>NW_028186978.1:6479212-6531143 GCF_003343005.1 Rhea americana
CTCCCGCAGCCGCGGCGGGAAGGGCCGCGGGGCCGAAACGCGGCAAGTCCCCAGCGGCGGGGCGGCGGCGCGGGTCTGCCCGGAGGTGTCCGTCCGTCCGTCCGCCCGTGTGGCCCTCCCGGGCCCGAGCCGGCCGCGGCCCCCGTGTCGCGGCGGCGGGCACCTGCGGCGAGGGCGCGTCGCTCCTGGGGAGCAAGCACGTGTATAAAGTAACTAAAGTAAGAGTTGGCAGTAGGTGGTCGTTGCATTGCCGAGGGGCTGAAGAAGGCCTGGATCTGCAGAGGTAGTCGCGCTCCCCTGCTGGTGCCCTTCCCAGATCGTCAGGGCACCGCGCGTTCCGGTTCTGCAAACCGCTTCTGCACRCGGTTGATTTCAAGTCTTCTTGGGAGTGAGACCACCGATTTRCTTTTAATCTATGTACATTTGTAGAACCAAAGCTTTTCCCAGGACATTTGTACTGYTGCTGCACATGCACTAAGTTGTGAGAAAAATAATCTCGTAGACTGTCAAATACAAGTATAATGTTTCCCTAAATGGGGAAAAAAATAATGTCTAAGCACATAACCATGCTCACAAAGTGTGGTGGTATGGTGGTTGTATCTATGTGACTTTTTGCTTGCTGAATGTATTTTTATAGGAGTGTTGATGTGTAAAATGATAAGCGTGAAAGATCAGTATTTTCCTCGGAGCAGTTGTTCCCAATCTGTACATATTTGCTGCTTCTCCTTCAAACGTGAGAGTGGGCAGTGCCTTCTGTGCCCCATGGCATCCTTCRCTGCAGTGGGAGGAGTCCCACTCTCTGCACACCTTGCCTTGCTTCTCTAAACTCTCAYGTCTAAGGACAACACTCCCACTCCAGCTATCACCCACCAACCTCATAATATGAGACCAGCAGGTGCTTTTGTTTGTTTTAAGCCTGCTGCCTCTAGTAATCATGTTATGAAAACCAATGAAATGTAATTGCCAATCTGGCAGCTCCAGCGCTTTGGCTGAGGCTCATGCATTCCCAAATTACCAAATGTTGAGTTCAGGAAGATTTTTCTACAGCTTCACTGTTGTTTTTCAAAACATGACAGTGAGACTGAAAAATATCCTACAACACTATTTCTTGTTGCTTGGAAAATCCCTAAACACTAGAAGTCGATACTAGAGCATCACAGGTACAAATCCTCTTTTCCCTCTCTCTTGGATGGCTGGGAAAAGCAACTGGACTGTGCTGAAACTCATCAGTGTGGCCCTCTGTTGTTTTTGCTGTTATCTCTAGCTCATATGTTTTAGTTCTTGAATAGCAGAGTTTTTGTCAAGTTAATCATGTTCTGATACAATATTTTATAAACAAAGTGAAATATCTTGGATAAGAACTACTTCTGCATYGGTTTAATAGTTCAATTTGTTTTGATTTTGAACAACTTCCCCTTTTTTCTTTCAAGTAGACCTAAAATACTTTCTTACAGTTAATAGGAGACAAAACAAACCTGAAGTATTTATATTTGGCAAACAGCTTGAAAATCTATTCAGAAACAAGGACCCATTATCGGTTTAATCCAGCCAATGTTTTACCATATAAACATTCTTATAATGTTTATTGGTAAATTGTAGTAAAAATACAGCATCTGAGTGTCTCTGCAAAAAGAAAATTTTACAATGTTTGCAACTTTTTGTGATTTTATTTTAGAATATTTTGTATTTTTGTTAAAACTAATTTAGAAGTTCAAGTAATAAAATACCAGCTCTGCCAATGAATTTGAAAGCTGTTAGTTTGATGTCTGTCACCAGCTCAACAAAGGATGAAAATATCAAAATAAAAACAATGTATTAGTAACAAGATACAGTGGAGAAATGTACAGGTCACAGTAAGCATCTGGAGCAAATTCCACCATGTTCAGCATTGCACAACTAACCAACTATTGATTTCAGTGGTGTTAAACACTGCTACTACAGAAAGCAAATTGCTGACAAAGGGGTTTAGAATGCACAAGAAAGAGTTTAAAGCTGTATGAGATGAGACTGTGTTTAGATGTGAAAAGACCTAACTGGCATACATAATTATATGTATACTTTGGTGTTACCAGTGATARCATGAAAAAGAAAGTTAATATGGGAAAAAAAGAGTGTTTCTGAATACCCATGCAGTAGATAGCGTCATGATCTGTCCATACAGTAAAAAGATATTTTAATATTTATTTACATTTTGTCATTTCCATCTTCTCAGTTTCCAGTATGATTTATCTGTATGGTAAAGATGGTAATATGGGATGCAAGAAGGGAGCCTTTGAAGAAGGTTAAACAGAMAAAAACTCATGACACAGCTTCTGACACAGAAATGTAGAAAATATGGCTGTATGTAAAGCCACCCTTCTCTTTGGGGGCTCAGCACCTTTCCTGCAGGATGTGGTCCTCCATCCTCATGAGTCATTGTTCCACACTTCTTTCCTGAAGTGAGGTATTCACATACTGTATTTAAAGAGAAAAGATCACTCTCTTGTTTAAAAGTATTTATTTATCCAGGATGCAGAAAGACCAGTTTGCTTTCTACTTAATTTGAGCATGTTCAACCTACCTCCCAGTTCCCAAATCATCAGTCTTGAGGGTACATTGGACAGCAYTCCTTCTCCTTATTTCCTACTGAAACTGTTCCTTATGTAGGATAAGAATAATAATCTARGTTTCATGGGTGAAAACATGAAGAAAACAATGAGGGAGTAGTGTGGTCCAGTCCCTAAAAAGTGCTCATGTAACATACAGAAGCAGAATCCCCATATCTTCATGTAGGTAAAAGCCCTGAACACCAGACTTACTGGAATAGTAAATTCCAGAATACTTCTGGAATAGTAAATCCCTGTTCTTTTTTCTTCACAGAAACATGTCTTTAACATGGAGAGATGAAGAGGTAGCTAGAACTACAACATATCACCACRGTGTTACCAGGTTCATATCACCAGGAACTTCTTCAGACTGAGGAGGAATTTGAACCAGGTCTTCCCAYATTTAGCAACAACGATCTATGCCAGAACAACAGTTTCACCATTATCTCGTTGTCCAGATGCACTTCAAGCAAACAAACAAACCAACCCACTGTGTTTTGTACAGAACCTGAACGTACCGGCTTGCACGAGGCATGCTCTGAGAACGTCTAAGTAATGGAGTCTCTCTTGTGGGCCAAGGAGGAGAAACACCCATGACTCATGAGCTGTCAGTCAGTATAGGGTTGTACACTAGAACCAGGCAGTTCAGTGAACTTTTGGCTAAGTGCATCCAGCCAGGGGCAGAAGGGGAATTTTGGGCAGCTGCGAATGTAGACTCATCCTTTCAAAAGCATCGCTAACCAAATGAGAGGTTTAAGTTTTCACCCAAGTGACTTTCAGAGCTGAAGCTCCTCCATAGTTAGGTAACAGTTAAGTAGTAGTATTTTGGATTATGATTTTGAACACGAGCACCTAGATTTTGTTTACATTTTTTTGTTATAARCAGCTACTCTTTCCTGCTAGACTGTTCATAATGATCAATTTTTACTGCTATTAAATAAAACACTCTAAGTGTTTACTTGTGATTTGTTTCATGTAAACCTGTTCAGTACTTAAGGGCACAACACAAACTGTTTTGAAGTCCTTTGACTTAAATAAGCTCAGGATAAAGTGCTACATTCTTATCCAATGACATTGCAACTCCGCATGCTATTTATATATAGTTCCAGGCATTCCATAAACAAAACTTGAATGACGCTGTTATCAGAGCATATGTTTGCCTATTTCATATTCTGTAAGAATGTATGACAGCARCAGTAGTTACTGATTATCTTCATAGACAAGAGGCTTTCTGTTATTGCTGAGGGAGGTTAGGAGTTMGGAAAGAGCTGAGCTCCTATTACGGAAGCTGCCTGTTGCCTCATTTGCACATCTCAGATCTCACGATCAATTCTCCCTCCCCTTCATTCCCATAAATACATTTGAAAATGATGCACTAGTGATTGTGTATTTTAAGCTCTTCCTTTTGTTTGGAAGCTGCTGTTGCTATGTCATCATTTAYATTACAGTTTATTTAGATGGATGTTAGGATGTGATTGGATAGTTTAATAGGCTCATCCCGTTAGGCACAGTGTTCAGACRGTGCATGACCTAATTTCAGTTATCTAGCAATCACTATACCAATTGAAAAATGTTTGCTTCTATTTGGAAGTTGCGCAGGAATATGATTCTCAGTGAATCTGTGTGCTTTTATAATGCAAAGGAACTGTGAAGGAAAGCACAGAAAGCAATTTATTTTAGTGAAGATTATCTTCCACTTACTTTTATACTTAGGGGCAGATTAAGGGGCAGAGAACAGTTTTGTTGGTGAACACATACTTGTAGAATATTTAAAAGATTATATAAGCAATGATTTTCATATTATTTTATAGTGAATTTCAATTGTTCCTGTATAATTTGTTGTTATACAGTGAAAGTCTCAAACAAATCCTTCCACAACTCGAGTACTGTATTTTTTATACATGCTGTGTACTAAGCACACAGTTTATAAGAAAGGTGAAATATAATTACTTTTTTCCAGCCAAACTGTTTCATAAAATTTAATGAAGTAACTATTATCTAGGAGTGTTTTTTACTCATGATTAGTAAACAAACTAATAACGTTAAAGTGATGTCCATTAGCCTAGTCTTAATGCGTTTTTACACTTTCATTTGTATGGGAGAGTTTTAATACTACACTGACTTCTCTTCAATCTAAAGGCATTTTCCCCCTGCCCCTGCCCTGGGGGTATGATTTTCCCGGGCAAATCAGATGTAACTCCCATTAACTTCCACTGGAATTATGAGTGTTCATCTGTTGTAAAAAGCAGGCTTATTTTATATGAGTTCTGGTAATTTTGGGATGCAGCTTTTTCTAAAAGTAGCCAGGAATTTCCTTAGAATTGGGTTCAGTCCAGACTGCAAACATTCTTTATTTTAGTCTTGGCAATTGCCATTTCTGGAGAAAACCTAAGTGCCTCTGCTGTAGGCAAGTTGCTCACAAATTGAATTTGTCTGTTTTTATGTTTGTTCTGAAACTAATCATCTCAGCATTATCTGAATTTGGCTTTGTTCTCTTACTTAATATTTTGGTGGGGGAAGCTGCAAAAGAGTTCTGGCTTAGAAAGATCAGTTTGACTGTGTKCTAACCTCTCTCTTTGGTACGCTTTTAGTGCTTGTGTTTCAGTTCTTCTTTTTAATTCTAGATCCCCTTTCTCTGATGCAAGACAAAGTTAGCAAAGACCTGGGAAACAGTAAGTTTTGCCTTGTAATGCTGTAGCTTGTCCTATTTGTTAGATCAACTTGATAAACAAGTTTTTGATTTTTCCCCTCTGTAACACTGGGAATTTCTTTTTGGAAGACAGCAGGGAATGGAGCAAGCAGATTCCTCCTTCTTGGGAAAACAATGATGAGCTCTCTCATGTTCAACCACTTTCTTGACCATATCTACACTGTTTCTAAGTGTAGATATCCAAGCCATCTCAGGGTTGTTTTAGTAGGCTTTTTGCTGGCCCCACTGCCAGTTTTTATACACACACACAGAGCTCTCCAGGTGCATCCCCTCTGCCTGCACCATACAATACCTCACAGGCCTTTTTGGTATGTCTATAAAGGCCCTTCTCAATCTGCTCTCGACTGTATTCACTTACTCCATAAAACCTTCCATATAGCCTAAAAATGGGGTTCTACATCCTGGTGAAAATCAGTCATAGCTTCATAGTGCTGGTATAYAGAGGTGACCAGTTGGGAGGATCAGTTACAGGGAGGATGAGAGAGGGAGGAGGACGTTCCCTGAAGGAGAACGATAGAGACTGCGACAAAGCAGGCAGGATGGCTGCAACAGCATTGTAGCTCCATTATCAGCATGGTAGCAGAACCTGTAACTGGTACCATTGACCAGACATGTTCCAGGTTCCTGTCATGTAATTCCAGTATAACATCTGTATAACAGGCCAGTGCAGTCACATTGCTGAATCCTGGATGCCAATGAGATCAGGCCTACACTGGTATGCTGGTTAGACTTTTTTTCATCAGCATTACAAACTAGTGGRAATTTGCCATTTTCTAAGCTGAGAATACTCAGCAGCAGCTAGCCTGTCATGGTGGCAGCTGATGGMTCTGGCTGCAAAGAATCTGTTTCTAAAGCCTTACATCAGCCCAGAAAATAGGTGACCGCTGTCCTCAAAACTGGTCATGCCAGGCTTGTGTAGATTGGTGGCAAAGCAGACAGACCATGGCAACCTCTATCATTGCAAAGTAGGTCTGCAGTAAAACAGCATACTCAAACTGCTGACTTGTTTTTCTTCAAAGTCTACTGCTACAGATAAGCCAGCACAACATGCATCTCATTTATCTTGCATTGTATTCCAGCTACACAGTTATCTGTAGGAGACTGCAGGTTTGTTGCATCTGTCACCTGGCTTGGCTATTCCACYTTGGTTTAGAAATAGGAATGGGAGAAATGCTAGATTAATGCATTTTACAACAGAAAATAATCTTCTTTATAAAGATCTGCTACTCAGTACAAACATTTACCTACTGCAAAGTGCATACAAACATTTTTATCCTTGTATACGAAAGTGTTTGTCCAGAAGCAGAACCAGCCAGGCAGCCATCCATCCATCCAAGCATCCCAGCACTACAAGGAACTGTTTGCTTCTRTGATAGATGAAATCCCTAGAAGATTTCCAGGGAGGACAGAAGCAAACAGAATGGCAATTAATGTAGGTAGCTGGAATCTTGCCATGTAGATCAACCGTAAGTAATGGAGTCAGTTCAGTAGAAGCCCAGTCTGTCACAGAAAGCTGAGAGACAGACCAGGTCATCTGCATTTTCTTAGCATCTCTCTCTCTCGAGAGGCACTTTGACAGACTCTCTGGCCAAAGTTGAATTCAGATAGCTCTCTCAAAGGAAATACTAGCAAAATCCAGATCCAGGCTTGGCACGTACGGACAACTGCACAGTAAGAGTGCCTCTCTATGCTGTGGAGATGTTCAGATATATGCAGAAAACAAAAATCAGAAACTGTTACTCTACTTCAAACCTTGTCCATGAATTCAGTTAAAATGTCCATTACTTCACTCCACAACAAAAGGAATGCAAAACCTCCCACTCTACAAATGAGAATAAAAAGAAGCCTAGAGCTACTGGCTCCTACAGTCCACAAATCCTCCCCTGATCTGGGGAGAGCTCACTACTGCCCAAATTGAAGGCATTGCCCTAGCCTGCCTCCTGTTGAGCTGCCCTTCTGTCTGCACTCTCCAGCTAGGAGCCCCATGAAGTTGGGGATCCCACCAGCCGATCAACACAGCTGGCCAGGCCAACTGCAGTGCRTCTGTCCACACAGCAACTTAGATCAAGTACAACTAGGACAGGACTGTCACACAGCTAAAGGATGCATCATGCACACTATATGTCACAACTTTGTAGCACCACTTGTGAACACCACTGCTAAGTATTTTAGCATTTATCATRAGTGTACTACAGCTCCTGCTTCAGCATTTTATTTACAAGAAGCTTCTAACTTTAGTATGTTGGAAGATTATGCACAGCTCAGACATAGTATGTCCTTTAGAAATCTGTCTTCTGCTGCTACTGCTGGATAGCCTGTCTTAATCCTGACAATCCTCAATGTGGTTGCAGCCATCCTGCCTGCTTTGTCGCAGTCTCTATCGCTCTCCTTCAGGGAACGTCCTCCTCCCTCTCTCATCCTCCCTGTAACTGATCCTCCCAACTGGTCACCTCTATATACCATAATCCATGAGGATTGTGCAGAGCCTGGATACAAGTCAGTCAGTCGTGGGAGCACGGCCTGATGTGATCTAATTAGGCAGCAAGCAGTTTGGGTTGATGGCTTGTGCAAAGTTGTTTTGCTTAGGAGCCCAGGGTGCAATGCAGTGCAGGAAACCTGGTTTTGCAAGGGTATTTTGTGGTTAAGTCACAAGACGCATGTTAGATTCTAAAGCAAGACTAAAAGTCAAGTGTAGGCCCAGCCTTCACCCTTCCTCTTCTTGTATAGCCAGGATCTTGAAATCGGATCCTTTATTCCTTTCCAGGCATCATGCACCGGTGTCTCTTCCCTCCTCTCTTAACCTGAAATTGTGCCAGAGAAAGTCACTGGCGTTCAATAATCAGACAGGGACTGACTGGCTAGTACCAGGTGGATGGCTACCTGGAAGCCAAAAATCCAGGATCACCACATAAGAAGTTGTGCTCCTTAAAGACGCAATCACATCTAGTTGCGGGCTGAAGCAACCCAGAGCTGAATATAAATGTTACACACGTTTTGCTCTTCATTCTTCTGCCCTTTTCTTTTAAACCCATGGTAAAGAAAGATGGAGCAGTAKCACGTTGGTGAATTTCCCCTCCTGCCTTGTTTTCCAGTCTGTGTATAGGAGTAATATATAGTGCAATCTCTACAATCATCTTTAATCTTCTTCCTCCTTAACTCATTCCCTTCAGGCCTTCACCCTCATAAACAAAGGAAAGCAGGACCTCCTGTATTGAGGGTCAGGGAAAGGAGAGGAATCTATATAATAGCAGGGTTACAGAGCAGTGACTAAAGTTCCTGCTTAATTTCTTTTCTCAGCTCTTGCTAAGTTAAATCTTCTCACAGACACTCTAGAGACTTGACCGCATGCATTTTCTACAATTTGTCAGGTCCATTTCATAATATGGTCTCAGACTTGTACCTCACATCTACTACTCCAGATCTCAGGCAGCTGAAGTCTCAGCACCACAAATGCTGAGAAAGCAAAAGAAATAGAACATCACTATTGATAAGTAATTCAGGTTTTGACTACATCAAATTCCACAGAAGGGCACTTAGTTCTATTGTTATTTTAATTCCTTAACATGAGATATTCTTTGTTTCATGCCTTCTTTTTATGGACTGCCTTGAAATCACTCCTGATTCCAGTTCTAGATGATGAGCCTTGTGCTGGACTGGAATATTCTCAACATATTCCCAGGGACAAAATAAGATGACAAAAAACAAAATCATTTTGTAACACTATTAATGCTGCCTTTGTATTTCATTAATAAAACAAGTAGAAAAATYGATAGACTGCTCTGCCTCAAGCTCAGGTGGAATTGGACTGGTGATCTTGGTCTTAAATATGCTGAATTCAGACCTGAAGTTTTAAAAGTATTCCTTTGCTTTCAAAAATCAGTTCATACCTAAAACATGTCAAATATGCTTTGTTTTAGCTTATTTAACATGCACAAAAAATTTTGAAATACTTGTGTTATGTCCGACACCAAAAACCACATGTAATATTCAGTGTAGATCACTCATCGTAAAATATATGCTATATGGTTCTATGGCATCAAAAGCATATTTATTCTTTTGATACCGTAGCATCAGCTCCCATGTGCTTTTGAGAGGAGGAGYGCTGGCAGTTTTAAATTTATTTTTGTAATATTTGTGCTTAGATTGTTTTCAGAAGGAAGGGACGGTGATAGYTTGTATGTGCAGAAAATTTCATGCAATATGATAAAGCTGATTGCACTGAAATGAATATCAAGACTCCCTTTACAGCTATTATTACATTCAGTAGCACCTAGGGTCCTATTCAGAAATACGGACTGCATTACTCAAGGCACCAAAGAAACATATCAATAAAAATGTGTCCCACCTTTAGTTTAGTATAAAAGAAATAGAGAAAATGAAGGATGAGAACAAGCAGTTTCCACACAGACTAATARTATTACTACCTCCATAACATTCTGTTTCAAAGGATCAGAATTTAACTAATAGAAGGATATTGAGGAAACTGAATATGCTATTTTCTTTTGAAGTTAGTTTTCTATGCCACGCAGACAAACYTCAAGACAACTGATTCAGATGCTGCCTTTGACTCCAGTGCAGGGAGAAAGTGAAATGACAGCTGAATAGTACATGGACTACTCCTTCCCTTGAGTCCTCTGATAATTTTAAAGTCCTTAAGGCAAAAATTCACATCAGATGGTCTTTGCTGACTGTCTTAACTAAAAAGGTGAGCTAGCGTTTAGTGGATGTTGAATGGCAACAAGTTTGTTCCCTTATGAACAATTTATTAAGTCTGATCTATGCTTGGCCTGACAACTAGTCATTTTCCACAGGATACTCTAAGTGTCCTGGCAAAGGTGCTTCTTTATCCAAGAGGCACTGGGCTGTTAGAGCTACACTGATACCCCAGACAACTACTGAAAATACAGAAAAACTTGTTTTAGTACAGTTAACTAGTAACTTTCACACAACCCATTCCTGTTCTACAAGTGCAGATGACAGCATGCAAAGAAATGTAAACTTCTACTCTAAATTAGACATGCAGTTACGCACGAAGTCATGGTAGCATACAGTAAGATTCTGAGATATACATTGACCTAATTACACTTAGTTCAATGAAATAACAGAAAGGGGCTGTATACACACATGCAGTCTTAAGATGTTCATGGTATCAAAGCGTGCTTAGAACTTCTAAGGAAAAGCTGTTTAGTACACCTACTATCTCCAGTGTGCAATATGATGCATATTCCCAAGGCAAATAAAAGCTTCCTGGCAAATTCACTGTGAATTTATTGCTTGCTTGGGCTAGAATCGCCAAGAAAAAATAATCACTATATTGAAACATTTACCTCAAATTTGGTAAAGTTTCACCATAGGCTTCCAGTGCTTTTTGTTAACAGAAGCTCTTGCCTTAAAAACAATCCTAAATCTAGACAAAATTTCATAATCTTATCAGACTACACAAAAACAGACTGCATTTCAGAAAATAGGATATTACAGTATTTAATTAAAACAAGTTTTGACTGAAGTACATTTTCAGACAACTTTTAGTTCACAGACTGATTTTGTTGTTGTTGTTGTTCCTTTAAGGATAAAGATAATTCCCTTCCAAAATAAGATATTGGGCCCAAGAATATGCAGAATATATCTTACTAAAAGCATAAGTGCTTTTCAGTCTGAATTCTCAGATGTTTGGTCCTAAAAAACCCTTAAATAATGCATTTCTAAAGCTTGGGAAAAAAAAGAAAAAAGTAAGAAAGAAAAAAAAACAGTTAAGCTAGCCATTTTGTTATTTTACTCTGTCTTTCGTTGAAGATTGTTTTTTTCTGGTTGAAAGAAGTGTTTTTCAAGAGCGTTGACCAATTCATCTAATTCCTTCTTCAGCTGCTCAACGTCACTAAGAAACAAAATTTACACAAATATGAAAAAAAGTGTCACAATGGAGAAGCTAAAAATGTACATTTTCAGTCTAAGGGCTATTCTAAACCTGATGTCTAACTTTAGGCAAACATTTTCTACTAATGCCAAAAGGAACATGCCTGATTTCTTAAAACTTCTTGTGATAATGCATTGATGTTTACTTCCAACTGATGTACATGGAAGCACTTAAGACCATGGACAAACATACCTCCACAATATAATCTAAAATACATGAATAGCCAGACTGGAAGCTCTAGTACTTTAATAATCAATTTAATAAAATCAGTAACTTTTATACTTCTAATGTATTTTTAGGTGAATTTTCATCTATAAGAAAGCATTACAACCATTACAGCAGTTAACAGTTGCTCATCTTCCAGACTAAGTGATTTCCAAGGCTATCAATGAAAGGTACTTGGATGACTAAATGTAGTAAGGGTATATAATCTATTCAAACACCTTACATATAGTTCTGTAAATCTGAAGCAACTATACTATTATATGTATACACACACACACACACACACACACACACATATATATATAAAATAGAGGAAAAATATCCACTTTCATTTAAAGCACTATCAAGAAAGGTATTCTGTTCTCACTGAAGGCAAAAACAATTTTAGAGATATTTCAGTGAGAATGATTCAATAAGTTTTGCAGAATTAAAGCTTGATACTTATTTGTTTGCAAAATAATAAAATTGTTATACTAACATTTGATGAGAGAACCCTCTTCCCCACAGAAAGAATAAAATAAAAAATACCCCACACAACCACTATTAGACAACCCTTAATCCTACAAGTGGTAATACCTGTTTCCAGGAGGTGCGCAAAGTTCAGAATAGTATTTGATTTTTGGTTCTGTCCCACTGGTTCTCATAGTGGCCACTCCTCCATTAGCAAAAGTAAATGTTATCATTTGGCTACTTCTACTAGTGGGAAGTATCTAGAAACAGAAGGAAWAACTTTTAAGAAGTTTGAAAAGAGACTATATGTAATGCTTTGAGATGCAACCTATGATGTAAGCACTTTTAACTGATGTATCAGTTATGTAAGTTTTGTTCTCTTTTCTTCATCACTGTTGTCTTCTGACAAACAATAAGGCGAATGACAGTCTTACCCTCAGTCTGGAATCTGGTTGTTCATTACTACTAGATAGCTCATCTCAACTCTAGTCAACATTTTGATTGCAATCAAAAAGCTCTGTGATAGGTTCTTCTTCCCCATGAAGAAACACAGATTCTGAAGACTAAGGACTCCAAAGCCACATCTCAGCAGACAGCTTAGCTTTACACTTTGGACAAAGTAATCTTGCATTATTTTGTCACAGCAAGAAAGAAAATCTGTGAAAATTGTGGTAAATTGCATGATCATTCTTACCTTCCTKTACAGGCTGCCATCTTGAACAAATCAACCTTGATTCCCCACAACCAAGATAAAACAAGCATCCCAAATCTGAATCATTTTAAGACCCTGCATTGAATGTAATGTGTCTCTTTGTATTTTTATAGATATTTGAATACACATACATTATGATTGCATACATTATAAAAAACCTACTTACAGCCTTTTGATCTGGCTGGCTGCTGTCATATCCAGTAGTTAGATCCCTTATTCCAGAAACCTTAAATCTGCCACAAAATTTTGGGTAAGTGTTTTTTCCATCATAGTTTCTAAGGTTCTCAAAAAGCTGTTCAATAATTTTAGGATCATGACAGATGAAATATGAAGCTTTGGTAACATGGAAGCCGTATCTGTCAAGACACAATAGTAATGAGTTGAAGAAGCACTCTTCTTACTACAGTTGTACACCATACACAAGATACATCTCTTAAGAGCAAGAACAAACACTCATGATCACCTAATTGTAGCACAAATTTTCTCCCTTATGTTTTAAAAAAGCCTCAGCACCTTAACTGCTCTGTTTTATACACTCTAAAGCGTCTGTAGACGCTTTACTTTTCAATGATTAAAAATAAAAAGGTTTAYTTCTAAACTAGGAAAAAAAAGTCATTAATACATTTAAGGAATTTAACCACCAYAGGAAGGGAATATAAGATGACTGGAGGGTAACACATTTATTTTCTCCTTTCCTGAACCCATGGGAACTTCTGTCATGTACGACAGCCTGTGGCAATAAGTTCCACAATTTATTCATGCTTTATATTTTAGCACACCTTTGCTGCTTGATTCCTTCTAAAACAACTGAAGCAACGAGCAAGCTGCTGCATGCAGGTAAGTCATCTGAGGACTGGCTAAACTGGAGGTGGAAAACTCCAGCCTCGGTGTTTACAAGTCTTTCGCAGGTTCTACCATTCCTGTGTTAGTGTCTCTACCAGACAGGAAAGGCAGAGGGAGAACATCTATCAAACTGTGCTACCTGCTCCAACAAAACAAACCAAAACAAAACCAAAACAAAACCAAAACAAAACCAAAACAAAACCAAAACAAAACCAAAACAAAACCAAAACAAAACCAAAACAAAACCAAAACAAAAACAACATGAAACCAAACAACCTCGCCTTCCAACCCCTCGACATGATATCCAATAGCCACCTTAGCTATTGATTTCCTCTGATCTGTGAGGATAGTGAACATCTCTCAAAGAGTGATGCCTCATATTAAAATCTCTTACAAGGACACCCAGTTGTATGCAGTTAATAGTTATGTTCAGTCATAGAGTTCTGCTCAATCAGCTCAAAACTTGATGTTTAGAAGCAGAGAGAGAAACCAGCCAACATATACTATCCACCAAAAAAAGAAAGATGGAATAATACAATAAAAAGCCTGATTYTAGAGAGAGCTAAAAATAGATTAATGAGAAGTAGCCCAACACACAAGATAGAAGCAAACTTGCTTCTATGGGTAGCATAAATACGCTGGTTATTTGAGGCCATTATTCTTTTGCATGTTCAGTATTTTTATGTAGCAAGAGGCACTGCTGGCCAAAATATTAATCTTTTGTGCAAGAAGCAGAGACAGTTGTGGTCAAGAGCAGAACTTCTCAGTAACTCTCCAGATCAACAACAAAAATCACATGAAAATCTCATTAACTGACAGGAAAGTAGTAAACTAATATTTTTTTTTGGAGGGAAAATACCTTAAAACTACATACAATCAACTCAAACATATTCATGCCCATGAAACAGCACAGCTTTCTTGAAGATTCCTATTAACAGACTCCCACACTTTATTTCTTCACATGTTAGGTTGCTAATGAGTCTTACTAACCATAGTATGTGGAATGAAGAAAAATCTAACAATTAGACAACTATAATCAAACTTACTCATCATAGACAGCTTTCAGCTGCTGAGACAAAGACAAATTCCTGGTTGCCAAAAAGCTAGCCATCTCTGCAGTTATAACAGCAGCACTGACACCATCTTTGTCCAGAACAGCAGGACAGCACATATACCCTAAACAAACAAAATTATATGAGTAGAAATTTGTATGAGGAAACTAGACAATACACAGGAGAAAAAAAGTTAACCAAGCTAAGATCTCTAGAAGGGGAAATACATATTTTCATACCACAGACATTAGAATTAAATGAAAAATATTTTCAATATAGTCTGGGATTTGGAAAAGTATCTTCTGATCAATATTGTTGATTTCAACACTTTATGAAACAACCTATTAAGTGGATTTACAGTATAGATAAAGATTTGTGTCATCTCAGGGATACATATTCCTGAATAATTTTGGAACTGTCATGAAAGATAGGAAAATCTAAATATAGCATTTGTCTCAAATACCATGTGATGCCACCATCACATGGCAACACATGGTAGTACCAATAAATATCCATGAAACAGTCATTTTTTCACTGTTTTTCAAGTACTGAGATACTYGGGAAATAGCTTTACTACAGCTTTACAGTTTCCTTCTCGCTTATTCATAGCTTTTGTTCATGTCTTTTGAGTTTACAAATATGGTTTGTTTGCAGGAGAGTTTTCTTTCAGTTTTAAGCTTAGTTTGAAAGTGTCAGTGRTGCACAGAATCATAGAATTGGTAAGGTTAGAAGGGACCTCTGGAGATCATCTAGTCCAACCCYCCTGCTCAAGCAGCATCACCTATAGCAAGTTAGACAGGGTTGCAGCAACAAGGACCCCCCCTTGCTGAAGCCGAGGCTTGAACCAGGGACCTTTAGATCTTTAGTCCAACGCTCTTCTAGCCTAGCTGAGCTATTTCAGCCCCCTGATACTCAACCTTAAATCTAAAARTAGTTTTTTTGTTAAAAAAAGCAAACAAATACAAGTGTGTGCAGAATCTGTAGCCTGTCTACTTAGCAATGCTGTTGAAGATATATATCCTAAGCTCGTATCACCACACTTGGTGCTAAACAGATACGCAAGATTAAAGAAAGCTAGTAATATCAATCAGCCAAATGTATTATATGAATTGCAAAAGCGTCTGCTGTGTTGAAGGGACCATTTCTGCAGTTATCCTGCTTTCATTATTTTACAGGATACCAGGACATACTTTTTTTTCCTTTTTTCTTACCTATAGCCTCTTCAAATGCAAATAGAACAGCTTTCCCTTGATCCATAAGCTGCTTGGCACGGTTCCCCATCCACTTAAAACCTGTCAATGTTTCCTAAAGCAATGTGTGGGAGGAGAAAGAAGATGGGGAGGGGAGCAAATACTTTAGAAACATGTAAGAGTGTACAAAAAAGCAAAGAAATAAACATGGAATAACATGCAACAGCTTACTTCAAAGTGAAAACCCTCCTTCAGTGCAATTGCTCTCAGGATTTTGGAAGAAACAGTACTGGACAACATGTAGACATCTTTAATGGCACAAGCATCCTGATTTTGATTTTTCCAGCAAGTGAAGATCCACCAGCCTAAAAGAGCTCCTAGCTCATTTCCAGAAAACACTTTCCATTCACCACTGGGGGGAAAAAATGTTTATACATATATATATATACACATATATACATATGTATATATATATATACATATATATACATATATATGTATATATATGTATATACATATATATATATGTATATACGCACACACACACAAATTCAAAGGATAATACTGAAAAAATTTCTATGATTCTTACATACAAGAAAACAAATAAAGACAAAGTATTTGAATTACACATAAGAGTAACAAGATACTACATGTTTTATTATGAACAAAGAATTCCCTCACCCAAATAACTTTAGAATGGTTACCTTCCTCCTCCATCATACTTACCAACTTAGGAGTATAGATAAAGATGTAACAGTGGTATTGCCAACATATTAAAAAAAAAAGAAGAAGAAAAGAAAAAAAAACCACTGCAGCTACAAATTTTAAAACAAATGTTTAATATGAACACTGAGCTAAGGAAATACAATTCTCATTGATGAATTTTTCACTTGGCTAAGTGACAAATACTTTCTATTTAATCACAAATACATCAATGGGTCATTGAGGAAGATGGGAAACTCTCAGAAATATAAAAATTGACTTACTGGCAGGAAAAGAGACAGATGTCAAAATTGCTCAAAATCTCAGTCATGARAGGGAACAAAGACACTACTAAACTGACAAAAAAAAAAATCAAGACCTACAGAAACAGTACCTGTTGTGAAAGAGAAGCAGACTCAGTCTCCTGCATTTATTGATGCCAACAGGCAAAAAGTAATGCACAGCAACAATTTAGCTGAGAGTGTGCTCTAGCAGGAGCTTCTGTCAAAGAAGAAGTACAGATACTGTAGAAGCCTATATTAATATTCTGATTAGTATACAAATAGCTTTAGTAGATGTTAGAGAGGAGGACATAGAACCTAAAGTTAGAGGAGAATTAAGGCTGACTGAACAATTTGATAGAAGAATGAGAACACCATTTCACCCTTATGCCAGTTTTTTTGCCATATCGAACATTTTTTTGATTGACTAACATCACATTTCTAATTAACACAGGACTGTTTATTTTCTCATGCTTTTCTATTTGTTGGTGTGCTAGTAGATGATAAATTCTGATCTTGATTAGTTATCTGACTTAGATCTTCAGAACATAAAAGTTTTGCTGAAGTAACTGTGGMTCATGCTAGCACATGCAAAAATACTCAAACAAGGATGTTTCAGATAATTCTGTCAGTTTTCAAACTAGACCATTCCTCTTCTACAGGCAGAAGAGCATGTTCAAGCGGTGAGGATAACGAGTTAAGACAATCCCTCCCCCCTCAACTGCACTATCTTTGTATCTGCTACAAGATTAAAAGAAGTTATTTGGTGAGCAAAAAGGAGACTTGTGCTGATTCCTTTTTCCCGAGGTTTTAAAATTTGCACAGCTGATTTAGACTCAAATATTTGTCTCATCAGCAACAACTGAGGACACATAGCAAGTGCCCRTCTCATGCTTTGGGTACTAAGGACCGTTGCCACAATTTCATCTCTCTCTGCTGGCTCTCATGAAGAGAAAATTCATTTTTGCTTTTTCTGCTCCTGGCTAAGCAGTAAATCTTTATTCTGCTCTGTGAATTGAAAGCCTTAAGTTTACTTTTATTTAAGATTTCTAACTTAAAACTGTTCGGATTATTTTCTACTTTTTCGAGTTAGATGAAAAGGAAGCACCGTATCTGCAAATACTGGTGTCAAGTGCAGTACTTCAGCTTGTTTTCAGTCAAATATAACGCTATTCAGAAATACAAAGGATTTGTAGAGGCAAATGATATTAGGAAGCCTGAAGTAAGAGGATGACAATACTGAGTCAGACCTACAGGTCACACATTCCATGTATAAATGTATGACAAATATGAAGTTCTTGTTCCAGCAAGTTTACCTTTTTTATGCCAGTCTTTGAGAGGGTATACATAGTTAAAAAGGATCAGCTATGCAAAAACAAATGGCTATACTGAAAAGTACTGAACACTGACAAAATTTAAGGTGAACTGTAGGTACATAGCATTTTGCAGATAAGTTGAGAAGAGAAGGAGAAAGATAGGCCCAAATCAGCTAATAATTATCCTGCCTCATCCAGTACAATATTTAGTCTGTAACGGTATTTGAGAAATAAGGGGTTCATGTTAACAAACAGTGATTTTCCCTGATCCTGAAGTCATCATGAAACTATATAGGCTCTGTAGAATATTCATAAATTATTCTTTAATAAACACAATATAAAAGAATGTTTTTCAGTCTTCTGTGGAAAAATTCCATCCGAAGATCTACCTTTAGAAAGGTATAGCACAATCATAATAATTCATATGTTTCTGTGCACACCTCAAGTGCAACAAATGTCAAATATTTGTTTGGGCTTCTGTGCATTGTCTAAAATCAATTAGTTTTTAACTTACTGCCTCCTTGTGGTGTGCTATGCTGTCCTCTAACACGTCTATGCACTTGTGATCCAAAAAGAGCTACTGTGACTGTTTGTCTATCTTCCTATGCAACACAGGTAACAAGAGTCCCTCAAATTAGTCCGGCCTTTAAGTCCAATATTTATGGGTTTTATTTCATTGTTATCATACCTTTCCTGTTTCTCTGCCACTGCAAGTCGATCAGCATCGGGATCATTTGCTAAAATTATTTTTGCCCCATCCTTCTCAGCCAAAGCAAAAGAGAGCGTCTGAAAATATGATAAGCAACACCAGAAGAGCATTAATTCACCTAAATAATATATTTATTTTCCTTGCAGACTTCATATAACTTTCCCTATTTCATTTTGAACACACAAAATCATTATGTCTCTCTAAATTTAACCTCATTTATATTTAAGCAATTCACAGGATATAAGCCTGGCTGGAGAGTGCACAGACTCAGGATATTTAATTTTACCTACACTGCACTATTTCTGCAGTCTGATTTAAAAGCTAGTTAGATTCAATAGGATCCTTCAAGAACAAGTGATTGTACTTGTTAGACGTTTTTACCTGTTGTTGTTTCAAAACAATTTAGTCCTCATATTTCAGATGTAATTTGTTAAAACATTTCAAAAATGACTGTGAAGATGTACTAYCTTTAAAAAAAACACTCCCAAACCTACTTCATTCTATGAACAGAGGCTGCACATTCCATTAGAAAGCAGAACAAAATACAGTTTTACATTATRGCTAATTATTACCTGACTGGTTCATAGAGAGTTAAAAATTTTAATGAAAGAATACCAGCTAACTCTTTGACAAGCATAAGGATACAAAAAGAGAAATAAAATGTACTTCTGATTAATATTCATAGCCATGACTGCTGACAGAACGGAAACACTTTGACAGAGATTACAACTATTAAAAATATTTATTTATTTACTTACCAGAACACCCTTGCCTTCTTCAGGATTTGGATACTTCACAGTAGGAAACTCTGGATCAGGATCCTTCTGCTCCGGAACAGCAAAAGGAGGGCTAAGGTCAAACGCCTTGAAGGCCAACTGCACAAATTTATGACCTACACCATGCACAGAAGTATGAACAAATTTCAGCTTTGTTTCCTTGTTTAAATTCCTGTAATCAAGCAGATTAATAGGAAATTTAGTTTTGCAGAATATTCTACATATAATTTCACTCTTCCCAAAACAGGTACTCAGTATCATATAAATGACTCAGTATTCTACAGTACTGTTAAAGTTATGAAAAATAAGGATGACAGGTTTTAAAACTCGTGGCTTAAAAACAAGTTTTAACCTCATCTCTCACCTCTGTATATTCAAGCATACCAGTTTGTTAGATAAGACGTCTCTATAGACTCTATAGACTCCACTCTATAGACTCCAAAGGAGGGAAGTGGAGAACCAAGGCAACTGACCAGTAAGACTCTACATCCCTGACTTTGGTATTTAAACTAACTCCAAAGATGGGACACAGTGAACCTACAGCACTAAGCCTTGAATATATTCACTTTTGTGAGAAAAATGTAAAAATAGAGACATAAAGGCATTCAAACTCCTAAAAAGACTTTAAACTCATATTCTGAAAAAGCAGCATCATTTCTCTKATAATCCTGGCCTTCTAGTAATACTGACGTCGAAGTTTTTAGCAAAATAGTAATAACATGGTTACTGGTGGTTAAAATTTTACTTTAAATGAACAGATCAAACAGGTTGCTACTCATCTAATCCATGAGCTGACTCTACTTCCTAATTGGGAAGAGAACATCCACTTTAATTTACTGAGTAAGATTTTACTGAGTAAGTGACAGGAATCACTTGGCAAGGCTGCCAAGAGTACCAGGAACACATCCAAAACCAGAATGACAGAGCAAGARCTCCTCTTTTCAGGGTCAGCTCAACAGCCTGGCTTCCCTCATCATTTTAAAGACAATTTTAAAGATATGATTCTACAACATTAATTTAGGAAAGTCACATTCACAGCTYGCTCTCTGCACAAGACACTCCCAATCTTGCTGCAGCAACTGGCTGATGCACGACCATGCAAAACAGGTAGAAGATACAACAAAAAACAAATTTTATTTTGCTAAGTTAGATTTCTCCCAGACTAGCTTTATGAACCAATTTACTGCATGGCCACATAGCTGCCAGTACTACCACATAAGGTGACAACAGGGAACAGACGGAATTGGAAAATACAGCAGGAACATGGCTGCCCTGACTTATATCAATTTAAGCCACCATRCTGACATATCTAAAACTAAATGGAAACCACCATATTCTTAACAGTTAGCAGCAGTTACCTGTGAAAGCAGTGTTTCTGTATGTCTTTGAAATAGTCCTTACTGATAGTGGCATATGGATCATGAAGTAGCAGGCTGCTGTCAACAAGTTTGTCATCCCAAGCTTGAGGCCATGGCTCTTGATTCTCCTCAATGGCCTCAGAAATTCCTTTGTCATGAGGGGAAATGATCTGAGCACCATTTTCCCAGTAAACCTAAGTGACATATAGGACATAAAGATTAATTTGGTCATCAGGATTACACAGATAGCTTTGTTATTTTCTGTTGGCTAAGATCTATTCTATTAAATTTGGTGGTGAATTATAGTAAATACTATAATTTTACTTTACTTCATTCAAAGTGTTTTGTACAGGCAAGTCATTAGGTTCCACACATTTTTTTTACAGATTCAAACACGAAGAGATCTTAAAAAAAAATAAAAAAAGAATCTATCCATTAATGCTTTTTGAAAACATATCAGTTAATATGTTAAAGTATTCCAAAACATGCACTGGTATTACCTTCCTCCTTTTTGCATCTAAGATATTAATCAATGTTATTAGCAGTATAGTATGCTACCAGGTTCTAAATATGTATGTCTAAAAAGAGATCTCAAGAATAAACTAACAATTCTGTAACATGATTGGAACTATATACAATAGTATGTGATAAYGTTTCTATGTGAAAAAAAGAAAAAAAAACATATAAATAGAAAATATATCATATAGGAATACCTTGTAACCATTATCTTGTTTCRGGTTATGGGAAGCAGTAACCATAATTCCAGCACAAAGCTTCAGATGAGTTACTGTGTATGGCTGTAATGATAGAAAGTTATCTGAACTGTAAGAAATATGATAAGCTTTACTCTCATTCACATGCAATAGTTACAAACTGCTAAATAAAAAGACCACCAGGATTCCTACAGACTGACTCCCTAAAGCAGAAGCTAAATGGTACTTGCTCCTCTAGGAACAAGTGGCAGTCACATATTACACACATAGCCATTGCTATTTTTTGTGTTCTTCTAGCTTAAATATTTTTAGWGTTGTTTCAGATGCTTCGTGGACCTCTAGTGCTTTTATAGAACAAAACTGAAAACATCTGCCACAATGTAGAATGACTTGAGAGACTTCAAGTTTTTGAGGGGGTAAAGCCTGTTAAAAAAACCGAGAGAAGTCTGTATAGAGCAGAGAGAAATAGAACTGGAGCAGTGTCATCCATACCGTCTTTTAAGAGCAGTCCTGTGGTTCCCTTCTAAACCACAATCAAGTATTGTTTTAGAGAGAGTTATTATAAATTAGTCCAAAACAGCAGCGAGTTAAAAACTAAGCATTATTGGTGACCAGAGGTCCAGTTCTCGAATTTTGTTCTGGTTATTTAAAGTGAAACCAACTGTAGCTCTTGCAACACTGTTTGAGCTGCCCTATGAAGTGTTTGATCCTAAATCTATCAAAATTTGTATCAGTACAAGCATGCCATCCATCCCACTAAGTTCCCTGTTTACAGCAGTCACTGGAGCAACTGGAATCAAGGAGGACAAAACTATTGCTTCGAGAGGAATTTTTTTCCCCCTCTATTGCTCCACAGCACTGACATCTACTGATCCGATGGTGTGAATGCAGATACATTCTATAACAGCGTAACTGCCACTGTACTTTAACAACCTGTTTTTTTGAAAAGACTGTTTTGGATGAATACCTCCCCTCACCTAAAAAAAGTAAAAGAATAAAAAATTTAAGTTTCAGACTTGCTCATTTTTATGCTTGAATGTCTTCTGTACAATCAATTTAGTTCAAGGTATGTTTCAACTAAAACTGATCTAAAATCGGAGGATAAATGCACAGTGGTTCTTTACAGGGTAGAGCACCAAAGACTAAGGTGAGTTCAAGGGACAAGGAGCACAGGTGAAGAGAACAGGTTAATATAAAGGCTCCCCAAAGAACTCCCACCACTTTTCCACAACAATCAGGAAACTATGAGATGCCATATACAAGAAATAAACCTGAAAGCATAAATGAAACATGTCACACACTGTCACAGACATTCTAATCGGCTTCTTCCTTTTAGTGCTGTAGATATTCTAAGATAAATATGCTAAATAAGCATARAACTAATCACAGTTAGAGCTTAAGCATCAGAAATGGTTTACTTAGATTTCCTTAGTAGAAATACTAATTTTTAATATCTGACAGCATTTGTGCATATATAAAAAAAAGATATAATAAAGAAACCTACCACAAAAGGAGTTGGTGTTATATCAGAGAACAGGTAAACTGGAACTCCCTGACTGATGAAAGTATTAGCAGCAAGTCTTGCAAACCTAAACAACGAGAAAATGTACCTTGGAAATATATTCAWTTTCTCACTAATTAGTTGCCTAGAACTCACAGCTTATTTGTCCCTCACTTTGAGGGAGGGAAAAAAAAAGACAAATTATTACATGGACCAATTTAAATGTGTTCCCTCCCTATTTCCAACAGATAAAGCACAACTATAAGAACTACTTTGGCATTGACAGAATATAAAAATACTGTAAAACCCTCATTTTAACATGCTCTACAGAAAGGCAAAGTCCTGTTGAAGCAACTTTTAAAACTGATGAATTATGTAACACATCTATGTAATACCTGAAAAGTACCTTTTGCTACTTCCTCCACTTGAAGGATGGGCACGAGCATCAAAACCAATCACAACTCCTCTCTTTTTCAGGTCACTGAAATTCTTTTCAAGGTATCTACAAAATCCCTGAAAAAAAAAAGCCACTTCATTAACCCAATCTTAATATTTAACCTATCCTTGCATTAAGATGATTTCTCAGTGAAACAAAAACACAAAGCAATGAACTGAATTTGGGTTTAACTTGTCCAGGGCCAATAAACACCACGAAACAGCAAAAACCTTCAAATCAATATAGTGAAGTCTGACAGAATTTGCATACTTTTCTAAAAACCAGAACCAACTCCAGAAAGGGTTAAAATAATTAGTCTGATTTGTAGATTTTGAGAAATGATTCAGTTGTTTACTTTTTCAGTTCTCACATGCGGAAGCAATCACAAGGGCCAATATTTCAGTTTTTGAGTGTTATCTTTAATCATAACACCTGTTTAGGACAAGAGATATAGTAGTCCAGGCTGCAGTGATTAATTTTTTTTAAACAAAGTAGATCTACTTTAATACCTCTGTAATAATAGGTATATAAATATATTCATTGCATTTATGTAAGCTGAAACTTAGAATAGGTAAAGTTTAGCCTAATGCTGTCCACCTTTCATTTTTTGTAGTTGTTTCAACAGAACTAACTGATCCACTTGAGCTGTGGAGCTTAACTGTAGCTGCGTAAAAGTCCAATTGCATATCAGATATGGAAGATAATTTATTGGCTTCCGAGCTTCTCTCTGCACATTTTCAGTGATCAGTACTCGGCTAACTTTACTATTATTTAAGTGATTTCTGGAAATCAAAATGGGATAAATAGCTAAACATTTAATCTTCCACTGAACACCCATTTACTTGTCATAACTTAGTCCTTCCCAATCATAGAAAGGACCAGTTAAATGAGATTAAAAGATGAACACAATACCTGGGTTGTCTGAATAATGGTCAAGTCATTCATGTGAGAAATTCCTGCTCCCATGGCAGCTCTGAGCCCTGCTGTGCCAAATTCCATCCGTGAGCCAAAATATTTCTGTAGTTCTCCTGCATTTCCTTCAGCAACCAGTTGCTTCACAATTGCGTAAGTTTTTGGATTCTGTAGATACAAAATTCAGATTATCTAGAAAAAGCTCAACCCCCTTTATTATTAATTCCTTTAAGCTTCTTAATAGAATTGACATTCTTCCCCATTTCTTCTACTGGATTACATCAGAATAAAACAGCATACCACTTCAAGAACTGTAGAACTCTTCCTACATCTTCACATCTTTCACAATTCAGGACAATTTCAGCTATTACCTATTTCAAATATATCACCGCTAAGTGAACATGCTGTCTGACAGCAGCATATATACCACAGTTTGGGAAGTGACAAGAATGCTAATATTTGAATTCTACTTTTTTTGTTAAAAAAMCAAAAACCCAAACTCAGAAGTTTCAGAGGACGTTTGTCATCAGAATGCAGGAACTACAGGAAATGTACCAGAAAGCAATTTAGACAATTATTATGAAATATTTATTACTTCCATAGTAATGTAATTAGAGCTTAAAAAAAAAAAACACACAAAAAACTATGTGCTTGTCCCAAGAACTTAAAAGGCTGGCTAACGCAACCCTAAGAAAAACCAGAGAAGTCAGGAAATACAGATGATGACAGTCTGAGGTATATTTGCAAGTAATACTTGTAAAGWCATCTAATCAGGATGAAAGCTTTCAGAATGAAAGTTTACAAACTAAACCTAAATTCTTAAATATAATGACTTTGTAGAAGAGTGATGTAAAGGGTCTGATCAGGATGCTTATGAATGATGACAGTGTTCCTTTCTCCTTTCCTTGGAATATGGCTCACATAATACAGTTRTTATTAACTCTCTTTTTACTCTTGGGAACTAAATAAGTCCTGTATGCCCCAATATCTCAGTTTTAATAATACAGGATTTGAAGTTTTTACATTTGTGTGACTCCTTGCAACTTGCTGAGCCAAAAGAACAGATGGCACACTCAAGTCACTAGGCAACAGTGTTATGCAATGAAGTAACATACTCCATAGGTTAATCATGTCACAATTACACATACTTCACACTGGAGTACAAAGATTATTATTTCCAAATAATATAATAAGTTGATTTCTGGTCAATCAAAGGACCTCATAAAAATCATAGCCTTTATTTCTTGGACAATGTAAGTATGCTTACAACAGAGGCAGGCATATATTCYTAGGTAAAAAGATTTTCTGCAGCTCTAGAAAATGCTGAAGAACTTGYCTAACAGTAGTCATAGGAGCAAACCTGCATACAAAGATACACRTGTTCTGTGCATCACACTGGGATCGTGTAGTTTGGGCTACCTACTAACAAAACATGTTTTTCTTGAACATCACAATACATTCGTAATTTGTAGGCTTCTACCCTATTACTGGCCTATGCATCCATTGCTGAATGAGGGGCGTGTTTGATAAATACTCAGAAAGCTAAAGAGCCTTTGCTGCTAATGAGCAAACTATAACACTGTAATCAGCAAGTCAACATAAGTCTGTGAAGAAGCTGGACTCACAACAGGGGAAAAGAAACATACATATATTGCCTGTATTTCTTTTTCTCCTAAAAAAAAGATTCTGGGTACTGTAAATGATTATATAACTCTGAATTACTGATTTCCAATCTAATCCCAATTTACCATTCTAGGAGTTGCTACAACTGACACTTCCTTGTAGAAAGCTTAATTTAATTCTGTTCATTTGGTAAAGAAAGTGTTTTTTTTTTWAATTTGCATTATGATAATGTCAGAATCTCACTAAAAGTTATCAAAGTTGATTTTAATGGGAGTACTATGAAAATTCATACAATAAAAATAGTATGATTAAATATCCACAACAGWATAAAAAGTAATGGTAAAGTTGGGCCCAAGTCTGTTTAATCTAGTGAGACTGTTCCAGACTTACCATTTCCAGAATTATTGTTAATGTTTCATCAGTGCAAAAGTCCCCACAGAGTTTTAAAGTAGAGGAATAGCTATTGGCTAAACAGGTTTTATTTTTAATAAAAGCAGAAGCTACCTTCTATCCCTAATTCTATGTTTGATAACTATAAGAATGAAAAAAAATGATACACGTGATGAATACAGCAACAGAAACAGCTTGGTAACATGCACAGGAATTGCCAGTATGACTGTTTTCATGCATAAGGGCTTGCTCTTGCAAACTTATTTTGCAAGGAACATGCAGCTTATCATCATTAAATATTAACCTATCTCTCCACATTAAAAAGCAACTTTTTTTTTCCCAAATCAGAGTAAATGGGCAAGGGTTAAATGGGCTTAGGMGGTTACTCAAGGCAAACACTGTAGGAGCTCCCTGAGAAATGAAAATGCATCACTATTTTTGCGCAATCAGTAATGAGGTATTGCATACCAGTCAAATATTAATAGTCAAAGGTGCAATTGTTAATAAAGAGCTAATCTTAAAAAAAAAATTTAAATGCTGTATTAGATTTCAACAGGTTCTACCAAAATAATCGGAATAACCAATTAAAAAAAAAGGAACAATTTAACAGAAGACAGGAATATAATTAGCATTAGTCAAAGAAAGTTATTTTATGGAAATAAGGTGCTGTTTCAAATTAGTCAAAATCATAATTTAATTGAAAAAGTTTACACAAAACCTTACCATGATTTGGAGCAACATGCTAGCATTTCTGAAAGAGCAGCTGGTTTGGCATTGCATTATAATGAATAAAAACAAAACTGGCCAACTGATTAGATAACCACACAACTCGCCTTTCATGAGGAATCACGACAAATTGGAGGTAATTCTGATTATGTCCTTTAGAATGTGTAATTAATAYCAAACCCCTGTATTTTCAGTGACAATCTTAAAGTAAGTGGAAGACCACTTCCCAAATATGCACATGGCACAACACTTACATGCGTACAGTGATGAACGCAGGGCAATCACATAAAGTGATCTAATTGGGACTATTTGTCCAAAACACATTCTAACAGAGCCAAACTGGGATGTTTCATGCATAGGGACAAAAAGGCAAAGCACCCACAGCGCAGACAGGCCTGCAGCTTACTATAAAGGATACGGGAGCTGCAGCGGGAGCACTTGCATATGCATTTCTAGACCACCACTATGGAAAAGGGACCTTTAGAAACGTGGACTACTGAAGCAGGAAGGTGTTTTTACTTCTCCATACACACTAAAGAGACCAATATTGAAGATGGCTGAGCTACGTCTTAAGATGTGACGTTTACCCKCTGGTCTTTCTGGAAGCGCTACTTCGCGTATCAAAAACACGGAGGTACCCAGGGGTTTGCAATACTCCTCAGAGACGCACAACGCAGCATCGTGCTGCCGTAAATACTTTATATCTACATTTATCCTGCAACAGAAGGGGTTTGTTTCAATTAAATACATCTGGAAGCTAGATGCAAAGAACCAGTCAAGCTCYGCAGAAGCCATCGAGAATGTCTTTTTTTAAATTAAAGAGGGGCACCGAGGCCAAAGCAGAAGGCACAGCGGCGGGAAAGGGCGTTAGGAAGGGCGGGGGCGGCGCGCGCACGAAGGCCGCCACGGCTGCGGGCGACGCGCGCTGAGGGGAGCGGCCCAACGGCCGCAACGGCCCAACGGCCGCAACGGCCCCGCGGACGCGGCCCCGCCCTGCGCCGAGCCCCAGCCGCCCGCGCCCCCCACACGGCGCCGCCGCCGCCGCCTCACCTTGTCCCAGAGCAGCCACTGCGCGGCTGCGCGGCTCTGCGCCGCCTCGGCCGCCGAGCTGCGCGCTGCCATGCCGCTACACCGCCACGGCCCGCCGCCGCCCCGCTCCTTCCCTCTTCCGCAGCGCGCTGCCCCGCCTGGCCGGGCCGCCCCGCCTCCGCCTCCGCCTCCGCCCCGGCGGGCAGGAGAGCCGCGGGCGGGCGGCGGCCCCGGCCCCGCCTCGGGGCCATGCAGAGCCCGGGGGAGCGAGCGATGACCCCTGCGGAACCCCGGTGCGGGGTGAAGACTGTAAGCAAACTGCAGGCGCATTTTGGGAGGATTAAATCATACTCCGGAAAAGAGCTTGTTCAATCCTGTGAATGGTATTCATTTTAAAACATGCTTTTTGTTTATTTGTGAATAAGATTTCTATAAATAGCATCCTTTCAAGTTGCCATACRGTGAGTGAGCAAACTGCAGTTCACAGTTGTTTGGTCCAGCTCACTGTTTATCAGCGAAAACGTATTACTTCCGTGTATTATTGTGTATACACTAAATTGCATATCACTGGAATGGCTGGCAGATTAGGAGAATTAAAAGGACACATTTTCATTGAAATAATGTGTTGCACAGATATTTGGAACCTTTCAAAGTTCATTAATATGTTACCAGAATGCTTGTGAACAAGAGAATTGCCACATTTTATTTGCGAAGGTATTAATGAATATCCTTCTACACTATTGATCAATAAAAGTACCAGAGTTAAAATGCCCTTTTGGAAAAATTCTGAGATGAAAGATCAGTGGAACCCAGAAGGAAGGAAAGCAGCAAAAAACTTTCTTCGGCTGCTTTAGGAATCATTTTTCTCTCTTCTGGCAGTTCCTAACAATCTTTCAGCAGCAATTCCACAGGCCTTTGTGTCTTTTTGGCCCTCCTCTTCGTGCTAATACTGGTTCACAAGTCCTGAATATTTCTATCATCCTTTGCAAGTATTCTTCAGCCCATAGTAACCTATTTTGCTTGAACCCAGGCCCTCAACTGAAAAAGTAGAAAGTTGTTAACCGAATTTCACTCAGGAAAACTGGCAGTGTTCTTCTTGCCAATAATAAAGAATAATTATTAATGCATTAAYTGAGCAATTCTAGATTATGACATAGAGTCTTTGCAATTGCTCCAAATAAACAGTTCCTATAATCTAATTTCAGTTACGGCTGGAATCTTCTGAAGGTGCTATGGTAAACCCATTTGGCCAGTCAGATTTTTTCCAACGTTTTGAGCAGAAGAATAGTCCAGAGTACACTGAACTCTTACTTGCATAACAAGGTAGCTGGCATCAGCTTCCCAAAGTATTACAAGAGATAGCAGTATGATCTGTCTGGAGTTCTGGGGGCAAGGCACTCACTATTCAGGAGCCTTTCCCTAGATTTTGTCAACCTCCTTCTGGATCGGAGCTAGACCAGGTACCAAACAATTCCAGGGAGAGCTGTAAGGAGTGGTTAGGATTTCCCTGCATCTGGCTCAATAGGACATTCTGCAGTACTGGTCAATGTAAGGGGAAAATCCCTGGGCAGGCAGAATTGCATGGTACATGTGCAGAGGATGTATCAGAGGTGCGTGGGAGGTCCTGAGCAAGGCACCGTCATTGTCARGGTGTGTAGGAGGAGCAGTAGGCCCTATGGAGCCACGAGAGCAGCTTGCCAATACTGCAAAGTGCTGGATTTGAACTCTCACTAGGGATGTAGCTATCAGCCACTTTCCACCAATGTTTTGATGGGAATGCTTTGAGCAKCCCCTTTGTCCCATGTTTAAAGGATGATGCAAATGAGGAAGTGACTTTCTGGGTGGAAATGTCACTGAATTTCTGCTGTGCTTCTCAAAAGGCAAAAGAGAACTAACTACAGATAAAAACAGCATTTGTGCAAATGCAGAAAGATACTAGCCACTAAGGCTTTGATTTTGCAAACCTCTGACAAAGCATCACAATTGACTTTAACTGAAAAAGCAGTGGCAGACTTCWGCAGATCCTCAGAACAGCTCTTCTTCTTCCTAGTTGACTCAGATTGACTATAAATCAGATTTTCTTCTAAAACATGGAGGAGAAAGGCCAGTGGGATTCATCACACAGGGTAGATTCAGCTACGTTACTGACAAAATCCTGTATTATCTTCTGGGATTGCTCTGAATAGAGTGGCCAAAACTATTCAACTTGCAAAGCATCACAGTTCTAACAATTTTATGCCSTAATGGGACTGAAAGATGCTGAAAAAGTAAGAACAAGAGCCAGCTGCCGTCTGCAGTTGTTCCTGTGATTAACACTATTTTCATGCAATTAATACAATCCAAGTAATTTCAAAATATTAGATAATCTTAGAATCACATTTTTCTTAGTGACTTTTCCATGAACGAAAATTTCCAAGAAAGAGTTAGAAACCCTACAGTATTTCACGAGAACTCTTGAGTTATTAGGTTATTGCAGAAAAGTTACATTTCTTCAATCACTGATGGAAGAATGGATGGTGTCCTTTTTTATCTTTATCTTCTCCAATTGCTACCTAAACCAATTGAAGTTAGCAAAAYGAAAAAAACAAAAAATCCCAGTCAATTTACTGACTTTATAATCTTTTGGGGAACTTCAAATACTGTAGCTAATTTTACTTCAACCATCTTCAGAACAGTGAAACTGTTACTAAATTCAAATTAATGCTAGAGTTTCAGAGTGGAGTACTTTATGGGATACTTAGAACAAAGTATCCCTCTTCGCTTACCTTTACTGAAGCCAAAAACTTCAAATGAGTAATGAAATTTTTACTCAGACTCTCTATGATTGTAACTGCACAGGTTTTTCACACCACTTATGAACTAAATGGTATGCACTTAATTGTTAACTGTTCTTTTCTTTATCCGTAACACCACATAAGTAAACTACTTCATTTCACCTGTAGGTAGGAAGACAGATTCTGTCATGAAGAAAAATGAGTAAAGTGATCAGAGCGGTGATGATCAGTATTTTTGGGCAAGTTTAGAATTTTATATAGTGTTYCTTTACCACTTGTGTTTTAAAGACTTGGTCCAACTTTTATAGAGGCAGACAGGTGAACCAGTCTGTCCCACATGGTGTTTCCGTAACATGTMATTTCTTCTCAGAGAATGACAGTCCATGAACATATCTGCTTTTTAAAACTCAGAGAGGCACAGGTAAAGCTCCAAAATCACCGCTGACCCCAAGTTTGCCACAACATAGGACAACTTTGGACCATGTCATACTGCAGTATTGGACCATTTGTTTTTCCTAACAGTGTTTGTTTGGGGTTTTTTTTAGAAGACAAAGAGAAGTGTGGAACAGTAAACTATAACAGCAGAGTAGTCTGTAGAGATGATCTTATTTATTGGTCAGAAGATGAGGAATCAGTTTGCAGCCTTTTGRGKAAATTTCAAGCCCACAGGTCTTTTKCAAGTACAGCAGGTGTATCTACTAAAGATTGCTATGCGAGAGCAATATAACTGCAACAAAAGAGAAATCCTGAAAGAAATTTTAAAAAGTTTAAATTTCAACTTGGGCCAAGRTCACAAACAAGATCATTCCCAGGGCAGAACAGCATATGATTTCTGCAGTTGTGAATAAATGTGTGATTTTGATAAACAATAGTACTGATGCTATTTTTCTGGCTGATGAAAAAGGTTCATCTAATGTAGATATGTGATATGTTTTTTGGTTATCATTTTGCTATAAGCTGTAAGGAAGGTTATTTGTTGCACTTCAAGAGGTTTCTTTGGCATAACTTCATACTAATCATCACGCAACCACTTGGAAGGAAATATGAGGAAGAAAATACAAAGAAGAAACAAGAAACAAGCATGGGACATGAATAGATATCTGCTTTGTCTTTTTCTAGTGGATGCTTAGCAAGGTTTAAATAAAGCTTTGCAATTGCTGTCACACACAGCCAGACAGACAGAGGAATAATGGTATTGCAAACACAGCATGGTTTAATGGAGATGTATTTTCTCCCTTTTTGTCAGTACCTGCACACCAGTTAGTCAGATCCAGTATTTCAGTTGACATGTGAAATACAGACAGCATTGGCAAGTTGGAAGTGCCAGCAACATCTTATATTTTCAATGCATCACATAATTTAGCACTAATTATTAGCACAAGTAAATAAACATCATTTCTCATTCTGCAGGTAATAGAAGAGTCTATACTGTGACAGAGTAAAACGCACATTTATTAAGGAAACTGGTGTAAGCTGATGAGTACCCGACCAAGCTAACAAAAATCTGAAACCGTTCAAGATGTTGCCTATCTGGCCATTCCTTAACTATGTTATATTACAAGTTTCATAGGCATAGTAAAAAGACACTTTACAGAGAACTTTTGACATAGGATACTCTGTGGCACAGACTGAAACAACACAAGAGATTACTATTTACCTGCTATTAATAAAGAATAAAAAAMCTAATTGTCTCCAAGCATAGGTGAGATATTGTACATTCTCACAAGGAATTGGTGACTTCTGCATTACTGTGGCATAGCTAAGCAGAAAATTTGTAAAATACTAACATAAATCAGATATCACAACCTGTGATAATTTCATGTTATATATGCAGATATTACATTTATACTGTTCTACCCAGTTACCCTRTTTTCTATGTGCTTTGAGACATAACCATTTTCCATTTATTCTCAGCTGAGACACAGCAGTTTAATATTTGTGGTACCCAAAGAAACAAAGAAGAGTACTAGCTATTATAAGAGATTGCTGCTAACAATTTAAATTCRGCTATAGGTTCTTAGAGCTTACAGTGCATAAATGTTTCAGCTTTACTRCTTTGTGCACTCTAAAAAATTTAAAGGTATTTTAAAAATTTCACTTGATTCGCTAGCTGGAAATACCAGTACAGGGTAAGGGGAGAAGAAATCTGTGCCAATGATTGCTTYGGAATCTGTGGTACACTGCACATTTCAAAGACTGTATCTAACTTTCACAGCAGAAGGTGGTCTTAAAAAAAACAGCATTCTCCTGACTCCATGAAGGAGAGGGGAAAGAGCAGGCAAAGAGAAGGAGGATGTAGTGCAGATTGCATTCCTGGCTTGAGTTTTAGCATTTGCTCTCCACTTCTGCAGTCCACCAGCTAACCCAAGGATGTGTCTCAGATTCCTTTATGCTTCCTCTTGGAAATGTTTTCATGATTGTTTATTGTAAGGCTCTTGTTCATAACTGAAAGTCTTCTAATTTCCACAGGTTGGCATAAACTCCTGACCTCTAGCAGCCAGGCAGATTTGGGATCCCGCGGCAGCTGAATTACTAAAACGTGCTTCTGTGGCACGTTCTAGACATCACCCAGTTTCCAAGTTCAAGGACAAACTTGGTTATGTTTGTCCAACAGACAGTACAGAGTTAGAACTAATGCCAGTTCTTKTCAAGTGTATTTTGGATTTCTGCCCTTGCCCTAGATATTGCTTCACTTTCAAAGCCCATACAAGTTAAAGTAAAAAAATAAAATTAGTCAGTTAAACTAATACACRCATGATCTCGAATTCATTCTCTATTCAAATGATTCAAATTATATTGTGACAAAAGATGAAATATTGGATTTTATGGTTTCACAAAATTATTTACTACACGCACAGATTATTTTGACCCAATTCCTTTAGGAAAGAATTGAGTAGTGTACAGTATTTTTATATATGTCCTCCAGTTATGCTGTAACTGTAATTAAACATTCTTCCCTAGCTGAGTGACTTCCTGGACTCCTAAGTACACATACTAAGCCCATAACTTGATTTGAACAACACAGTACTATACTTTACAGAAATGGAGTTGAGATTAATTCTGATGATTCTCTTACCCCGATTTACAGAAAGCTCACCTTAACTAGTGTTACTTATCCAGAGTGAAAATGAAAAAAAAGCTAAACTTGCAGCATAAATACACTGGGTATTTATCTGACTAAACAACTATACGTTTTCGGGATTATAGACAAGTTCCACAAAATGTTAAGCTTCTAAATCCAACTTTAGTCTTCCAGATAAGCTCTTTCTCAAAAGTGCTGAACCTGCAGCAGTTCCTATTGAATGCTCAGGCTTGTAAATACACGACTGAGAGAGACGACAGCAATATCAAGGGGGAAGGGTGGCTGCTTTAAAAAAATGGCATAGTATACTTTAATAAGCATTGTTAACACTGCTAAAGTTGAAATATTTGTTTTACATCCAGCAAAAGCAAGCTTAYGTCCAAAAAATACACTGATATCCATTGATGGAAGAAACAGTATCTAAACTRTGGAAAGATAATAGCTTTGCATTTGGGACAGAGAAAGCTGTTCTATCAAGAAGATAAAACTAAATGCCCTCCTTACTTTGCTTTTTTAAAAATAAATCTACAGTTAAATAACTCACTTAAAAGAGGTAGACTTTTATTAATGCAAATCATTTATACTTAGCAGAGGATATAATAGTGTATCTTATTGAAACCATTAAAGCACTAAATCAAAGGCTACACTGAGAAATTTGAATAGCAGGTCTTAAAACAAGCAAAACTAGGTTCTTCAAAAGCTTTTATTAGTGTAATGTTTTTGTCATGATTTCATAGGAAAGGATGCCCTCTCTTGGCCATAGCAGAAATAACTACCGAGATAATTTCTGTTGCTATAGTAATTGAGATTGAACTGCATTCACAGTGTSCCGCCTTGTCAAAGAAAATCATTTCTGTCAGATAAGCACTTGGCTGATAACTTAACACTACCCTTGCTATACTTTTCATGCAGCAGTTTCCTTGCTTATCTTTAGGATCGTGCAACAGAAAGCAAATGTCACTGACTAGTTTTAAATAAAAATAGCAGCACCRTTCCTTGCTTTGCTGCAATATTCCTGTTCCTGTATTCTATCAAGGAATGAAAAGGAATACTGAGAGCGTAATGAGAGCTTCATTCATCTGGAAAACTACTATCTTTCACATATCTCTTTTTGTGTAAAACTTTGAGTTAAAGTTGTATTCAACTAAATCTTACTTTTTGAAGTTCTAGTATTAATATATAGAAAGTAAGTAAGTAAAATATTATATAGTAATATGCATTAAAAACATTTTGAAACTTAATATAAGCCTAGGGCTTTTGCTTTACGTTCTACCTTCTGTGACCAAATTGTTGGAAGGAATGAATATTGTGATCTCTCAGACCAAATTTCTTCTGTAACCATTTCTGTATTAAAAGCTCTTACTGGTGTCATGTGCTTGCTCAGTAAATGCCAATATTTCATTACTTATTTGACTTGATGCCTTCACTGTTACAGAAATTATTTGGAGACTGGCCTTCTGACTTGCAATGTCATCAATTCTGAAGCAGTGCATTTCTGTGTCTAGGWCTGTTACAAGCAGATTTATCCTTTGAAAAGCTACCTAGGTCTTAAGCAATATTAACTTTTCATTTAGTGGATGTGTCTGAAAAAAGAGGAAAGTTTTATCGAAGTGAGAAGACAGTTAAYAGGGTAGAGAGTAGCTCAGACAGAATCACAGCATTAAATAATATTAAAAATAAGTTAAATAATACATAGTTTACKCTTACGAACACAAATTTAAAGCCTCTGCATGGCCATAAACAAACCTCAGATAACCCAGGCCTGGTGTATTGAGGAGGCATTTATTGCCACTGCTGTGGTCAGCAGAGAAGGGCACACCTCACCACAAGGACCGTGAAAGGTTGTCAGGGTACTGTCCCTGATGGCCTGGGGGCTCTGCAGCATATTCGGTCTGTTGATATGAAAGGGCCCGATCTAGTGACCATGTAGGTGCCAGCTGATGAAAGGACTATATTAAATGATGAAGTTTTAACACTACATTCTGAAACCTATTATTATAGCACTCTAAAAGTTTGTTACTATACTGTATGTATTGCCTTTGTGTTGTGATACAGTATTATTGTAGAGAAAACTGTACAATTTCCTTTAGAGATGTAAATATTTGCTGGAACAAAGTCTTCCCAACAAAAACACCATTAAAGAATTCTCAAGCAATTCAGTGTCAATAAGAAGAGTTAATGTTTTTCTAACTAAATATATGCTTTAAAGGAATCATTTGTCTTATAAAAGATAAGTAAGCATGAAGTGAACTGGAAGAGTGAATGCATAACAGACACATACCTACTCGAAAGAGCAAAGCTGGCACGCACGCCGTGCGGGCGCACAATCGTTCATGTCTTTCTCTTGATGAAGCAGCAGGATGTGAACTCAGTCACATGCCAGATAAACTGCCAGCAAAAAGATTTTCTGAATACACAGTTCTAAATTCTTACTTAAAATGATTAAGCACAACATTCAACTCTGAAATAAATATGCACACAGATACAGGCACTCAGTTCTCTACAAATTTTATATCAAAATTGCAGTAGCTGCAATTTTCTTAGCACATCTCAAAATGTATGGCTCACAAATTTCTGTTTTTTTTTTTTTTTTTTTTTTTTTTTTTTTTTTTTTTAAAAAAAACATTCATCTTCTACTTCCTCCCCTCTCCCTACACTGCGTGGAGAACTTTTGCTAATTTTAGCAAATGTTCAAGCAAATTTAGATAAAAGTTTTGCACACAGCAATCTAATATTAAAAAATTCAGGTATTTCAGATCTTATAAAACTAGCTTTGGAATCTTTTTAAATTGAGATGTGTCTTTCTAAAGTATTTTCTTAACTTTCTTTTTAAATTTTCAAGTATTACAGGACACTGGTCATTTTTGTGGGTTTTTTTGTATCAAAAAAAACCTGTCAGTGTTGGTATGTTAAGAGGAAAGTTGATTAATATTTGTGGCAAAAGTGAGAAATGAAAGTCATAAGATTTTTTTTTCTATTTTTTCCAAGCCAAAATTGCTTTCTGCATGTCAGAAGAGGAAAGTTCTGCAAGGGGCTGTGCTGCTTCTCCCCACCAAGCCCACTGCTGCTTCCASGTACAGCTCCCTCCATTTCCAGGCTGTGACCAGCATCTGAACCCTTGGTGACCTGCTCAAAAAGCCAGGCGGAAGAACAGACAAAAGATAAAGAACTGAACTTTTCCACTGATTTAATGAGCTGAATTAGCTCACTGACAGATTGAGCAAGCGCCAGGACTCGTTCAATGGAAGGAGTAAGAAGTGATGGWAAAGGAAAGAGGCTTATAAGTATCTTTGTCAATTTAGCAAGCTTTTAGATAAGCTTCACTGTCTAGTGGAAAAATACTTTTCATGTAATTGGTATTGAAAGGGATTTTTGTTGATACGTATTTTACAGCCAGCCCCCCCAAAAAAAAAAAAAGATTGGCAAAGGAGATGTATGCAGACAGCTCTCTATAAATAATGTTTTAGGTTTTAGACATTACCACAATAATTTAGAAAATATTGATTCAGCTATTTGCTTCTTAAGTTCCAATTATTTTCACTTAAAGATGAGAATAAAATACAGCATGTGGAAAATGGGATAGGGAGAAAGGGAAAGCAAAGAAAGGGAAGGAAGTTAAAGTATTTCTTTTAAACTTTATCTTTTTGAGTCATAAAAAAATTGATTTATTATTACATGCACTCTTCAGATCAATGAAGAATTGTGCAAAAATGAATAAATACTGCCATTTCTCACTTTTTAGAGAAGTGCCTTTTCACCCACAGGCTGGATAGCAAGTGCTAGTATCCTGCTTACATTTGCACATAGCAGGTTGATGTTGGTGGAGTGCTATTGCAGGAGAAGCACTTCATGTTGCTCATCTTCAAGGTGCCATGCGGACAGTAGGACATCAGCTTAGTGTGACTGGAGGAAAAGCGGACAGTCACTAGTGTACTGCTAGGTGCCGCTTGGGCCACATTTCAATAGAAAGCACTGAGAAGAACCAGAAGCTGAAGTCCTCAGAGGGGGAAGCTCCAGCATTTAGGAGAAATCACTGAGCTACCTGCATTTTGGTGGGTAATGCTGAGGTAACACAGAGAAGAGAGTGCTAGGATTTGGTGGGGGGAATGGCAAATCTATTTCTCCTATCACATCTCTAATCCAGGACTAGCCTTACCTGGATAACTATTTTTAGATGATTAGTGGTCTATTAATTTTCTCTTCTCCCATTGATTATCTAGTGTGTTAACCATCAACAATTTTCATTCAAAGTATGATTTTTAAGCAATATGGCATAATAAAAATAGCATTTTCTACTTGAAAGTGATAAAAACATGATTCCACTGTTTGGGTCCAAGTTGGATTGGTGAAAGCTGTATACTTCTCTTAACTGCTGAGGAATTTATGCTGCTAGTGCCACATTATTTTTACATATGCAGGTCTCAGGTAGTGCTTCTAGTTTCTTTTATTCAGTTAAGAGAATTATAGGGACTGTCTGAAAGTAGCTTGTCTAGAGTTCTGAATTAAATTTAACTTTAATGAGGAGACAATATACGACGARAGATTTCTTACAGAAGGACAACATTGTTCCTTGAAGACAGAAGAAAGAATTCTGTGTACTGGGTCTGTTAAAAGTGGTGTTTTGCTTCTGTTGCCAATAAGTTACTCAGAAAACAAAACAAAACAAAAACAAACAAACAAACAAAAATTAAAACTTTTCCTGGTGAAAGAAATGATATTATGGTAGGACATTTCCCATGCACTGCCTTACAGATTTTTAGTCTTGTCTTTTGGTGGTGTAGAAGAGAAAGAAAATGGGCTACGGTCACAGGCAGGGGGGAAAAAAAAGATTAATAATTTCCTTGGAAGGAGGGAAAATGGCTTAGACCATTGTTTCTTTAGAAGCAGGACAGTTGGATTAACATGTCTCTTAGAAAAATAGAAAAAGTATTTCTCAGCCACTTAGACAGAAAAGGATGCCTATCTTTTGAGATATATCTGCCTTTCCAAAGAGATGGGAGTCTCCTTGTGTCCTTGTTCCATAGGCTATTCAGTCTGGCTAACTACTTTTGGGCCTCAATTCTGAATCATCAGTGGCTATAAATGTATTTAAGGGCAGATCTTGTTTATTCTTGCATAATCAAAGTTCCTCAAACAAACATAGTATCAGAAAATTACACACTGGACAGTAGCAGCTGTTCAAAAGATAGCATGACTAAGCCACAGTTTTTCTTCTTACCAGCCACGTCTTCCTTAGAGATCTACTTCCTCCAATCTATTCTGCAGSCAGTTATCTCTTGAAGTCAATATATTTTAAAAATACTTTCTATGTGAAATATAGTACCTCAAAAGCAGATCCTGATACTGAGGCAAAGCTTTCCCTCTGATTATTCATTTTCATCCAGGAGTCTAAATATTAGTAGATCTGATGTACACATTTTTATTGTGTCCCAGGATGCTTTTCACTGAGGACTTCCTCTGTTCTACTCAGTCAAGAGCATATGTTTACATCTGTGCATTCTTTAGGCACAGTTTTAGCATGTCACAAGTTTGGTCACAGGATAAAAGCTTGGGGAAAATCTATATTRGAAAAGATAGTTTAGAGCCAAAACCAGCAGTCTGTAGTCATGCATACCAGGACTGGTCTTGGCCTCAGAACGATCTACCTTCACTGAGTAAAATCTTATTTAATTTCATATTCTAACTGAGTAAACAGAAGAATCTTAGCATCAAGTTTAAACCTTMTAATTACATTTAGAGTTTTTTTAAAAAATGATCTCAGGAAAGCATACATTTCAGTGGAAAAAGTGGCTTTGTAGATAAGTGCTATGCAATCTGTTATCAGGAAAAYGAAGAAATCTCCATTTGTGAGAAGTTCTGAAATTTGAGAAGCTGATGGAAGTTGGTATAATTGTTTTAAAATATTCCCACACAGCATTTTGTAAGCAATAGTATTCATATTCCTCTACTTTTTTCAATTTTTCACGTTACTTTATTTAAAAAGCAAATCGAGCCCTGCTTCTTCCCTTTCCCAAGAAAGGTACTTTCCTACAGTTCTAAYATAAAGATGCTACCCTGTTACAAATAATAAAGATAATACAGCATGGGACTGTAGAGAGAACAGCATGGGTCTGAAGAAGTAAGATGTAACCATGTAACCCGCTGCCAAGTGCAAAGATGCAGTGCTTTGCCACACTGTGCTGTAGGACGGGCCAGACAAGGAACATGAAGCAGCACAGTACACTTGCAGCACAGCTAACTTTTTTATAATAACCTAGTCAGATTATAGAGAGTCATCACTATTTAAGAGTTTAGTCACCCCTACAATACTGCACATCATGACTACTTCTGAATTAGTGTGTTGAGTTCCAGGGCTTCTGAGCAATTTTTAGTACAATATTGAAGTTGTCATAGYTCTTATTGCATAAAACTTATATCACCGTAGATGTTATAAAATCCTTCCATAACCAATCATAAAAATATCAATAGCATCACTGCAGAAATATAAATAGGGCAAACAGCATATTTCTGTAAGAACAAMTCTTTAGAAAAAATTTGCACAAGTTACCAAAATTCTTAAAAAAGGTAAAGGTCCACTCTCCTCCCCAGATATTTCATAAAGAAAGTTCATCAAATTCTGAGCATTTGTTTCTGAAAGTGCTACTCTATCACAGGATGACTTAGGAGAGTTTTTTTGTCTATTTTATGAAAAATAGCATTTTTTAATCTTACAACTGTAGAGAACAGGCCAGCGACCATTGAAAAAAAATCCATTAAAACTAACACAATTACTCAGATTTATTTTCTGTATCACTGAAAAATTTTGTCTCTATCTACTCTCAAAAGTATCTTATATAWAAAAAAAAGGAACACGATGAAGAATATCAGTTGTTTCACATCTCCCACTAACAATTTTGCATCCTAAGAAAAGGACCAGTGTAACATTTTTGGAYCACCTATGATTTCTGCCATAAAGATGGAGCCTTTTTCTGGGTTGTTCCCATTTCTCAGTAAAGAAAATAATTTAAGTTGAAGTCAAAATTCTATCTTGTGTTAACTGACAGCCATCACACTTCTGAAGATATCTGAAATATCTTCATTTTATTGTCTCTTCATTACAGTAAAATTTGGTTATCTGACCCTGAACTAGCTAATTTCATGCAGCCCCTATAATTCTTTTAATCCAGAAGCTTATTCTTACRTGAACCCAATGCCCATTTTGAAGATAATAAAAACAACTACCAACATACATATGGCAGAAGAAAATGGGCTTACATACAAACATGGATACAATCATCATATGGCATGTGTACGCTGAACGCTGTGGGAACTGTAATGGAAATTTAAGTTTGCAGGGTGGTTGTGGACAGAAGAGAGTTTTTCAAATATAAAATGCCTCTTTGTGACTCAGAAGTGACTTAATAGAGATTGTTTTGCCTATTTGAAGACCTAAAGTTAATCAGCTTAAATCTATCACAATGATTTTTTTTTCAGCTGACAGAAGCTCCCCAGAAAAACACTAAGCCATAATTTCCATTTCTCATTTAATATTGAATTTATTGAATTGAAGCTATTTTGAATTCTTTTGGACTGTTGACTGTTAGATGGCTCACAAGTTCCTGCCAGGTCAGCCAGCACTAAGGCACCAACATTGGAGGCTTTGACTGCTTAGCTAATGCAATATCAATGTTACTGTTAARCATGTGGAAAAATTTTAATCTTCCAAAGAAAGGAAGATGCGTTGACCATAGCAAAAACAAGCAAACACCTCCCTTTCCCACTGTCATTATTTGAGGTACTCACAGGTACGTCCATCTGCCCAGAGTAATACAAACATACTCATACCAGAAAATGGATGAGGTAGTGGGAAGGAAGACAGAAGAACTGCATGAAACAAAATTCAAGTGTAAACATGGAAGTTGTCCAAAGATTCGTCCACCACAGATAGGTTTTCTATTAATTATAGGTTTTCTATTAATTATCCACTGGAAGTGTTACAGCCTTTTGAACACAGAAACAGTCAGCAATGTAAGATTTACAGACTATAGGGAAAAAAAACCACAAGAATGTACAAAAGAATAAATATAATCCACTTCCTGACCACATTCAGCACCCTGAATAAAGCTGAAAACACTACTACCCAAAACTTGAAAAGATTTGTAAGCAGGTAYCTGTGTGACACACAAGGATCATATTCCAACATTTCCTCAGCTCATGAAACTGCAAGCTCTTGGCCTGGCTATAGTGAAGCTGGTAACCTTTTTGGCTGCTAAAATAAATCTGTGTTCCTATTTTAAGGTGCAGAGTTTCTTGCTCTGCAATGCTTACCCAGCTCAACTGATCTTGATACCAAACCTTATTTATACACTGTTTGCTTTTGGAAGGAAACAAGTGTGCACTTTTTATCCAGAAAGTGCACTGAAGTCAGATCTCCTCTGCAAGAGTCAGGGCTTCACAGAGCTCTCTCAAAAGTCATGATCTAAACTTGTTAGTGATTTTACGAAAATGCAATTGTGCACCCAGCATTTCTCTTCCAAATTGCTGAAGAAAACCAAACTGACTTAGCCATTCTCAAGTTTTTTTCTCATGGTTCTCGTGCGTTCCTGCAAACACTGTTGTGTTTCCATGTAAGCTGTAGTAATGATGGCCACTGACACTGCCAGTTAATCAGCTCTTACCTCCCTCATGATTATTCGGATTGTGTCTCTAGGCTTTTCTTCAGCTCTGATGCTCAATGGCACCCTCAAGAATCAGCAAAATRTATCTGCTTAATTTGTCTCCTACTAGCTAAATGTAATTCAAACTTTTCTATTGCGTATTCTTGGCTAGATTTCAGGTGCTTTTCAACCTGCATGATGTCTGCCTATAAATTGTATGAAAGATGGTCAAAAGCTGTGTTGCTTCTAACCAGAAATCTGAATCTATAGCAAATGCAAGCTTCATTAGCCTCTTGTAGACACTAACTTATATTCTAGTTATTCTGAGCTGCTCAGGTGGCCTGTCTTCCTCCTGCTCCCAAGCACTCCTACAGCAAATGAGATCTGCTCTGGAAGAAATGCAGGAGGAAGAACTGAAAGAGAAGCAGCATAAAGTAGTAACACTAAGTTTACCATCCTTATTACGACCTGACACTATTTTCTCTCAACAGAACTTACCCCATTATTTGAGTTTGCTTTTTCTTTAAAAAGGGGGTGTTTCATATTTTACAGGGGAAAAAAACCCACTTTCCTCAGAGTTCCATAAAGTGAAYGATCTGACCTTATACAGCAGTATTATTTTGATTTGGCTTACACTCTGTTGTTAATGTGGTGCATGGACAAACACCATTTGAAAAAATGCCTTTGCTTTTTTTAGTCAAAATATTTTGAATTAAAAGAATGTGAAGATACTCAGCAGCAGCTTCTTACCTTTACCATACGGCCTCAATAGCTAAGACAAGATTACATTTTATAAACATCAGGTGGAAATGCTGATTATGGGTTCTATTTGTAATATGCTATCACCAGAAGTAAATATTTGRAGATACAAGACCTTTTGTTGACTTAACATTCTTGAGAGATGCTGTGGAATAATTTAAGTGTTTTCTTTAAGAGGCTGAATAAAGGTCATATGAATCCTTAGAAAACACTCTCTAGCACATTATGCTATGTCGATGTTCCTTAAGACGAGATTTAAGCAGCTGGCAGTTTTACCTAATAGTTTTAGGCGATGTCTTTCCTGAGGAAGGCTGGGTTAAATACTGTTCTTGGAATAATGACAGTTAAGGATATGATTATTGCAGATTAGTGTTTTACGTACATAGTGACTCATACAAAAAATGCTTTTATAATCTGTCCTCATCTTAATGTCTTAGTATCATGTGCACTATTCTGAGAATGCTTTGCAAGTCTAGGCTGGTTATAAAGCAATATTGCTTGTTTGTTCTTTCACCCTTTTCTAATGCTCTGGCAGGAAGGAATTGGTTTGCTTGATACTAAAATTAGGGTTTCATTGAGAATGAAAAGCAAAACTATAAGAAAAAATTTGTTGAACAAAAAGTTAAATATTTAATTGAAGATACCAGTAAGGAAAAGATCAGTATTTGTTATGAAGGAGTTCCTTTTTTATTTCCCTATAGTCCAGCATTTGGTATATTGCCCCAAAATACTGAAACTATATTATTCTGACAGTGCTAAATCATAAGTCACTCTGACAGTGTGCTAATCTATGATGTTTTCAGGCATGGATATTGCTTTAAGTAAAAAAAAAATCTTCAAATAATCATTAAGATAGCAGGGAAGCAAGATAATTATGCTCTAGCTTTGTGGTTAGGACATGAGATACTGGTTTCTAGTTCCTGCTGCTGTGAAGCATGGGCTAGCTGCATGAAGCAGAAGAGCATTTACAGCTGAGAACAAGAGCAGTCAACCCCAGCTTCTATAAATAACCCTTTGATTAAGGGTTTAATCGATTAAGGGATTAAAGGCTCTGTTTAACACAGGAGAACCTATGAATCTAAGTCATTTTATACCCAGAAGGAAATCAAACAACTTGTCTACATCCTGAAAGAAGGCTAAAATACTGAGCTGTTAGATTAAAAAATAGGCCTTCCCTTTCCCCTATGTGATCCTGATTCCACCTTTTCTAATGTTTTCTCTGTCAACGTTCTTCAAGAAATTTGACTGCAGGGAAAATCTGAAGTCATATTCCAGCATGTTTATTGTTCACCAGAGAAAATTCACCCTTACCAAAAGCAGATAACTTGCTGAATTTTGACATGTGTGGGTATAYCATGACCAAAATATTCAACAACAAGATGTTCTTCATGTTATTTTAATTATCACACACCTTTTAAAATATTGTAAAAGACATTTACCTCAAACCTTGTGGCAAGGGTAGGTTATATGGCAGAGTAGCCAGGATGATTAACAAGACCATGTGCTCCCCACAAAATTAGGAGGTGAGCAGTTCCTTTATCTACTACTGTTTGGGAACACATCCTGCTTGTTTCTTTWAAAGAGAAGCACATTGACTTCTAATAACAGAATTATTGTTTAAGCAGAATTTGTATCAAGTTAACCACTCTAATTTTTAAAAGTATGTAATTCAAGATAAGTAGACTTAATTTAATGGTCTTCATGGTCTTCATTTAACTGGGGCAGGCCTAGGTTTATGACATTCAGTCAAAGGCACCAGGATCTTTCTTAATGTCACAACATCTTCTTCAAAAAACTTGAGACCTCAAACTTTTGTTTGCTGAACCTTCTCCTTTCCCCCTAGACTGACTCTCTGCGCTCCTGCTGGCCTTTGTCATTACTTGTATTCTGATTGCATTTTTTTCATCCCCCCATGAAAAATTCCAACTCATTTAAAGCAAACTAACTACAAATAAAACATTTTGGGAAAAAAGTGGACTTCTCAAATTAACATATTTTACCTTTTTGAAGTTTTCACAAGCACTGATTGTTAAAAGTGTTAAATCAAAATGTTACCCCCACGAAAAAAACAAACCCACGTGACTTAAYCATGCTTCAGAAACATTTTTCTCTTGATACAAAAATCTGTCAAAACCTTGCAAGTCCTCACAGTGAAGGGACATTATTTTCTGACTAGCTATTTCTTCCATAAAAAAATTCTTTCTCTGGACTCTCAGCCACCTGCCTCTTCTTCTCCCATTTAGTCATCCCTTGATTCACTCTGAATCTTCAAAACCAAACCAACTTCCTCACTGTTCTCCAGATTCAGATTTCCCATGTAGCTGGTCCAACAAGGCCCTATTAATACAATGAAAACTTTCTGTGTGCACGAGGAATCAGCTAGGATTTCASTAGCTATTCTCATTTCAGTACTTGACGCTAAACTACTTTCTTCTGTCTTCTCTAGAGAAACAGTAACTCTTAGTTGGATAACTGTGCAAGTGTGCTTGTTTTGAAGGAATAGTCTAATAATTGGAATGTGATATATGAAGAAGGGTTGAAGGAATTAGGTTTGTCCAGCCCAACACGGGAGACCTAAGCACAGTCTTCTACTGTCTGAAAAGTAGTTACAGGGAAGATGAAGGTCTTCTTCATCCTTACTTCACAAGGATGCACAGTGGCAGGGCAAGAGGCAACAGACACAAGTTACTTTAGGGGGAAATCCACMTAGATTTATGAAAAATATTCTTCACCATGGAAACAATTAACCATTGCCTGGGTTGTCCAGAGAAATGATGGAACTAACCTCGCTATTCAAGACTCAGCTTGACTGGTCCTTGGACAGCCTCATCTTAGGCCCCTTTCAACAGAAGGTTGAACCAGATAATCTCCAGATGTCCCTTCCAACCTAGACTTTTCTGATTATGATTATGTGATACCAATTTTCATTCACCCTCAGGCTAATCCTGGCTCTGTGTGTATGTAGGCTGAGCATTACTCTCACATCTTGTAAAACAGCATCTGTCCCACTCCTTTTTCGTAAGAACTGGTTTCCCACACTGCATTTCTGCACCTTTTCCACCCACTCCTCCCAAAGACTTCCTGCTTCAGCTCCAGCCACCAGCTGTTTAAGTAAACCAGCTAAAGACTTGAGCTTGCTTCTGACATTCCCAGTGAAGTGTCAACAAAACAGCGTAACAGTTACTGCAAGATGCTGACTTGGTCTGAAGGTTATTGTATAGCTGCTCTCAGAGGAGGCAAGAGAAGGAGCTGCAGAAATTCCCAGCACTCATTATTTTAAGAAGCACTAAACATTTTCTAACAGAAAAGAACCAAAATCATATATATCCTATTAAATGTAATAAGCATTCACATTGCCATGTCCACCATATATCTTATTCTAGTCCAGCTTTTATTTGCGTACAACTGCTTTTAAGTGTTTCCTGGCTCTAAATGATTGGTCACCAACCAGAGACTACAGATCTAAATTAAAAAAAAAAGTAAATGAATTTAACTTCAAATCAAATCTGTTCTCTATCTCTCTACAGCTTTTAGATTTGTGTGTGGCTTCTTATCTGAAGAGTTTCATATAACAACCAGTGGAAATAAACAGGTCTAACAGGATTTGATTTTATCTTGACAGATCCTTGTTGACTTTCACCCACGTTACATAATTATGCATAAGGAGTTTAAGTGTGGTACCTAATAGTTTGCTCAATCATCACRAGAAGTCTAACCATGTCAGGTTAACAGATAACTTTCCAGATTTTCATGCAATGAAAATGTATAAGGAATTGTTACTACAGTAGTATAACTTAAAATTTTCTTTTAAATTATACCACAGCCTCAGTATTCTTTGGAAGGAATGTGCTATTCCAGCTATACTGCCAGTGTGCTCAAATGAAAGTTGTGCTTTTTTATGAGGAAGTGAGCCTGTAAGGTAAGAACTGAAGCACTTTTAAGTCCTTTGATGACCACTTTCTTGCAGGTCAACATTCTATTTTCTTCCAGGATTTTAAATTAAATTCATAGTTCYTAGAATTAAATTCATAATTTTTCTGAAAAAGATTTCCTCCCAAGAGACTAAATATTGAGGCAGCAGCTTCTAGAAATCCCCCAAAGTGACTAGGGGAGCTATAAAGCTGAGCTTAAATGTTGCTGGCTCCAGGACTATAAATCTGGAATTCAGGACGCCAAGCAGATATATTTATGCTCCATTCTATTACTAGTTTATTAGTTTTATTTAAGCTCATAGTCTGGCATATTTTGTGTTTTTCACAGTAAAGCTGCATATTGCATAATCCATACAAATTACTGCTATTTGGCTGCTTATGTTACTCTTACTTCAGACCAGTACTGAAAAAATAATCAAAATACAATTGGTTTCACATTAACTCTATATACACTTTATCAAAAAAAAGAAAAAAAGAAAAAAGGGAGCAAATGTGCACAAAACTGCTTTTTAAAGAGTCCAGGGTAGCATATTTACCATCACTAATCCCTTCTTTTTGGCAATTCACTGCTATTTCTCATTGAAATGGCTCTGGAGACATTGTTTTGGAAGGATTGCTTTATAAATAAGCCAGAAAATGCAGAATGTGAACCTGTCTATTTCTATTGAAAAGCAAATAAATCTCTTTGCTATAGTTAGGCAAGGTCACTCCTGAATTATTTATTACATGAAAATTTTATTAATATTTATACTTGAAGGATACTTTGTTTCTTTCCCTTTCAAATAAGTTTACTACTATCATATTTCAGAAAGTGCAGGTTGTTACTGATGCTCAAATCTCAGAAGTTAAGGTAGCTTAGTTCAAATTGTTATCTGTAGTTTTTAACATTAAAATCCTTATAACTTGAAAGAAATCCAGCTCTGCATTATGCGATTTTCATAACAGGAGCAGGGGTACAGAAAATGAGAATAAAAAATATCCTTGACTTGGCTGGCTGATGAAATTCAATAGAATTTTGTTAATTAAATTACCTAGGCTTTTCAATTTGTACTGATCTTCCTAATAGTTCTGGAAATTAGAAAATACTGTGATGTGAGAGGCACTACRGATCTGCCCAAGGCACAGGCTGGGGATGTGCTCTGCTCAGAAGTACTTCCTGCCCTCTGTTATGCAGCCAGCCAAAGTCACCATGATGCAGTCCTAGGCTTCCATGCAGCCTTCCTGCTCCCCTGCTCACTGTAGTAGTTTCATTTACACATGCCACCAAAATGATTACAGATGAACACAAATATTCGTAAAATATTTTCTTCTTCTTTTTTTTTTTTTTTTTGGATATTGCTTTATGCATGTAGTGGTGTGAATGCAGTACTTGTAAAAAGGCCATTAATGCAGCCAATTTTTTCATGCTTAGTGACTTTACATAATGCTATTGTGCCTTCTTAGTTTTCCACCCACCAGTACTATCACTGGATTCCTCAATGAGGAGTTGCTGGCTGTGACAAATTAAAGCTCCATCAGTTCAATTCATAACAGTTTAAGAATGTATTAACCTGAAGCAGGAGATTTTGGTTTCATTATCTTTGCTTCATTTTTAATTTGCTGAAAAAAGCATTACAATACCTGCTGATTTTTATTTAGGTTCTAGTACGTGAAAAATTCCTTAACAATGGTGCCAGAGCAAAATCTAGCAAAAAATTGGCATCTATAGGGACTGTCTACTTCTTGTTGCTTCACTTGCTGCCTCTACCACACACCAAGCAAGGCACACTACACGTTACATACKCATAATACTGCTCTCCATAACATTCAAACCAACTAGTCTCCTTTCACAATTCCTTTCAACTTAGGATGGGCTTTGTCGTTTTTATATAGTCTTCTTGTCAGACTTAGAAGTTGCTTTTGCGAGATCTCTTTTCTTAATATTCCAAGAGACTGATCTTACAACATGGAAGTGTTTATATTCCACTGAAGTYCAAAGTTGTTGCTTAACTTAGGAGGCATCTGAGCTTCACAAGCACCACAGCATAGCCTTAAAAGTTTCCAAGGCACTTGAAGGCACTTCTGGTTTGATGCTTCAGACATAGCTAATATCAAATCATGCCTAGACCCGATCAGAATCCAGAACATCAATATTACTTTCCTTAAATCCCTTTGGGAGAGCTCTGTCAATCAGGCATTCCTGGGGAACACCTACTGAGTAACAACAGGATCTGSTGTCTCAGGAAATGTAATGGCAATCACAACAGGCCCAAGAATTATAGCTAATGGTACTTGCACCACTTCCCTTTTTCTTCCCTACCATGCTGTAATGTTAAGGGCTACAATCTTGAAAGAATGTGCTAGGCTCCAGTTCTTGTTTTCAATGATTTTTATAAATCCACATGCAGATGTTTGTAAAGATATGCTGTGTTCATGGGACAGTGTYTATAACCTTATTCTCTTCTTCTCAGGCAAGTAGCTTAACTCTTGGCTATAGAATCAAGTCCAATTTTTTATTCTCTCTGGTCCAAAGAGAGAACTTTGATCAGGACTGTCTCCTCTTTGATTATATCCTCATTAAATCAAAGAGGAAGCAGTCCTGATCAAAGCAAATATTGTGGTTAAAGCATGTGCTTAAGAGGTGAAAGCCTCAACCCTGATCTTACAAAGGCAGAAATAGAATTGAACCCAAATTCCTACTTGCAAAGAAAGCCCTTTAACCTAATGGCTTATTGCATTAAAGAGACACTATCCTTAATCTCTTCTATGTTTTAAGGGAAGTGACAAAGACATTTCCAAAGCTTTCAAATGCCCCCTAGCAAACAAGACACAAACATTTATATTTATAAGGGAGCACTAGACTATATTTTCTTACTGCCTGAGACCTCCTTTTTTCAGTCCTAAGATCCAGAACTGCATAGATTTAAGCCCTCTCTATGCCCTCAAACTTTCCTGTTGGCTACCTATGGTTCTGATAGTTCACTGAGATCCTGCCTTGCAAAACAAGATCTCATCATCATTTCTTAACTAGAATTTTCCTGTCTAGAACTCCCTCAGCTGAGATTTATTCCATGATAGCTACCAGCTACTGTCTAGTGAACCAGACTTTCTGACTCAGAACTTCGAAGAACAACTGTCTGTCTTCCAGAATGATTCCTCTCTGAGTGAAAACCTGATCCTCAGGCACAAATTTCTATCACATGCCCTTTGATTGCATTCATYTACAAAGCATACCCTAACAGATTAGTTTGTTTACTGACACTTTCTCAACCTGACAGGCTGAAATACTGCAAAAATGGAGTGGGCTAGGTATGAAGGTTAGAATTTTAGAGCAGAACTCCATTTCTGCATAGCTGTGTTGGGTTTTAGTGATTTTTTTTCCCATATGACCTTGGTTTCATTTCTRCCTTTTAGAAATCTCTTTACCTTTATCAGTAGAAACAGCTGCATACTGGACAAAGTGGAAAGCAATAATTAGGATGCTAGAAATCCTAACTCTAGATTAGAAATAATCCAAATAACTCTTTCAAGCACCCATAAAAAGCTACTATTTCTCATAAAACCAAAATGTAAYGCATTTCAAAATGAATGCTCACAACTCAGAGTAATACTGGAAACTAGAAAAACATTAACATAACTATGCTACACTTTAAATGTAACCAGAAAGTCAGTGTGCTAATAAATCATTTGGTTCTGATGTATTTTTACTTGATAGAGTCACAAGAAGTCCACCAATATAGTTCAGACWCTTTAATGAGCTGCATCTGTAGAATGAAGATTGGTTCCTTGACTGTAATACTACTAGATTTTTAGRGGGGAGGAGAGGAAGAGTACAAAAGGTTCCTACTTATAAACTTCTAYGTTACTGCTGCACAAACAAGTGTATACAAAACTTCAAGTTTCAGTGTTGTTGTCTTGAATTTGATGTGCATAAACTTGGGATTGTTTGACAAGAGAGGCATTGTCATGTGATATCAGAATATCTATCCATATATCACAGTGGTCTTAACCCACAGACCATGGCTTGCTCAAAATTTTCTCTGCCACTTCCTAAAAACCCCAGATCAATAAACCTGTTAAGAATCATTGAAAATACTAATAGAAGTGACACTAGACTCAGCTCTAGTAGAATCTGTATGTAGCACTAGTGATATTAACTGTGTTGTTATTAGGGTCTGATTTGGACACTTTGGGGTCCAGGTACTTTTAGTGAACATGCTCTTTCATCAAASCAGAAAGATTTTGTGAAAATGATGTTACTTTGGTAAAGGCTTTCTATTTAGGTCTTCCAAGATCTGWGATTATTCTCCCCTTAGAAGAGAAAGTGACTTATTTGAAAAATGATGCAGAATCAGGCCTTGAGMTTTCTTGCCCCCCAAATGATGATATTATTCAGGTTCTTGTCTTGCGYCTTTTATTACCAGACACAAAATTACTTCCTGATATTTAAAGTAAGAAAGAATAAACCACAATTTCAGAAATAACAGTTCTCACAAAATCAAGATCTTGAGATCTCCTGGGCAACCTGCTTGAGGAGGCGGTTGAACCAGATGATTTCCAGAGGTTCCTTCCAATCCTAGTTCTTCTTCTTCTGTAACTCTGTTATTAAAAGGCAG
>NW_028186978.1:6531278-6534453 GCF_003343005.1 Rhea americana
TTTTTTTTGTTTTTGGAGCATGAAATTACAGTCCCACAGTTAGACAATAGCTGCAGGAGCAGTCCATTGATTTACTGCTCTAGGCATCCAAAGTTATAAAGAAAAATGACTGGAACTCCAGCTGTACAAGAACAATTTGATTTTCAGGCTTAACTGGGGAGAAGGACAACCCCCAAGGTTCTTCAGTTCTAGGCCTGTTTATCTTTACGCTACATTAAAGGCTAATGGTACCACTTACAGAAAAGAAACAAACCCTAAAACAAACTSCTTAAATATTTGGTTTAGGAAAGTGTCCCAGATTATGTTACATGTAATATAAATCCAGAAATGAGTGTGATGTTCTCTCTGATGATAGCTACAACGCTTAAGCCATGACCTCCAGTCAACTGAGGCTTTTATCAGTACAATGCACTGGCATCTCTTCTGTGCTTTGTTTAGTATGTGGAAGCAGCAAGTTGCAGAAATTAAACAGTAGCCTAGCTATTCGAATTTGTTCTTTATTCAAGATAATTATTTAGAAAGTAGGAGAAACAATCAATTACAGTAGTGAGGATTTAAAAGGGAAATGAAGAACTGAGTAATAAAACACATGAAAAGGCAAAATTTAAACTTTTTGAAATGCATGCATAAAATAAGTACAAAATAATTAATTTTTTGCTTTCTAGATGAAGCACCAAGAATTACTAGGGCATAAAGTCAAAGACTATTTAAACAGGAAAACTCCGTGACTGCCCTGTATTAGAGGAATTATGCACATATTTCTTAACTTACTGCAATATCTAGTAACAGGAACAAACTGAAGACACATATTAGAATCTTAAGGAAACAACTGGTGTAAATTGGGTTAATTAAACCTTCCTGAAGCTTAGTTTTCAGTCTGTTCAGGAAACTTTATGGTTTATAGTATTTTGAATGAGGCTTACTATTTTCTGGAAATGCCAGCAGGAGGTTTCACCTATCTTCTAGTGGCAAAGCTGCTTTGGAAGTTCCCCTGTGCTCAGGAGTGTTTGTTCCAGTATGTGGAGAAGGGCAGAAAATTACTTCCTTAGCACTTGTGCCAATTCACTGCTTGTGGGCTGTGCTGTAAACCTAGATCAGTTCTCTAATCAAGTTTAAACAAAAAAATTGCACAAATGAAGTATCAGAAGTCAGCAGGAGACCCTGAGATAAAGCCTACCCCTGGGCAATTTTCTTTGCAGAGAGAGATGTGGTTCACAAATCCTGCTGAATTTTGCGTACTACCTGTGAACCATAATTCCACTCTTTTTTGGTAGAGGAGGCAATTCCATCTCCTCCTCCTGATCTGCCTGCCATAGGACACTGAGTGCAGTTGATACAGGATGATACCCTAAAAAAGAAAAATCCCCAGTTAAGAGCCAGCAAGGGAGCCTTGAGAAGCAGCAGTAGGAAACATAAGAGGGACAAAGACTTGGTTCTGTAAGTGCAAAGAGCCCCGTCTCCTGCCGTTTGAGTCTCCTTCTTTCGAAAAGGATAGTTTTGTTAGTTAATAAACTGTGTAAGCTTTGTCTGTTAATAAGTATATCTCTTGCCGGTTGTTCAAGTAAGAAGAAATCTACGATTTGGTTCTTGGCTATCAACTTGAATCAAAAGGGGTAACAAACCATTTCCAATTATAAACATTACAATCATTGAATTTTTGAATTCCTTCAGGCTGAACACTTAATTTATCATACAAGTCAAACTTGCTAAAAAATTCACCAATCCTTAAGGATATCCTGCTTATGTATTTTATTTAGTACTTTTTTTATTAGGTTTTAGCATTTTATGATCTATGTCATAACTGTTTCTGACTGCTTAAATAGAAAAGGCAGTAAGAATAGAGAACAGATTATGTGGATGCCAAAGAACAACGCAGAAGCAAATCACAAAACACATACTATCTGGAAAGGACTTTTTCCATTATTCCCTAAGGGGAAAATAGAAAGCTTATTTATTTTTGCTTGTGAACATGTTACCTTTGCTAATAAATCATCTTAGTATTTTCATACATGGACCTCTGAAAAAGACTTTTACACACAAATACTGCCTACAGTTTGTACCATGAATAGAGTTGAGTCAAACAGAGTAAAACAATTTAAACTTTGATCATTTCCAGAGTTGAATTTCCAGATTACTTTATCATTTTCAAGGGCACAAATGCTACTGATCTACTGTTTTTAAGGATATGATGCTCTACCTATTTTCTTCAGCAGAAAAGAAAATAAAGAGATCAGATTGGGCTGATTGCCCAAAACAAGGAAGTGGCAGCATGATGTACTGAATCTGGCTGAGAATACCTCTGGTCAGCAGTAGACAAGCAAATTATTCAAGAATTTATATAGCTTTATAATTATTGCAATATTGTTTCTTAAATGAATGTTTACTGCTTAAATATTCAAAATGAGTAAATGCAGGTAAATAAATTATTCTGATTAGAACATTTTAGAGTAATGTATTTGGAACTATTTGGAATCTGTAGCTGCCCCTACTTTGAAACGAAAACGGGTCTTAGTTTTATGCTGTATCAGTAGAAAAGTCCAAGCGCAGGTGCTTAAATACAGAARGGCCTATGCTTGTGAAATAGTGTTCCAGGATGAAAACCCAAGCCGGAAGATGGTTATGGAGAATTAAGCAGGTGYGAACCGGAGCCTTGCGGCTGGAGAGGTAAGAGGGCAGGAGCGCGGGTGCCAGGAGAGGGGAGCAGAGCGAATGCCGCCTCGAGGCTCCGAACACGCGCAGCCCCGCAGCGCGTTCTGCACGGCCGCCGCCGCCTTGGGCAAGGCCAGGCCCCAGGGGCASCCGCACCGACCAACCCGCCCTGCGGGCAGCCCCAGGCCCCGGCCCTGCGCCCCGGCTGCCTGGGAACCGCTGAAAACACGAGACATTTGAAACGAGCAGGGTTAGGGTGAGCTCTGCGGCGCTGGGGAGCGGCGCCACGCTCGGGGACGAGCCCCCTTTCCCTCCCGATTCTGCTCCGCGGCGTCACGCTCCCAGGGCCCGCTGCCCCCGGCTCCCGCAGCCCCCGGGGCTCAGGGAAAACCCTGCCCGGGAATTACAGCGTTTTGCAGCTTCCGAAACGGCCCCGTCCCGACACCGTCGCTACAGGGCGTGAGAACCCCCCGCCCCGCCTAAAGCCAGCCCGGGGCCGCCCAGCACGCAGGGCCCGAGGGCCGCT
>NW_028186978.1:6534943-6657008 GCF_003343005.1 Rhea americana
GCGCGGCGGCCGGTGTCGCCCTCCCTGCGTGCCGGCCGCGGGAGGAGGGCGGCCGCAGCGGGGCGGGCGGGCGAGGGGCTCGGGCCCGGCTCCGGCGGGTAGCGGGAGGCTCCCTGGCCTCGGCTCCCGGTCGGGAAAGTCGTGCTGGGGAGATCACGCTGCCTCTCCGCCTGCGCAGATAGCTTCGGGGGTGAACCCGGTCTTACTGCCCCCCCGGGTGTGTTAGGTTAATTTGGGGTGGCTGTCGGTGTGTGTTCGGTCGAAACAAGTAACGAACTCTACAAATTTAAACTTGGTGACTTTTCCGTATTAGATTTTACTATGAGTTTAAATAAACTGAGTCACAAAGTAGAAATGAGTCATGATTGCTTTGACCTCAGAGTCCGTTATGGGCTTAAACTTGGCTAAAAGTTTAGTTTTTGAGAACTGAGTGTGTTGTGATTTCTAAGATCTCTGAGAAGCGCTCGCGCATGTGCGAGCTCCAGAAGCAGCTCGTCTTCGGTGGCGTGGTCGTTGTTTACGTTTGGTCAAGATGTTTCGGTAGCTAATAATCTTGCAGTGAAACTGATTTTGTAGCCTGTGTTGTCTGAAGCGTGAAATGCGAGAAGTGAACGTGCTGGAATACAGTCCTCTGTGCGGACGTCCACGCGCTTGAAGCGCTTGTGCCGGGGCCGAGGTTCGTTTTTACGTGGCGTGACTTCAGAGCGATTGGCTCCGTGACATCTGGATAGTATGGTGTTGATAAGAGCGTGTCAGCTTGTGTAAGAGTGAGCTTTGAGTTTAATGGAGGGGCTTGACATAAAGATGCTTATTACTGTAGAGTTAGGCACTAGATGTGTCTGCTTTTCCTGTTCTTACCTTTGTAAATCTGTAATTACCAGTTAGTGCAGGTCAGGTGAGTTCAGAACAGACTGAGATACCTATGACCTGCTGTTTGTTTTCTGAAAGCAGGAGGTTTTTCATCCAGTCCACCCTTCTCCAGGAGAGTGGAAAGAAATCATAACAGGCACATCTGGGACCGGTGAAGTACCGCTGAAAACATAAGCGTTACGTTATCTTTTTTTTTCTTTTTTAAGTTTCCAAGGAAAGAGGCTAATCATCTTGAATATCAAATTTGTGCTAACTAGCAATTACTCTGCCCAATGCAATAATACTTATTTCTTGAGGTTTTTTGTAGAGAGGTGAGAGAAGCAAGGGCATCTTGGATTTTGTTTTCCCTCCTTCTCTATCCCCCCTTTGACCATTTTTTTTCCTTTCACTTCTCACTAACTTTAGTATAAAATATTATTAACAGATAAAAATTATGGTTGCTCTTTGCTAGGTTGCTGCTTTGGCAAATTACTGTACATGCTTCTACATGCTGAGTTTGCTATGCAGTTTATCTACTACTGGCATCTTAAGAAAGGATGTAAACAGATGCTTTAGTAAACTGAAGGGTGGGTATTTATAGGCCTGTACTGACTTTTTACTATACTCAGATTTGTTTTAGTGAGCTTGAAGACAATTATGCTGAGGAATGGATAGTGTGGCATGTGCATTGGTAGAATTTAGTAACTATGGCAGTAATTTAGTGTGGTATGTGTAGATGAATAAGATTTACTTATGAAAGCTGAAGGTTGGCAAGCACAGCAGGAAATGCAAAGATATGAAAGCACGGGATGTTTCTTTTCCTCTGGTCTGTCAGATGCTTTCTGCCAGTTTATTTGCTGCATCTCCACACAGAAGACTTACTGATTTTGGATAAAAATGATTTTTGACTAGTTTAAACTAGTGGATATGTTTGTTACAAAAATGTGTTGTTTAKTATACTTGGTAGCATTGATTTAATGCTGTTTCCTAGAAGAACTTGCACCTTAAATTTACCCATAATTATATCTCAGATATGTCCAGGGGTGATTCTTTTTAGACATAACCAAATCAATCTGGTGTACTTCGTTAAACTTGTGTGGTAGCTGCATGTAGTGCATTCTCTATTTGAAAGCTGAAATTTGAGAAAAAAAGTTGCAATTGAAATGCAGATGCAAAGCTTCTGTTCTATTTTTTTTTTTGCAGTAGGAACTGTCTGCTGCTCAAGTAGTGATCAAAACAGTGATACCACAAGCCTTACAGTTTTAACAGTGATAAATTGTGTTTCTTCTCTATGTATGCATTTTCTCAGTATTATCAATTGCATTTTTTGTCACGTACCTGGTAGCATGGATTGGGTCTTCGTTCCTGTTGCTCATGTTACGTTTTTTTTTCTTTCTCAACAGAGCAAAACTGCTATGGATATTTTAGTTGATTTATCTTTGAATTCTCAGTAACATCAAATGCTTTTGTGGTGTAGTTATGAAGTTTGGTCTTCTTGCTTGGTTCAGAGCAAACTTCATCTGGGAGTGTAGAAATTACGATGGTTTAATCTTGTTGAGGATTGTGTAGGTTATACAATAATGCTTTTAGCCATAGTTAATGCTTGCTGTTAGTAGAAACTATCCTTATTTAGGAGAGTCTCCTTCTTTCTTTCCCATTCCAAATAGCTTATAGTGAAGCCTGTCCTAAAACTTATTGCTGACAACTTGGTGAAACAATGTTGATAGGGAAAGTAAGTCAGAAATGAGTAGGGATTAGGAAGTTTATCAGGGCAGAGATGGTCTTGAAATTCAGATGAGGAGACTCGCTTTCCAGACCTACTGTGAAATCTGCGAATTTTGTCAATATTCAGTCTGACTTGGATCCAGCAGAGTGCAATTTCAGGTACTATGCAAGACTCATGGTTTTATGCTTCTGAATATGATGTTGGATAGTAGGGATGATGCTAGGGGTTGTGAGAAGATGGGTTATGCCTGAAACTTACTGCATCCGTTTTACTGCTAGTGTTCTGCAAGCAGAAATACTTCTGCAGTTAGAACTAGCTTTAAAGAAACCTGGTTGATTCTTATGTTCATTTTCTTGAGATACTAGTTTCTAATTAACTACTATCTAAACCTTCGAATGAAAGTTTTCTGGTCTATTCTTGAGTTCCTGTTAGAGGACCTTGCTTGACCTTTAATTTGGAAGTACTATTACTCCTTGTCATTATATTCTTTCATCATGTTGCTTCCTTTCTCTCATCAGACTTCCTGCTTATTTCACTTCTGTTAATAGGTTCTGGTTACTGCAAGGAAGCTAAAAGTTAAACAGAACTTGCGAGCTATCTCTTGGATTATAGTTTTTTTCTTTGCAATTCAGTTTGTAAATATCTCTTCAAGCAATTTCTTTGAAATAGAAGGAATGCTTTTCTTTGCTTAGAGTTTTTTTCTGGACCCCCCCCCCCTTTTTTTAACGTGTTTCTTGCTGCCATTTGTGATTTGTCTGGTCTCTTCTGTAACTCTTGCTGGTAAGGCAAGGAAGCCTTACGGTTCCTGAATGTCTTAATGTGCATTTGTTTTAGGCAATGATATGTTCTGATTTGTGATTGGAATTGCATGTTGTTTAATCTGCATAGTTACGTAAAGGGAATTTGACTGTTTTTACAGTAGTGGATAGATACTATTTAAATCAGGTAACTTTTTAAAAGTATATTTAATTTGAAGTTGTAGCAAACTGCTCTGGCTAAATTTACTATGATTAAAATAACAAAACTCCCACATTCAATTAATACATGATTACCATCAGAGTTCTAAAGAACTTAAGAATCTGAAAAATGAAATTAGACTTTAATAAGAAAAGCTCTAGTGGAGCATTTTATTTTACATTTAAATAAGCTGAATATCCTGAATGAAAGTAAATAGCTGATCTAGCTTGTTTCCTTCCCAATGTGTGCTTATTTTAAATAAGAACATATCCACTAGTTGTAAAATGCAGAGGGACATAAGTTGGCCATTTCTGGCATCTAATTAAGTACGATATGAAACTCCATTTTTGTATAATTTCTAAATAAAGTAAGTTTTGTTAAATTTATAGCACAAAGTATTTAGGAAGTTGAGCTAATATACAGCTTTTTGTTTGTTTTGCACTTTTAAATTCAGATGTAAGATTAATACTTGGTTAAATCATGCTTAAAACAGATGCTTGAAATCAAAGCTTACATCTATTTATCTTATAGATGTCCAGCCTGGAGGTAGGAAGTGTCATTGAAGTTTAATCCAGTTCAAAGCATACTTGCAACTAGAGCCAGGAGAGAATGAAACACGAGGTATGATCACCAAGCATCTTCCTTTGTAGAATTAGCTGAGGCCATCATTGTGTGATCATTTCCCCTGGTGGTATTGCCATCTTAAGTAGCAATTTGATTACCCTGGGGCAATAGTTTGTGGTAGTGTCACATGGCGAACTAAACTGAGAGTGATCCAAGCATTGCCTACCTCCCCCTCTACCCACTCTCTCCCTCCTCCTTCTCCCCTCCCCCCMAAAAAAAGAAAACACCCACCAAAGCAAACCTTTTTTGCCTATTTTGATCCTTGAGAGACAGACGGACTGGCACAATGGTGAGAAATGTGAGAGCTGCGTAAGCTGATGACATGTTTTCCAGCTGCACTTAGCAAAKATGTTTGAGCAGAGGGTATGCTGAATCTGAAAGCTTCGTATGTCTTGTACTGCACATAAATAGGTTATAATTTGATCATATTAAATATCTCTAATTTAGTTAACAGGAAAATCAAAACAGTTGGTTTGTGTATCTTGTGAAATAGCTGCAATTCATTTCCATGCTTGAAAGCAGGGAGTACAACTCTGTGAACTTTACAGAGAAGCAAATAGTAACTATAGAGGTATGTATTTTAATTGTGTAGATTACTATAACAGTAAAATTTATAAAATATAAACAAAGTTCTCTGAAATACATGTCATAAGAAATAAATGGCTTGGACTTAATGGAGTGAAATACAGAGTAACAATATAGGATTTGTTATCGATGGAGGAGAGAGGAGATTACATCATTGTTTATGGAATACTTTCTGTAAATAAAACAATTCAGAAACAACTGGAATGTGCTTAAAGTAATCAGCTAGATGTGGATGATGCCTAAGTTTAGTATGAGAGATTTAGAAAGAAAAAAAATGCATTGTTTTAATGGTGAGTCTTACGCAGTTTGTATAAAAAGCTAAATAGATTTGATCTTGGTTACAAATAAGATTTATTTTTCAAGAATGAGTCATTCTTTGAATGATTCTAGAAAAAATTTCCTGTTTTGTGAAATGTTTGAGTTGTCTATTCAGATCAATGCTAGAGGTGAAGCTTTACTGAGATAATTGGCTTATATAGGGGAGATCCTAATGATAATCTAAATTTCAGGTACGTGGTACTATAATCAAGGAAAGACAAATTCTGAAACTCAGTGCAACAGAAATCTGTTATTGTGGTAGTAGATACTAAAGAAAGAATTGCTCTGACCTTCCATTTGCAGTAAAAAAAGTATGTGAGCTGTTGCCTTTGCAGGAAGTTAAGCCATGTGTGACAGATAGCTGTCTAGTACAGTTAATCCTGCTTTGGGACAGTGTGATGAAGTGGGATGATATCTCTAAGGTGCTTTCAGCTTTATTTTCTATGAATGTGCATGTATATATATATGTGTGTGTATATCTGTGTGTATACATATATATTGTATGTATGTATCAAAATCAAATTTTAGAGAAAAAAGTTTGCTACAGAGCAGTCTCTTTGCTTACACAGTCTGCTCCAGCCTCATTCTTATTACAGTCCTTCAAGATATTCTAGTTTTGTTGTGGTTCGTGGTCAAACATAATTTAACTAATATGGAGGCAATACAGTGCTTAATTAGAATGCTAATAAGTATGTATAGGTCATGTAAAATTGTGGTTTAGAGAAGGAGGAAATATTTTGTTTCAYATTGTGCTACTTCTTTTTCCTCCTATACTGTTTTCTAAAGGTGCTCTAAAATTCTCTTGAGCCATTGCTGGGATAGAGAAGACTGGTAATGGTTAGAAACAATGTAAAAGGCTACTTCTTGGCTGAGGCTGACTGGCTCTATATTTTACTTTTTTCTGATGAGGATTAAGGGCAGAGAATGTTCAAACTTAATACTTTATTTTTAAAGCAAGCAAGACTACACAGTATGAAAGCAATCTGTGCTCTGTAGCTTAACACCACTTTAGGAGCGATACTCATAGCAGTTTAAGGTTTTCATTTAGAGCACGTCTTTGTCAAAACTTAAGTAATTGTAATATGTAGACTGATGCATGATGACAGGTATATAAAATGTCAGGAAAGAAAAACACAGAAGCAAATCAATTCCTACATGAATTGAGTTGAATTAAGAAAGGCTGCTATGGCCTGAACTTTCAGTAGAAACCTTCATGAAGCAACATCCTGCATCATGAGCATGAGGTAGACTAGCAGTAGTCTGCTCATAAGCATAACATGCATCTGGGGAAGAGGGATCATAAAATGAATGATGTAGCTAYGATTTGGGGCATATATTGCTCATAACYAGACAAGCCTTATTTTTTGCGTTGTGTCATTCCTATTGAAGTTTGAGWGTCTGATAAATGATTGCCAAGTGCTTTGCTTTCCTTGTGAGCGTATACAGCACTGGGTATTTGATCTATCTAGCTGATTTGTTGGRTATTTTTTTTTTCCTTTTGGATAGATTTTTACWCCTGAASTCAATTGAAGAAAAATAATGTAGCCTAGTTTACATAGGCTGGTATGTTGGRGTATGTATGTTTGTTAATGCATTTTTAAATGGAAAGATACTTTTAAGTGTATTTTTCTGCCTATTTCTAAAACTATTTAAATGTCAATCCAATTTTGCATGGGCAAATCTATACTACGGAGTAATCCATTAATAAGATACAGGAGTTTTTCAACATCCCTATACCAGGAAAAGTTCCACCRTAGGCAAAGTTTTTCTGGAAAAATAAATACAAATATACATAMACACACATATACATACAAATAMTAAGCTTTATCTATCCTTTGAAAATTTGCCTAAATTGACAGAACTTTTCTACTGCAGATCAGATTTTAGCAGATTGAATTTTATCAGTAGTGCTTTGGGTGTTAATATATGGACAAAAGTACTGAAATAAATCACAACACAGGTTGTGATTGAAATGCCTGCGGTAAAGAAAGAAACAGAAGATGAAAAAACCCCAAACTTAGTCCTTACTGTACAAACAATTATACTTGATTTACATTAGGCATTTGAAATTTGGCGTCATTAGTCATGTGCATAAATACTTGTGACAATGTTTGCAAGATTGAGTTCTGAGATTATTGTAATTAACCAGGCAAACGGTCCTTTGCAGAAGGAAATGAAATTTATTCATCAGCTGTGTACTAAAACATTCCCATTCAAAAACAATTCTGTCAGGGAGAATATAAAAGAAGGAAGAACTCATAACAATTGGCGCTTTTTATAAATACACCAAGGAGAGCGCTTGGGTGTTACGGTAATGCCGACTGCAATAGCCGACCTTTCAGCTCCGGAAGGAGCCGAGGCCTGKTGTGCAGGCGGGAGAGGCAGAGCTGCAGGGGCAGCAAGGGAACGGGMCCGGGGGGAGTTCACGCATGGGAACTCGTGGGATTTTCGTGCTTTTTTGAAGAACCAGGCTAGGAATCTCAGCCTAAGTCATTACTGAGGTTTCTTTTTTCTTTTTTTTTTTCTGCTCCCCCCCTGCCCCAATAGGATTTTAGTCGTTTCTTGAAAGTGATCTGTTCTTCTGAATGTGGTGTAGCTCTGTCGTTGGAGTTGCTTGTGAACTTGAGATTGGCTATCCTCTATCCTGGATATACAGAATTTCTTCTTGTTTGATGTGAACATTTGGCAGTGTTTGTGACGTGCTTGTCTATTTCCCGTGTATAAACACCATCTTCTGTTGATGTGTGTAGCCTTATGAATCAGCTTTGTATTTTAATTTTAAATTTGTGTACGTTTTCTGTGGTTTTCTAATTGGTGAGGTTTCACATTGGTCTGCGTTAAAAATAATTGTGTTGAATGTTATACTTGTTGCACATAATTATTTTTTCCCCTGTATTTTCCCTTTCCCTTCCTGTGAGACTGGGGCTCTGTGTTGCTACCATTACCTTAGGAAAGCTCAATTTAGATGTATTCATCCTACTTGGCTCACAGTTACTTGTTCCCCTGTCTCAGCTTACTCAGTCTCTTGATTGCATTGACACAACTATTGGAGCCACCGGCTATACTGCATTGGTGAAGTGACTGCTTAAAAAAAAWATATTTTTTTCTTCCCTAAAAACCTGAATCATCTCAGTATCTCAGTGATCTGGACTGAGGAGGGACGGGATCTCTTAAAGCAACTTTGCATCTGGAGAGATTATTATGGTGAACCACCATTCACCARCGATGAACTCTGTGTTTTTTGAGGCATGAGCCTTTGACGACGCTTTAAGTCCTASTTGCTCTCTAGACTTTTTAAGTGGGAAATACCTGCCAGGGTTATAGAGAAATGGCAAGAGGTATTCCTCCATTAAGACAACACATGCGGCTCTTGCCACAAAGAGCTAGAAAACATAAAGATTCAACTTAGAGATTCAGTCCATGGCCCTGCTTGATATATATATTTTTTTGCCTCTCCTCTCAGCTGTTAGCTTGATTAGTAAATGGCTGTTGAGACCTTTGAAATAGTGTGGTAAATCTTTCCTGTTCATTCTTAAATGGATACTAAAACATCTACCTAATTGTTTAAAGTTGCTTGTATTTAAACATTKTAAGAGGTGATTTATTAATACCTTTCTGAGCTTGTAATGTGTACTGTTTCAATGGGATTCTTTAGATTCTGAGGTAGTCACAAAAATTATACTTCTCCAATGTGATTTTTTTTTTCCTTCCAGCTTAGATAATAAATTATCTATCCTGTATAATTTAATGGGGATTTTCTAGCTCTTTGTAGCTCTTACCACCTGACCCCCCCCCCCAAAAAATGAGTATATCTATATTAAGCTGTAAATTCCTAGAAGGTAAATAAACTGTATGTATGATCAACTTTGCAGTTACATGGGCATGTCCACTTACTCTTCTGTCTTYCTTTTAGTATAAAACAATTGCAGTCTTAAAGTGTTAAGTTGTATATATTGRTCAATTGTCCTACCCAGGCAAAAGTTAAAGCTTCTAATAGTTACCTTGCAAATTCTGTGTGCAAAAAAAGTATTTGTAGAATTACTGGCTTCTCTTAAAAGTAAATAGTTTTCTTTTGGTTTTTGGAAACAAGCTAGGCCATCCTGCTTTGTCCAAAGTAAACATACTGAAATTTATTTTAACACTTAATCATTCAGCCTCCAATCTCCTCAGTTGTTTGTTTACTTCTGTTTTTTTGCATTTCTACTTTGTCTAGAAAATTAGAGGAATACTTCACTTTTTGCTAATGAAATTTTTTAAATTGTTATTTCAAAGAAGTGCCACTACCTTTTTTTTTACTTTGAGCAAGTCTTCACTGTTACTTAGTACTGAACKGACAATTTAAGACTTATGAAAAATTCAGAAATCCTGTAAATAAATAGTTAGTATTTTGATAAAAAGAAAGTTAAGTGAAATACATCTCAACYGCACCTGTACAAATCTTTTCTTAACTGTCTGTCACCGTACTGGCATTTTTCAGACAGCTGTTATATAACTAGTTCATTTAGTTAATAGTTACATAASCAATCCAGCACAAAAATGATGGTGGAATAATGATTTCTCTACAGTTTTTGAGATTTTTATTTTGCTTGAAGAGAGTTTTTGTGGCTCTAGACATTATTCTAAAAATGTAACTCTTGCGTAAATGACTTTCTGATGAGACTCTTAGTTCTTTCAGTCAGTTTGTCTGATTAATAGGAAGAAAGTATGAACTGCCTGGTCATTTTAATGTGAGTCAGGTGGAAAATATGTTGAAATACAATATTTAGATTTTTGATTGGTCTTTTTTGTCATTCTTTCTTACTTCAAGCATCACCTTTTTCAAGTAAAGTGAAGGAGAAAAATATTCTAGACATGCATGAATTTTCTTGCACATTCTGTAGGAGCAGTCTTAATTTTCTGTGTATGGTGTGTGTAACCTCTGGAGGTTCAGAAAGTTTTCAAAWCAAGCATGTAATCTTGGATTTAGCTGAACAGTTGAGCTTACCTGGAATCAGTTGTATACTTCAATATGTGAGAGAGTACCAAGATATTAGTATATGCATGTATATTTGCCATAAAGGTGATCGAATATTGGAACAACTGGCCAGAGATCATGTAAACTCTCTATCCTTGGAGAGATTCAGAACTTGGCTAGGTGAGTACTTGAGAAACTTGGGCTCATCCGCCCTGTTTTTAGTAGGATGTGGACCCTTGTAGGGTCTGCAGAGGTCCCTTTCAACYTAAGTTGTTCTATGATTTTGTATCAACAGCAGGAGATATATACRTATTAACTTCATACTGTACCAGAGAGGACAGTGCTTATTTATGTGTACAGGATTAGTGTTTACCTACTCTATAACTTTTTTTTTTTTTTGAAGTAAAAGCCTCTTGCCCTCCTATTTCAAGTTTAAATAGAAAAATACAAATCTTAAAGGAGTGAAGAGGGAGCTCATCTTACGCTGATGGTTAGTTTATATATTTTTAAGCCTAGTGTGTAAATAGTGTGGTTCTTTTTTCCTTTGTATTTTATTCATTTTATACTTTGCTTCATTTGGTTGTCAAACATTGTAAAACTGTGCATAGAAACAGTGGATGGCATCTTTTTAATGGGAAAAAGGTTATTTTTGTCCAAACTATGTCATTTAGGGGAGAAATATTTAAATTATTAAGGTGTGGTTTCGCAGAGTAGTTGTGATTTGTTAATTTGGCACAAGATGAAAACTGAGGAGGAAGAAAGAGAGGATAAACTTTGATAACCTTTGTGCTTTGAAATTCCACTGTTGAGAAAAAATGTGGTTATTTCTCTCAAATCTGATACCCCTTCTTTTCAAAGGTCACTTAAATCCTGTATGTACTTTTTCCTTAGGCTAATTTGCATAAAGTTAGGACTGGAGGAGTGGTGTGGATTTTTTTTTTCACACTGATGGTAAGGAGGAGCAATAGTAATGTTTAGCTGAATGTTTTGAAGTGTAGTGAATATGCTACTGTGAAATATGCCTACCTTCTTGTTGAGAGTTGAGATCTATCAGGCCACAATATCATTTGATATTCCCTGTTACTTTGAAGAAATATAATGTAATTATGTACATGTTCTCTGTTCCATAGTTACTTTACTAACAGAGCATATCTGCTGTTACCGGGGCGAGTTCCAAGGCRGTTGAATCCACGTTACCTACTCAGGTTATCACAGAAGTTCTCATGAACACTAATGAAATTTGGTCAGGCTCATAATTTTCTAAATGGTGTTGTTCAGTGTATCATAATAACTCTTTGTTAATTTACATAGGTGATGAAGAGTATCTCCAAGCTTTGTCAAGCCATGGTTTACAAACAACTACTCTGACAACTAAAACTGGCCATGGTAATGGGTCTGACCACCCAGAATATATTGCCTTTGCATTGGTTCCTGTTTTCTTCATCATGGGTCTCTTGGGGATCCTCATCTGTCATGTCCTTAAGAAAAAAGGATATCGTTGTACTACAGAGGCTGAACAAGTAGAAGAAGAAAAACTTGGCGAAAAAATAGGTAATCAGTGTGTCTACTAAATGCCTCTTACGTATTTCTGTGGATTGCTACTAATACAAAATACTTACTGTGAGACTTCTGTCCTTTTTCTCTATTAAATGTGACCAGAATATTTTGAAGATACATGTTTTTATTTCCATTATATGGTCTRTTGGTTTTGATCAAAACTCAGAGTCTTCCAATTTCYCATGCAAGTCCTCTAAAACAGATTAAGAGCTTGTGGAGAGACCAAAACATCCAGTTTATTTTATTTATAATGTTTGGGGCTGTAAACTGCTATCTGAGTCACCAAGCTGCTTTTTTGCATTCAATGTGCTGTTAGTAACAGCAGAGTRCTATACGTAACTTATTAAAGAGTAACATAAAGCTGCTCTTTAAAGCATAGCAGGTCTTAGGTGTATGTTTAACAATCTTAAGCAAACTTGTGCTGTCATTCTCCCTTCTTGTCATAAAGCTGAGCATTTAGACTATTTTCCATTTTACATGACATGTTTTACATGCTCCTTTTTTCTTAAAGATATCTTTGCTTTTGTTCTGATGCATGTTCTTTGTACTCTTTTTGTRGTTCCTTGCTCCTATCTTTTCTTAAAAAAAAGTATCTGTCACTTGGGTGGAGCCATAGGAACCCTGTTGTTGCATGTAGCTAGGTAAATACAAGGGCCAAGTCCATGTAAATGCTTTGGGCCTTTTTCTCTCCCCAGTTGATTGATAGCATCTCGGTAGGTTTATAGCAAACATAGATTACAGGGGCTTGGTGGTAACTGAGGAGTCAGGTGTTGCAGTAATGATACGTCAGCGTGTTCTTAAGCAGCTACTGCCTGGGGCATGTACTTAGCAGTTGGTATTATTTGATCTGCTATTTCAAGTGAGTAGTAATAGAAAGCAAGGGGAGGGATGGTAAAAGGTGGGCAACTTTTAGCTTTTGGTTTTGAAAAAGTAGCTGAGTCTGGACTGTAAAGTTACAGGCGTGAGGTTGAAAGTGAAGGGTGGGTGAAGAGGCAGGGAAGCACCTACTTGCTGCTTGGAGACCAATGTCGGGCCTCACCGCTCAAACTTGCCTCTCTCCTGCTTCTGTTAAAGCTAGTCATAGTGACTGTTAGGGAAGGGCAGAGCTGGTGCCTTTCGGTTTTCCTTTGCCTTCCTCTCTCTCCTCTTTCTCTGTGTTCTGAGGAATCTTCCAGCATTGTTTCAGCAGGTACAGTTGACTCCACGTGGGTTAAGAGTAGCCAGGATGTTTCTCTCCTGAATTCCTGGCTCCTRTCGTCTTAGGAGAACCTTGGGCACATGTGCGCTCTTAAAAAGTCAAATACTGACACTTTGTCATTGTGAAAAGTTTAGGTTGAATATCTCGTATTGCAGAAGCACAATGATGTCCATTTTAAAATAACGCCTTCAGGCAGTTTAGTGATCTCTTTTCCCTCTGTCGTGGAGATTGGAAATACTGCTCTCTTGCTTCTCTCCTTATTAATTGGAGAAGGAATTTTGATGTATGTTTATGAAAATACTGAGCTTTCTAAAGTCTTGCATGAAAATAGCTTAGACCTGTCTGTGTAGATTGCACAAATTTGTGTTTTTCCTGAGTAAGGAATAAAAAGTCTAATCTGAGGTTTCTTTTAAARGGGATAATAGATCTTTTGGGGGTTTTATGTAATATTCCACTGATTTTTCTCATTATGTTTTTAAATACTTCAATTTTCCTTTTGGAAGGCTAAGATATTGATAATATTTATTTTCTTGCACAGAAATGAATGAAACTATGCATGAGAATAGTGACACTGTGGGACAAATTGTTAACTACATAATGAAAAACGAAGGTACAGTATGGTGATATTGAAGTATAAGCCTTTTGTGATGATGCCTGATAGCGAATACATTTTTTTCAGATACACTGAAGTATAGTATATTCATGTATTTTCATTTAATAACCTTTTTGTGCATGCATAACTTTTTGAAATTGCCTTCAGAAGGCAATAACTTCAGACAAAATGGGAAAGGTTTTGTTTACTTAAAATATTTTGTTTGTTTGGTTTGTGCCTTTCTTGATCTTATTATTAAGTATCTTAGCATCTGAGTTGGTTGAAATTTTTTGGTTAGTTTTTGAAGTAAAAGCCCAGACTTTTTAATGGTAACATTTATACTAGGTAAAATTTTACATTTTTGACTCCATCAAACTGATTGTYTTGAAATGATTCCTGCAGCTGTTGTCCAAAGAAAGCTTTGTGAATAATTGAGAAAACAGAATAGACTATCTGTCATGTGTCAGACATGGCGTCTTCATGTTGTATGCGCACAAAGTAAAGGGGAAAAAAGATAGGATTTGAAAAAATAAAATGAAACTTAAGCAGTCCAAGGAATACTTGGTTAGTTCAGAATGCATTTGCCTGGTCTAATGAACGTTTAGAAGACTGCCTATTTCACAGTATAAGAACCTTTAGTCTTTTTAATTTTACATTGTATAGATCAAAGTTCTCTTAAGCATTGGACTTGCCTCTGAGTTACTGCTGTATGAAGACTAGTCCTCTGGAAAAGTTCTTTTCCTTGATCAACCTTAAGACTTTTCAGCTTTTGTGGTTTTCCTCTAGGTTGGGATTAAGTACCCCATGTGTGTTTTTTAAATATGTGATCAATTTGTAGTTCTTGGCTGATAGTTAATTTGCAGTTTTTTAGGGCTTGTTTATAAACAGATGTTCCTTGTCTTTGAAATTGCTTTTTACATGTGAGGTGATGATGCTTCTATGCTTAAAAAGATGTTTAAAAATTTCTAGTAACTTTGTGAGGGCTGTGGAGCTGCTAGATTATATGGCTTGTATCGGGGCAGTGCTTCAAGTGCCATATGAACTGTAACTTTAGTCTCAGATTGAGAAAATCCTATAGAATTATATCAAGGTTTTGCATCATTTTGTCTCATGCCTTTTTAGAGATTTGCCTAATCCAGCCATGTCCATTGTAGGTGAATTTTCATTGAGAATCTTTGTTTTTGTTGTTTGCTTTTTTAAAGTTAGAGCTGTACACTTAAGATTCCCATTTATTCTCATTGCAGCCAATGCTGATGTGTTAAAGGCCATGGTAGCAGACAGCAGTGTTTTTGAACCTGAAAGGTAATTACTGTCCTTAACACATGTTTCCAGAGCCAACTAAGAACACACCCTTTCAATGGTCCTGTGTGAATGGAAGCATGGTGAAATGACATCCTTTAATGTAACTGTTTATTAACTGCCTAAATCTACCAAACTTTASTATCAGTAATCTGGAGATTTAGTCAATGGTATCATATTAAATATCTAATAATTATTTAAAAAACTAAAATTCTTGCCATACTAATACCATGTGTAATAGATAGTTTTTAGCTTTCTGTAACTTGGAAGTGTAAGTTTTGCTATATGAAACCTAAAGCATGTTAGCAAGGAAAAAAAAAATCCTAACTTAAAGTCACTTAAAGAGATTTTTCTGTTCTCTGGTTATGGTAGAATTTTGTTTCATGTGCCCTTCTAAGACTATGTCACTTCCTGAGTCATCAGCTAAGAGGATATCTTGATTTCCTTATGGTGTTCTTTCTGAGTCACTACATTTTCTGTGTGCCTTGTGATATACTTCTCTTTAGTATCTTGTTCTTCTGGTTGTATGCTTTARGTGCATAATGCATGCTTTTTGCACTAAATATTTACAGAGGCGGCAAATATTTGTTTACTTTATAGTGAAGTTCCTTAGTATTTTTTTTCACGAAACCAACTTGTCTGATTTGAAAGGATAGACACAGCACTTGTTTCATTTGTACAGAGGTTAACTTAAAATAGACACCTCTTTCTGTGCCTCCCTCTGTTTTGCTTTTTCTCTTTACAAATGTGGCAGTAAGAATATGTATTGGCTTCTGTCTGTCTTTACAGCGTGTATCATTTGTTTAAAAGTGCTTGTACCTGTACATAAGTACCTATAGCTATCCTACTATAAAAACTTTTAATATATAATCCTGTATTTATATTCAAAGCAGAGGAGATTAGGATTCAAGCAATACTATGTTGCTAATTTAAAGGGGGAGGGGGAGAGGAAGAGTGGTTTAGATTTAGCAATATGAACAGGGCTATGTAACATTTTCTCCTATTTTAACTGTGAGAGGCTTCTTTTTTTGAATAAAATAACTTGTTCTTCACACATATGGGGATTATTTTCAAATTTAAAATATTTTGTATGGTTCAGAAGGAATATTTCGTTGAATTTTAACTCCCAGACTTTTTGTGTAGGAATGTGTGATGTTGCTTGAGAATTTCAGACTGTTGTTTCAGTAGTGAATTAAAGTATCATCATGGGGTCAAGGGAATAGGGACTTGAGAGGCTAGTATAAGGTATCACTGACTGCTTGTGTATCATTTCTGACAGATATTCCTAAAGCTTTAACAGTACAAGCGGAATGCATTGTATGTCTTTATATATACAGTGCTTTAGGAAATGCTTTCTAATGATAGCAGTAGTAGTAGCTAACCTAAATCAGCACTTTTGGCACTTGGTCATTACTTGTTGTATTTGCTGTGTGTTGAACAGATTTTATTTCCCTTATAGCAATCTTTTATTTATTCTGAGACTATTAAATGTCTCCTGTCAATACTTGTGTTTTGAAAATATTCAAGTAACTGCAGTCTGTCATGGCAGGTTTTCTTCTTTCTGTTCTCCTTTGGATTCTCTTCACTTTGACAGTATTTTTCTTGAAGTAACATGCCCAGAACTGGGTGGAATGAACCCTCCAGCTATGGCATGATTAATACTGAGAAACGTAACAGAATTACTCATGTAACTTCACAGGTTACTCCTGTTACTTCCACTTTGCAATTTGTCCTTTTTTTTTTTTTTTTTTTTTGACAACTACATTCCTTTTCTGAAGAATCTAGCTGGTTGCTCTGTAATCTGGATTTGCAAAGTTAATTTACCTCTGCTCAAGTGTTGGAATTTTTACTACAATGCATTGTGTGTGTGTTTTGTGTTTCTGCTCCTCTCTTCTCTGATCATCCTAATTTCTAGTCTCATCCTAATTTCTAGTCTCATCCTAATTTCTAGTCTCATCCTCTACAGTAACTATGAGTGACTCAAAGTTCATAGGTTCTTTAGCTGTTTTTTTTTTATTGTGTTGTCCAGGAAGCTTTCTAAAGCACTGAATGTCCTCAAGACCAGAATAACTCCATTTAGTACGTCTTTCTAATTTTGTAGTAATCTACGTAATGTTCTCCTTTTTTTCCTTTAACAAGGTTTTCTAACTTAAGCTACAATAATTTCACCTGAAATGCACTGTGCTGCAGMTTGTTTTATGGAGACTGCAAGGCAGTATCAAAATCAATACTGAAGTCCAAAAATGCATTTACTGCTTTCTACCTATGTTGTCTGTTTTTTGTTTTAGACTGACTTGCCATATTCTTCATAGATGCATTTTGGTGGTTGCACTGCTTTTTCTTAATCCTCCAGGTCCTTTAAAGTTAACTGCTTTAGCATTTTTCTGAGGCTTGAGCTGAATGGTCTGTTAATTCTTTTTTCTTCGTGTTAGACATTAGTTTTGCCTCTTCCCAATGTTGTGGGACTGTTCTTTTGTGAGTTCTTAAAGATACTGTACCATTTCTGAAATACTTTTGTTCTCTAGGTGTGCACTTCATCAGCTGATTATGTCTTCATCCGTATTAGTCCTATTGATCTGTCCTTTTCTCTATTTTAGCTTGATTTTTTTTTATTTCCATGCCCTTTGTGTTAGTTAAATCAACCACCTGACTACACTTAATTCATTTGCAGAAGAAATTTTAACTGCAAAAATACATTTATGTTATGATATATATGCGGGAGAACCTTAAGACACCTTCACAAATGGCCTGTCCCCCATAAATGAATTACTCGTTAGATACAACTAAAAGTTATGTTATCCTTTTCCCTTTTAAGAAGTTTTACGTTTCTTTTGTACTTCTTCCACAGTCCTTTATCTCCTACCACTCCTGGGAGTCCAACAACTCCAGGGTCTCCCTTGTCACCTGGTGCTATTCCATTTAAACACAACTGCAAAGGCCATCACTTCCATACTGTTGGAGGAGTAGCAGAAAAGGATGTTTGTACTCGTTGTAGTCACAAACGATGGCATTTTATAAAGCCAGCTCACAAACCTAAAGAGCACAGAAGAAGCCGTCTTGGAGAGGTTACAGTACTTTCTGTGGGAAGGTAAGACTTACGTCGTTTTATTTTTAATTTTCTTATGGACTCTACAGTGGCCCATATTGGATTAGTTATCCATTGCTTCTATACATGTTTCTATACCTGTAAGCAGATCAGAATGGATGGGTTATCACAGTCAAGACTCCTCTGTGTTACATACGTATGAAAGGCTGTCATACTCTCATATTTCTTGACAATAATCTCTGAAACAGTGATAGCGTATTTGCAGTACTTCAGTGGTACTTAATAATAGGATTAAGTTTTGTTTTCTGTCTGAAGGCCTGCTTAAAACTTGGAACAGTCTTTGAAAAGTGAGATGTTTGCATTCTTTTAGTTACACTTGCTTCTTTATACAGATTTAAAGAGAATGTTATTTAAGGACAAAGGGTATTTTTGCTCGCATCTGTAATATTTTCATATGCTTTGTGCTTGAGTCCAGATTTTGGGTTGACCTCTAGAGTTATTAAATACATTCATGCCAGTTGGATGAGAAACAAGAAAACACTTGTTTTTTTAAATTGAGGAGATCAGACAAGGTTGCAAGAAATCTTGAAGTAACATTACTGTAAAAGCTGAGAGCTCACAAGATATTTGAGGGTTATAGTTATATTCGTTTATAGTGGGAGCCAATGCTTTTAAGTTGATTGGAGAATTGATCTCATATATTAGGGGGTGAATGAGGAATAGGTAGGATAGCCATGGGCTTTGAAGAAGATTCAAAGTGAGTAGTTTTAGTTTTGCGTCCCTCTATGTTCCCTGTTTCTTCCTTCCTCTGGTGAGTCCTCTGTCATCTCAAAAAGAGATGACAGACAAAATTGCAGAGAATGCGATTTTTTTCAATCATGTTAAGGTTGTAATAGTTGAGGGCAGAGAAGGRTATTTCAGTAACTGAGAAAATGAGGAATATCCACACAGGAGTGTGGAAGGGAAAGGAAGGGAAGGAAAAAGGTGTATTGTTATGTCAGTTAACAGGTTGTAGGAGTTTTGAGGGGATTTTTTTGTTTGCTTTTTACTGTGAGGATACCTGATGGATATTAATTTAGTGTTTGGTTAYATGTCAGTCCAGAGCAGTGTAACTTTGTATATCATGAACTAAAATGTTGTTTTCAGTATTTGGAAAGGAAAAAGTGAAACATTGACTGTCAGAGCTAAACTTATTTGCATTAATAGGTGTATTCATACAGTTAGTGAATTTTTTATGATTTGTCACTGAGAACTGAATGCATAGGARTCTATAGCAGATATGGATACAAAGCTATTGCTCCATTGATGCTCTCTGAAAAAGAAACAAGAATTACAGGCGAATAAATTCTTCTGTTTGAATTTGATATTTGCTCAATTAAGCATGAACTGTGGAGCCCACTTCATTCTCTTGTCATTTATTTTTAATTGCCTAGCTTACATTGCAGTTCTATCTTAGAAAATTACTATTCTAAAAATATTTTCAAATATAGTTGTGGATTGTTCTGAAGTGTGGTCTTTGTGTTGCAGAACTCTGCTCTCTCTGGGTCTATTTGCACAGGTTATTGGAGGTACTTTCCCAAGTTCTGGTACTGCAGAAGGAGGAGGAGGACAGTGGGTCATTGTGGAAWCCTGGAAATGAAATATTTTTCTTTTTGTTCTTCTTTTTCTCCTTCTGAAATGTGTTGGTACCTCACATTTTAGAGTCAGTCTTATTTAAGTATCTTATACTGATTGAAGAGATTTGAAAGCAGAATTTTATTTACAAGTTATTAGCRAATAATATTTATTGCTCATATGGTGACAAGTTGAGACCACAAAGAGGTCTTAAAAATGTATGTGATATTAACTTAAAACTTGCTTTATTTTCTTTTTTTCTGTCATGGTTTAGCAACTGACATGTGCTCTTACTTACTGACTAAGGTAGTAAAGATAGCTGTGGCTCTTAAAATTTYTTTCACTGAAACTGGGCCCCAATAGGTGTGTGCTCCGATGTTTGGACTTTGGGATRCTCCTCTCTAAAAGCCTGTTCTTATTCATACACTGGATACTGAGAATGATGTAGGTAATCCCTAGAAAAATATAACAGAATCTTTCTTTTGCTCCTCTCAGATTTAGAGTCACAAAAGTGGAGCACAAATCTAATTCCAAAGAGCGGAAAAGCTTGATGTCTGTTACTGGTGTGGAGAGTGTCAATGGTGATATGCCTGTTACGCCTACAAAACGGGAATCACAAGAAGCACCTGCTACACCTGTGAAACAAGGAATACAAGAGAGAAGAAGCTCGGAGTAAACTGCAGGTATCAAATATTAAAAGCTAATATTTAAAGTGGAATGTGATGAAATAAATGAATAATCAGCAAAGAGAAATAAGGTTGAAAATGTTATCTGCTCTATGTGAAAATTCATTTGGTTACAAAAGTTGTTGCAAAAKTCTGCAAAATACATATKTGATATTTCAGTTAATGATAAATTGGTAGAGGCTAAAATATCCTGCAAATTCTTATCTAAATGTTCATTAGAATTTATAATTAAGCATAGATGTTGAAATAAACTGCTTCTGGAAACTTATTCTGAAATAAACTGGCTTTAGCAGTCCAAGAAGCGTAACATCTGCTTACTGATTTCAGCTTCCACCCCCAGTAAATGGTAATTCAGATTCTAGTACCAATATGCGCTTGCTAGCCAAGAAACCCAARTGTTGCTGACAACTGCATTAGTAGAAAAACTACAGTGCTGCTTTCTTGTGCTTGCTGCACAGTACTTTGTGCTTGTATCAGGTGACTGCTTACTAGATATTTCTCTGATAGATCAGTGGACTTTGACTAATAAGTAGGAAGAAAGATGAGAATGCTCRTAAGACAATGACCTATTCTAGTTGCAAAGTCAGGAAAGCCAGGAGAATAGGATTTTCTTTCATTAAACTTCAGTGCGTTGCTTGAAGTACTCCATTAAATGTTGAAAAAAATGCAGCAGAGCTTACTATCCTAGCATACTTTTATAATATGCTCTTGACTTTTCTTACTGCTTTGTTCTGTTAATATAGGGAGTAGCCCTGTAACATAAKTTGATTTGTTTCTAACTGATGATGAGAAATTGTTTGATAATCTGAAGRGAAAAGGCAATTTTATGTGAATGTGATACAAAATAGCCTGATCCTTGGGGAAGGAAGGAGTTCTGGGGGTAACTAAATAAAGGCTTTAAAGTGCACTAAGTAACAAGTCTCCTTATGAAGTAGGTTAAAGTGTTGTCAACTCAGCCCAGTTTTGAACTCACAGCTCTCAGTAACCTCAAATATAAGGAAGCACACAAGTGGAAATTAAATATATTAAAAACAAAAACAAACAAAAAAACCTACAAGCCAAAACCCCTTGAGTGTCTGGAGATTAAATTCTGAAAGGCTAAAGTGCAAGATGAGGCTTTTTTTTCTTTTTTTTTTTTTTAATACGCTTTAGTAATTATGGAGAAATCCATGCTAAAATTCTGTAAATTTAAAAAGGAAGACAAAGGAGCAAGCTGGTTTGCAAAGCCAAGGGTGCTGGGTTTTGGCAGCCCAGAGATGGCTGTTCACTGAGTTTGCCTGGACTCTCTGCTTAATCGTTAAGTGATAACCTGTCATTCTGGAGCTATTGCATTGAGTGCTAAGCTTCCAAATGTTTAAAAAAGCTGCAGAGAGAAAGGGAGTAAATTGTGTGCTTTGCTCACTGGATAATAAGGTAAATAGTAGGCTAAATTGTCAGTGGATGGACTTCAAGTATGAAGAATTAAGGAGATAGAACAAGCTGTGGCATCTTCAGGGCTGGACATTTATAARACCAGATTGGACAAGTGCCTGTCAAAGCCAGTGTAACTACAGTTGACTTTGCCTTGGAKATGAGTGATAGACTTGTGAGGTACTTGGTGATTAGGTTTTGGGGRGTTTTATTCTGTGGCACATTTTGGCAAATCACAGCTCTCTAGTGGCTGCTATCRCATTGCTCTGCTCAGAAATCTAAAGGAGCTTACAGGTGTCAGTAAAAGGAAAACAAAAATCTTGTTTTTTGGATTCAGTTATGTTCTGACACTCAGTTTTTCTTTCTTTGAAATTGCTTACTTTCTTCCCTTTAAAAAATCAGTGTTAATAAAATAGGATGTAAATTATTTCTGCACTCACTGATTGTCATTATTGTGACTGTTGTACAGCTGGATTGTGACTTCTGTGTTTTTTTTTTCCCCCCTTCCGTCTCCCATGGTAGGCATGATCAGATTCRTAGTAACATGTTCTCTGCCTTAAAGGCAGTCTGATTGTCTCCTCTTTAAACAATAAAAATAGCAAGAAAAGGGCATATATGAAAAGTTAATTCTAGTGCACTTTGATTAAAAAATCCATTTTTGAAATCATTCTAATATTTTGTACTTCAACTTTCTTTCTAATTTATTCTTTCATTTCCTAAATACAAGAAAGCTGTGCCCTGTGATTATCAAAATTTGGTCTCTAAACTTGAACTATTACTTTAATCTAAAAATAAGCTATTCTCTGGAGATTTATAACAGTATAGCTGTAAAAAAAAGTCCATCTATGACWGCTTTTGTTGTATAGTCTCCCTTAGGATTTAAAATGTTGCCCTTTCTGAAAACAAGTTTTCTAATAGCAGGGAATGAGCTCAGTAGAATCTCTCATAAAGGTCTCTCCTGTTCAGCACAAGTATTTCGTAAATCATCTGGAAAACTAGCCAGGGCTTCCTGCTGTGCATGTCAGAAACCAAACAGATCTTGCTTAAAAGGCTAAAACAGCATTTCCTGATGTGGTTCAAGATCAGTTTTTGTCCATGCTGGCATGAAAAAGCTGTGCCTGTGTAAACAGATAAAAATATTGGTAAGACATTTGCTTCAGTTGCATATTTTAGACATCTAATCTGCTAAATTATTGTAGCTTCATTTGCTGAAATTGAACAGATAAGCAACATTTAGGACTTCTGTGCCTGAGCCAATAGCAGATGAAAAGCACRTAATTTTAGAGAATTAGACTTACTCTCAGATGAGGTGGAAGAAGGGAGACACAAGCGTACTTTTAATTCCTGTCACAAGAGGGTTGTTCTGGCATTTAGAGGYAGCAGATTGTAGCAGGTGAAGCTTTGTGGCTTGACTTAAAACACAGTTAATGGGAGTTCTTATGTGGTGTGGAATTCCTGAGTTGAGTGGTTCCTATATGAGATACAGTTTCTTGTATCTTGTTTCTTGTATTTGCTGCTACTCCAGAGTTCAGGGTTTCTTTCTTCTCCAAACTAACATGTTCTTAGTATTTTCTTGAAATGAGTTTTGCAGTGTTTCGGCTTACCTTAGCGTCACATTGACTGCATCTTTTTAAGTTGGAGTGTGTCTTCTCCCTGTTTGAGGTCCTTGTTCTCAGTAGGCTCCATTTCGTCAGTTTATTTAAAATGTGTTTAGTGGCATGTAAAAAAGCAGAAGTAGATGTACAGGTAATACCTGAAGTCAAAATTTTAATCTGAACTCTCGYGCTTCCATTCTAAGTTAATGAATAAACAAAAGCTATGTACTTGTGCATTGAGTTTGTGTAACATTTTCAGTTCTTAGCATCTCTTTCAAAGTTGTATGCTTTGCATTCTGATGTGATTTGTCAGTTTGTGTCTRTATGTTTGCCCATCCTTTTCATGACTGCCAGTTGAAATTTTAGCTTGTCCGTGATCACTTTACATCCTAAAATTTGTAATGCTTGGCCACCATGTTATGAATTGAGTTTGAATTCTAGAGAAGTTTGTGTATTTTCTTGCCAATTGGAATACAAAAAACTTTTTTTCCATTTTGGAATATCTTCTGACTTGTTAATTTGCCTATTCATCCTAAAGCTAATTTTGCTACTTGCACTTCTTTTTTTAGAATTGTTTTCTTCTCTTGCAGGTGGAACTTTCAGAAGAAGTTTATTTGTCTACTTACACACTTTGGAGAAAACTGAGAACTCCGAGATGCGTATTATTTAAAAAAATGTATTTATAGCACTGTAGCATTTTATAAGTTCTGTGATGGCACCTATGCAAAGTTAAATGCTTAATGGCTTTTTGCTAATAAAATCAGTAAGATTTAGATGCTTACGTAGTGTTGAGCTCTGTGGACTTAATACTAAATATTGGACTTGGTCCTCCAAAGAAAAGTACCTATAACTCTTTTGACAGGAAAAGTAAAAGCCTTATTAAATAACATTGATTTTTGTTTTCAGATAAGTATTTTTAAAAAGCTCAATGTTATGAATAATTACCCTACAGATAAACTGTGTTTACCCCTCTGGTCCATCTGTTCTTTTTTTCTTCTGTTCTTTCCTTCCAGAGTTCACAGTTGTTCACTTAAAGATAAGYCAGGTTTTGGAAGATTAAAATATTCTTTTAATCTAACTGTTAAGAGACAAATAAAATATGCAAAGAAACAAATATTATTTCGGCCAAAATCTGCATACGTGCCTTTAGTACGTAAGCTCTCTTTACAGTACTGCCTAGTTCAGCTATATGCAGATGTTAAATATTATCAGTGTCTTTCCTTCCTCCTTATCTCAATAACTGCTTGACATTAGACTAAAGAGCATCTTTTCTATGCATTTGGATGAGCTTTGRAAAGGGAAGGTTACTTTCTTCAAGGCCATTTGTCCTTCCATTTTCTTGCAACTGCTTGCCTGTATGTCAGAAATGCCTAATAGTCTTGCATTTCTTTTTTGTCTCCCCTACTCCCTCCAGATTGCTTATTAAACTAAGGCAACCTATTTCAACAATTAGATAGGTGTATGGAATATCTGTCAGTAAGAATTGTAGAGTATGCTTAAGTACTTCAGAGTGGCTTTATTGGACTGAGGATAGTTTTCAGTGGCASGAAAATGTTAAACCATGGCATTGCTATCGTCACATTTTGAGTGTGACTTACTAGTAAAAATACCAGTGACTGTTCTGTAATGCTGATTCTTTGTGTCTACTTACTATGATCTCTGTTTTATTTTTGTTATTTGTTACTTGGGAACCTATGCAATATTTCAGCAAACTTTGCTGTATAGTAGAAACTGAAAAATAACATTTGTTCCAAGTGCCTAAGAATACATAAGCTGTAGCATACTGCATTTTAGTAGAGATTGCACTATATTCTGAGAACTACAAAGTAATTTAATCTGCTTTATGAACTCACTGAAAATCAGTGCCTGTTTTGAAACTGAGGTTTTAATTTAATGCTCTCAATCATTTTAGTCCAAATGCTCTAAACTGTGTTTCTCCTTCAAGATCTGAATCAATTTTTTTTCATCAGCCTATGCAATGCTAACTATCAATATGTAGAAAGATAAATCTCCCCACTTAAAATTTTAGATATCCTCACAATTTGTAAGGGAAGGTCAGGGTTATTGAGCTATTGCTGGGAAGTATGTGCTACTGATGGTCATCTTTTGGCTTGTATGCACAAGACACAAACTGAACCTATCAATGTATACTCCTCAATGACACTAACTTTGTTTGCAAAACAAAGCTTCTAAAAAGAATCAGTGGTTTATTATTCCTTTTAAATTTGGTATTTTTTAGAGATGACTGTTGTGTGTGTTTGAGTCCCCAAGATAAGCTTGGCCATGACTGGTACTTGAGTGTTTAGTATCCATGGTTTATAAGATCTCTTCAATTTTTAAATTTAATATAAATCAGCTTACRAATGCTAAGAGGCATACCTTTAATAAATTCTTGCATTCTTTTCCTCTCCAAACTTTGCTTGATTATTTCTGTAGAGTTTAATGTTTGCAGAGGAGTTTAATTTGTGTTAGTACAGTAGTTAGCTTTCAATTTCCAAGATACTAAGAGAAATATGAGTGTTACCCACTTTCTCCAGTTTTTGTGGTTTGTTTATTTTGCAAAACCAAGCAGTTTTGAATAGTTAGCAGAAAGGAGATACACAGTTGTAGACTGTCTCAAAAGCTTTAAAAAAAAAACCCAGATTTTATTCTGATGGTATTGTGTTTTAGTATGCAGTTGGTTAGGACTGCAAGTAAATATGCCAAAAGAATTGAAGAACGTTTAAATAGAAATATGCTATTTTTTTACTTAATTTAAAAGTAGTTTCTATTTCAATTCCATTGGAAATATGTAGAATTAAAAAATGCAAGGGTATTGGATATGTAAAAGATTGTTTGACTATTTAACATACTTAAATAAGATGTTATAAGACCTGGTCTATACAGGAGCTTAACTTGTGCATTGCTACTTCAGCAAAAGGGTTTAGAAATTGTGCCTGTTTTATTGCTTTTAACACTACACTCTAGTTTTGTAGTGGTGTGGATGTTGCTATGTCAGTCTTTCTTAAATTTGCGTATCAAATGTATTTTTAACAAAATAGTTTATATAAAATTTTTGTACTACCAAGCAGTAAATAAAACATTGATTCTTAAGCTTGCTTGTGATTTCCTTAACCCTGTATCCATTGTGTGAAACTTAATCTTTGTGCAGTGTTAGATCTTAAAAATGTGCAGTCTGTTTGCACTGTAAGATTTTATTATGGAGATAGTGAGAAGGTTATGTTGTAAAAGGATGTACTTAAGTTAGAGGAATTTTATTTTCTTGAGAAAGGCCTATTGCAAATATTACTTTAGTTCTGTATTTCACCTAGAAAAGAAAATCTAAGCTGGTATCTGCTCTGATTAAAGACCTTTTACCTTTAAAGCACCAAGACTTTTAACTTAACTTTATTGAATTTGACTTTGAGCTTTTAAAAATACACAGCACTTTTTATTCCCAATTGTTCTTACAAATTATGGAAAGAAAAACAATTAGAGACAGGAAGCTGTTTGCAGTTGCTTCCTCTCAGCCTGTCCCTCAGTGATGCTGCAATGCTCAATTTGTCACATTATGTTCTCACAGACAACTGCAGTCTGTAAATGGCATTAAGAGTTTTGCTGTGTGAATAGTCTGAAGGAGGCTCAAAGCAAGTTGTTGTGGCTAGCACATATGTAATTATCAGTGTACTGTCCTGTTCTCAGACTTTTGTTCTTTATTTTGATGTTTTTAGCTGCATCAYGCAAATGAGGCCTGGGTTCTGTTGAGTAGTTACAAATGTGGTTTATATTCAGAATTAAAAAAAAAAAAAGGGCTCAATTTTCTAAAAGAATTCAGAAAGTTGATGACACTTCAATTCCCATTCTCATGATTTTTTTTCTGTCCTTCTACATACAATAGAAAATGTAATAGCAATGATCTGTCCTTTTATGTAATGCCTATTCTTTTATTAGGCAAGGTAAGTATATGCTGAAATAGAAAAGGTTTACTGTATTAAAGTTTCTGTGAAATGCTGTTACAACTTGACCAACATAGATGAATCATCAAAAGAAATGGGAAGAATGTTTTACAGAAGGAAACTTTTCTTACGTGTGCCATTGTCCTGTTTTTTCCCCCAGCACACCCACTTTCTTTTTTTGCCAAAGGCTTATGCAAAAATTCAGGATCTTACTGCAGACTGATTCAGCAAAACTGACTATGGAACTAAATATCTCTTTAATAAAATCATCTTTTACCTATAGATAGTACAGAGTGGATGTACAGCGTACTTAAAATGTGGTAGTAATCAGGCATTTTCTTTTTTCATATTTCTAAGCTTCCTTGTAACCAACACTCTGTTGACAGGCATGCTGTAGGGTACTTGGTAGTTCATTACTTTCTGATCTSTTTCCTTTTTCTCCCACAGGTACAAAGACTTGACAAAATGATACCTCATAGGATTCTTATACTTACAAATGTTTTGTATGTGTCATTTGTGGAAAGACAGTGTTATTTTAGCCACCTGGTCTCATGTAGCCCCCCTGCCCCRAACTAAGTGCTTTTCAATTTATTCCAAGTCTAGGGCAGGTGTTGYATCTATGCATTTTAAGTAGAAATTAACGGAAGCCACTCAAGTATTCCTGAACTATATGGATACAGCTTTTGAATGTTAATGAACTATGAGTTTTTTTTGTTGTTGTTGTTCAATTACCAAAATAATTATCTAGGAAGGGTAAGGGATGTGCCTTAGAAAACATGAGTACCCAAGACAAAGAGATGGATCTGGCTTGAAAACAAAAATATAAAAATTTTGATCCCAAGGCCTAAGTAAATTTTAGCTTGGCTATTGTACATATCCAGAACTGCTGTTGTCTTGGCTGAGTGAATTAGACAGGTTTTATCCTCTAGTTTAAGGCTTCGTCTGTGGAGCCAAATGTTCCCAATCTGATCCGAATGTGCCAAATGCACACACGCAGGATGGAGATCATCAGTAATAGCTGTTTTTCCTTCCTTTTTTTTTTTTTTTTTTTTTTAATAAAAAATAGGGCAGGAGGAGGAAGAGGTATCATGCTTCTCTTTGCGTGATATTCCCTCAATTAGAGACCTGATGTGAAATGCGCTTCCTCAGTTTTAAGCACCTAGCCCGTGCCTATGGCTTAGATGCCTGGTGAACTAGGCTACCTACAGTGCCCAGATTCCCTGCGTGGTTGATGGCGGAAGAGCTTTGGCAGGCCTCCACGGGGGTCCTCCGCTTGTTCCCTGGGCCAGCCAGCTGGGCACCCCAGCCCTGAGGGGAGCCAGGGCTCCCTTACGGGCCGCTGGAGAGAAGCGAGGAGAGGTGGGCCGTGGTGGTGGGTGGCCCAGTCAGAATGGGGAGACAGTTGCAAATAAAGTGGTAAGAAAAGACAGAATAGGGTGTCAGGTAAATTTTCTGAAGGTGAATTGAGCTTGTGCTTGCTGCATACTGATATCGAGGGATGTGGATTAAAAGGTGTCTCTTTCTGAGGCTATTCATCTCTCGGGGTGGGAAGAGGAGAGCTGTTTTGTTCTGGGTTGGTAACGCTGAGACTGCCTCCCTCCTGCGGAGGTAGACCTCCGGGGCGGTTAATGGCAGCTGAGTACTCCCACCTGTGTCCCCAGGTGGGTGGAGTGAACGGCAGGGCAAATCGGCTCCTGTCTATTTGAGCCATGGTTTCCGTGCCTTTTACTCATGTTCTTTTCTTTTATTCACGGCTGAGCATATAATATTATCAATCATTTATAAACAAGAAAACATACTGCAGAATGATTAAGCCTTGGCTAAATAATGTGAACAAACATGCAAGACTCACCTAGGTAAAGATGGAATTTCCCCCCMCACACACACACCTCTGTTTTATAAAGTCCTGTATTTATTTGAATGGATTTTGTAGTTAGGCTCAAAGTACTGGACATCTTAATTTTTCAGTTATAGGGGCCATAGGGGCCTGCCATAAGCTGCCCTTGGTCTTTGTCTTGCAGGCAGAAGCTGTTGCCCTGAGTGCACAGTTCCAGTTCTGCTCCCCTCTGCTGAGGAAAAGCACCTGTGTTAGGGCTGGCTTTTTATTTATTTATTTTTAAACTACCACTCCACAGGGTTAGAAGGCATGTGGGCAGCCTGTGTACCTGGCAGATTTAGATCCTCCAGTGAAGCAAAGTTATAAAAAGATATGTAGGGCTGGAACAAGACAGAGAAAAGAAAGCTGAGCTGCTGGCCGTGGGAAGGTAGAAGATTCTAGCTCTTGGAGTAGAGAAGATAGGAGAAATCCCAAGCTGGTAGCACTGATATACGGCTGGAAGTTGGAGGTAGTGGAAGGTAGTGAAAATTGTCTGTGCTGAAAAGGTGAATGAGTTCAGAAAAGATCTCTTAAACCAAGCCTTTTTATTTATTTTTTTTAGTACTTTTCTTGTTTTTTCTCCAGCTATGTTCAGTGTGCATCATCATATATCCAGCTAGGTACTCAGTTACTATAGTGTGGTTTTGCATTGAATAAGATAATCTTTGACGTACTAGAATATAATAAATATGAAGTAAGGTAATGGCTGATAAAAACAGTAAATACTTTAATTATTAATTAATACTTTAATATCTTCAATATTTTGATATGTTGTCAAAATAGTTACCCTTTTAATGCAGCAGATTTAGGAGTGCTTATTTTCCGAAGATTCTGTATATGCATGTATGTATGCATGTACRTATCTACTGTATGTAGATATATGTGCACATACACATGAATGGACCTGACAGTTTCTCTCAACTCAGCTGAAATCTGCATTTACTGGCAGCAGAGGGAGCTATTGAAGCTTTTGTTGATTATTCAGCAGTGTTTTTCTTCTTTACAGGGGACTAGAGAAGTAAGTACAGCACTAATTTAGTCAGAGGTAGCTCAAGGTTTCTCTACAACTGGCTTTTCCTCACCTACGGGTGAGWGTCCTGTGCCCCCAAAAAGGAAACGTAGATGCAAAGCAGCAGCCAGGCCTGCAAGCAGCAGCAGCCCTTGCGCCCTGGCTGCCTCCTCCCGAGCCGAGCCGGTGGCAGAGCGGGGACCCGGGCCGAGCCGGCGGCTCCGTCTGCCGCCCCGACGCTCTGCTCTCCGGGCAGCTTTCTGCTTTGCCGGTGCCCCGGAGCTGGCCTTRGAAGTCCCCGCTGTAATTCTTAACAGGAACAAATGTAAACTTTTCCCTAAGCCAAATTTTTAATCAAAGAGATGAGAACGAATGGGATTCGTGTGGTTCACGCCAAAACGGTAGCTGCCTTCATCAGTCGCTAATTAACACGAGTGCGTGACTCTGGAAAAAGTAATTCAAAGTTAGGGTGGGATATGTATATTATTTTGCATAGCTTTTGATAAGTTGWTTTGGATGTGATTACTGTTGGGCCTTTAGTGTGATTCTTTTTCACAGATGTAGATGTATTTCATATGCAAGTCTGCATAAGTAATCACTAAAAATTAACAATAACCTAGATCAGACAGCAGCACTGCTCTGGCAAACTATGCAGGATACTTTTAGATTAACTTCTGTCACATTTTTATCTACCAAACTGAAATTTATTGGGTTGAAAATCTGTAGTATTCCCTCAGTTCTGGAGGCAGCTTTTTCAGGAGACGCGTGGGCATCCTGARGGGAAACTTGCACTGGCTTTGATCACAGCAAAGTCTTTTCGTATAACTTCCAATATCTTGTATCGGAAATGCTGAAATTTGCCTAAGTCTTATTTTTCTGAAAATTGCATGGATAAGCTGATCTAATAAATGTCWGTGTGATAATTTAGTRTCTTGTTACTGAAAGAAGTACTCAAATGAGAACTAGAGGAAAGTAAAGCTTTATTTGGAAAGTAATCATTAGACACAAGAAATGGAAGCAACCTGTGTTATTCATTCCAGGAGATTCTTAGCCAAATCTCCCTACCACGTGTCGTCAAATCCTTAAGCGTTTTTTAAATCTTATGCAGACATTCATTTTCCTGCAGCTACTCACAGTTGTATTGCTGTTGTCAYTTTAACTTGCTGTCCTTTTGGGTACGTCCAGGTGGTTCACCTGCTGTGTCTTGGTCAGCTCCCAGTGTTAACAGCAGAGGAAAGCATATGTATGTTCTTGAAAATCTGTGGCCCTTGATTAAGGTGAGTAGCTGAGGGTGTTGCCTTGCTTCTGCACCCTCCTGAGAACCAAGCTAATCTCCCGTGCAGTGTAAACAGCCGCGAGCTCAGCGAGCAAACAAATAAAACCACAGACTTCATGTGACACAGTTTTATTGAAGGGTTGGTTCAGTAGTTTTTCTTAGGTTGTCTACTGCCTGGCTTAATATCAGGAAGCTGTATTTCCTGAAGGACTTGTTTTGTTTGTTTTGCTATAGAATAAAAGGTTTTTCATTTGGCAGCATATAGATTTGATTGCAAAGTACAGCAAAAACCTGCTAAGTGAGGTTTAATCTATAGTCATTGCAATCAAGATTCAGAGCAGGGAGTGGTGTAACCTGTGTAGATTGTTGTTTATGATCGTGGCTGTGAACTGGCTGCTTGTGAATTATACTTCAGCAAACTGATTAAAAACAAAATCAACATAGTCACCATCTTTAGAGGTTCACTGAGAGGATCATTTTCACTGAATTAAATGGTACAGGGGAATGCTGCCCTCCCCACCCTGAAGGAGGGAGAGGTGGAGGGGGTGAGGAAAGGGGTTCAGATGGTCGGGAACCACCCAAAAGAAGTGGAGGACAAGCTATGTAATAGAGATCTGTTGTGAAGCTGGATTAAACCATGTTAACAACGTTAAGATTGTATTTAACRGTAAAAAATAAAAAGAATTAAACTGTTAAATCATGACTGCTTACATTAAGACATAACAYTTCTGTAATCTACTATACAAACTGGAAAGCATGTTCAGCTTTTTTCTTCTTTTTTTTTTCCTTTTTTTTTTCAGATTGAAATGGGAAAAAGTCACTAAGCACCTGGGACAGAGTTTGCTGGAGCACTGCATCGGCAGTATTCATCTGTGGCTGCTGGACAAATATTACTTTTTTTACTTTATCCATCCAGTTCAATTCAAGGATTGCCTGATTTAAAGTTTAGGAAATGAATGTGAGGGCTCAAAATGAGGAAGAGTTTTAAAACAAACCTCTCTGAGCTCCCAAGGGAAATTTATAATGGCGGAAGAGTCCCCAGAGAGTTGTTTGTCTGCATGTGTGTGTGTGTGAAATTTGACAAGCCTGGCCAGGGGCAGAGCTGAGGATTTTTCATTTCATGATGGTAGGGAAAAAAAAAATTCTTTGTCATGGGCAATTCTTGCTGGAAAATCCATTTAAAATCTTAGTTTACTTCTAGTCTACTTTGAGATGAAGGCATTCTAAAATTCAGAAGCAAACAGTGTCTGAAACAGTTTTGTTTTTAATAGTTCCTTTAAAAAYGGATTAGTTTTTATTGTAGACTATGGCTTTGATAAATAGCTTTGTTATGTATCGAGCATGTTAAAGAAGTTTTAATACATTTAATTTTGAAGTGCTGCCCTTGTGCAATTTAGATGGATTCCAACATCATCTACATGCAAGAGGAGATATCACAATTCAAGATAAATAATCTACTAAGTAGATTAATCATTTCAACATAATTAAAATATACAATTTAAGCATTTGAATAAACATATAAAATACATATGCACATGTTTTAATAAATGTTGATATATTCTCTTCTCATTTAACAAAATGTGGAACATCAGTAGGGATTAATCTTTTGGAAAATGAAATCGCATTTAGGAAATTGAAACTTCAAATACAGCACAAGGTCAAAAATAATTTTGTTTATATTAAARTCAGCATTTTTTTGCTTCATGATTTAAATGATGAGGAAAATTGGTATTTTTAGGTTACTTTAAAGCAGTCAGCTCTGAAGGATCTTTTAAAAAGTAGTAGACTTTACTGAATTTTTATTTTTAATGAGAAGTCTCCATAGCAACATTTGTCTGGCTGATTGCCTTTGTTTCTAGAAAAGAAAAAAAAATCTGTATGGAATTTATCTATTTCCAAGTTCCAGCTTCTTGTTTTGCTTTTGTTTGATAGACTAAACAATTCTGCGTTATCAGATTTCAGTTTCTACTATTGCTCCGTAAACAAAGTTGCCCGATAACATTCTCTCTAAGAAGTAAATCRGTTAACCTGAGTCTTGTGGACTGGGGTGCTTGTTTGTTTTCTACTACTGTTGACATATTTGTAATCTCTGCCTTGGTCTGAAWTTTTTTTCATAATCCAGTGATTATCCACTGTCAAATGAGAAAGTAGTATTTTTGTTCCTACTCAATATTTCATTGTTTATGTACTGAAAGACTTCAACATCCTTTTAAGCTGTATCATTAGCTTCAGGAGATGATCAGTAAAACCTGAGCTTCCAAGATGCAAAGTCTTTCTTAGAACTTCTGCCATTTATGATAGTTTTCCATCCTGTTATCTGTTCTTTATTACTACACATATATCTTTTCATTTAGCAATACATCAAATATAGAAACATTAAAAGTAGATGTTTTGGGCAGCCAACTCACTCATGTTAATTTGTTTTCTATCAGAGGAAAACCAAAATATTTAGRCTTCACTTCATATGAAGAAATGGTTAAGAATTCTTGACACCGTCTCTTTCAGCTGCAAAATGGTGGAACAGAAGGGGAATGAAGCTCTGTGGAAAGCTGYATGAGGAGAGTAAGAAAGGTCTCGATGCTGGAGATAACCTCATTCGATTTATGGAAATTCTCTCTCTTTCCTGCAGGTTTGAGGTAGGCAGATAACTGACTTTTTTTTGCTGCTAAGAGAAGTGCTGAGCAGTTATTTTCTGCACAATTAATATACTTATTTTACATTCTATTTTGTCTTTTTTTGTAATGGGAACCTAGTTTGCAATAAATGTGATSTTTATGGCCCAGCTGATCCCTTGCATGGAATTTAAGTCCAGGGCCCCAGGATTTTGGGCCCTACCACACAGCAGAGTCGTTACAATCATACAAGAGTTGCCKGGTTTGAGGTACCAAGGGAACATGTTTGTTTTTAACATCCCATGCAAAGGGGTGCAGGCCTACAGCATGTTTTAAGTCTCGGCAAGCAAGACCAAAATATGCTTTGATCTGCAACAAAAGCTTAGGCTGGAGGTTACAAAAGAAAAAAAAATCTAATCAAAAGGATAATGAAAAGTTGGATGGATTTCCTAGGGTGTTTGTGGCATTTCTTTCTTCAGCGTTTTTAACTTGGATTTTTTCTCATGATCTGTCACACCAGTTGCACTCACAGCCAGGGCCCATCCTGGCTCCCCACCAGAGATCTGGGCGGCCAGAGGTGGCTGCAGCCCTGAGCAGTGGGCACTGCCGTGGGCTGGGGTCAACTGTGCCTGAGACAGGGAGGAACAGCAAGGCTGTATTTGCTTAGAGCTTTAGTTTCATAATATAAAGGCAGACATATGCTATTTCCCATCATAGCCATAACTAGTAATATGTAATGTACAAATAGTCTCCCACTGTGGTTCAATATTATGGTAATGTTTGATACACATTAGAAATGCTGCACTAAATGTTACTACTTAATGCTGCTTCTCAGCTTTGCAGGTCCCTTTGGAATTTGCATAGTGATTTACTGCTAATGCATTTTTAGAAGTCACAAAATGGTTGCACATATAACTTGCACTGAAAAGGGAAGAAGGTGCTAGAGAAAGAATGAACACTACTATGATGTTCTTAAAACACAGAACTTTTATTTTACAGATACAATATGGTGACTTTGATCTTTAGCTGTGCTTAGTTGTCTTGAAGCTGAAACTTTAGTTTTAAAATCACTAGGAATATCACTAACATTTTGAGAAATGGAAATCTTACTGGCTTTGAAGTATTTGGAAGAAAAAGAGGAATGTGCATTTAAACAAATATTTTAAACATCTACACATTGCTTAAAAATGCTACCTCTTAATARTCTTATCTTTAGATAAAAATGTTACTGATTAGACTAGGATTCAATGTTTGTTGTTGGCAAATATATAGTTGGTGCTTTTCATGGATTTAACAAAGGATAGATTTTAAAATATTTCTTTTATGYAGCTGTTACATGATCAGAAAATGCATAAAATACAAAAGCCACCAGATGATCTTTCATGTTTAAAATAGTTTTATTAAGAGTTTATAATTGACTCAGAAACCACAAAATTAAAAAAAAACCCAAAAAACAAAAAAATTCAAGGACTTTCTTCTTCAGCCATTAAGATCCAACTTTTGAGGACAGCACCAGGTCAGTCTCTGTATCTCCTTTGCTTCCCACAAGAAATCTAACAAGAACAAGTTTAACATACTAGTGTGAAGATCAGAGAAAGAGTAAACACTCCAAAATAAAGACTTGACATTTTCAAGTCTTTTGTATTACTGTAGTAGGAGGCACGATCCTTCTGCTTTTAAGTTTAGGGACTGCAGTGGAGTTGGAGGGGACCTCCCTGGCTCTCACTGCTCGTGTTTATACACAATATAAAAGCAGTGTATCTCACTGGGCACTTATGAGACACAACCTGTTTGCAAACTGTAGTGTTAAGGCAAGTGAACTGTGTTGCAAAGCTTAGGAGAGTTGAGAGGTTCTCAGGCTCCAGTTTCACAACAATCTCTGTCTACTTATCCAGCAGGATTGAGTCTGGACCAACTCCTTAGCCCCTTAACACTGCATGTGTGATTTTTTTCTGTGAGCTAGTTTAGCTCATTAAATGAGTAGAAGAATACTCACTCTTTTGAAATGGGTTAAGCTTCTGCCATTTTGATCAACTGAAGCAGGTCACTGGGGGTTCAGAAAAGGTCCAGGGCAGGTGTAAGGGAAGAGATGAGGTTATCATCCTGCCCCTAGCTGCACATGCACAGATTCAGGCTTAAACTGGGGTGAAACTGTAACAACAGTGAAATGTAAGCTGARCTGATTTCCTTGTTTTATACTTTATTAGACCATAGAACTTGGTATCAGTTTTGTGCCAACATCATGAAAATCTGTGATTTTTAACTCCATAGTTTCTATAGTTCTGTTTTAAATAATGGAAGTCTTTTAACMTGAAACATATAGTATTTACAGACCCTCCTGAGGCTCAGCCCYGAAGGAGATATATGCATGAGCCCAGGTGAGTTGGGCATACAGCAGAATATCCTATGCAAACAAATGATACTTTGCCCTCCTGGTTGGCCCCCAAGAGAAGGGTCGTCTTACTACCATTAGCCCAGGAAGCTCTTCTGTAGCTTAGGCAGTAAAAATTAAAGGGCCACATTTTAACGGCTGAAGCGACAGAGTCCCAATTCTTTTTATTTGTGCTGTTCGTAACAGTGGTCCGTGTGTACTGCACATGCATTCATTTAGATCCGGAACAAGATTATCAACGTATTAGAAAGAAACCTTCTTCTAGTACTCATCGTCATCTTCCAGATCTTCCCCTGCAGTTGCAGCTTCCAGGGCAGCCAGAGCTGCTGCCACTTCTGCGTCTTCCTCCTCAATTTCTCCATTGATATCTCTGTGGTCCGAGTGTGTCGGTGCCTGTGCTGCTGTGGTAAGGGCTTTGGCAGTGGTACCATCAGGAATGTCCTCACTCAGACTTACAGAGGAAGTTTTAAAAGGTTCAGTACTGCTTTCCTTCATATGTAAAGGCAGAGTTAAATAAAGGTCCTGGTCTTGTTTTGCTGAAGGCCTGGTGTTTTGATCTGAGCATGCATAATCAACTGAAAAGCTATCTTTTTCAACATAGTTCCTGGTTTGGTTGCTGTTTTGGGGATAATCTACATCTGGCAATTGTATGGCATTATTTTGTGTCTCCAGTATGGCACTTCCTRTGAGAGAGGTGTTTTCCCCTGCCGAGTGGGAGTTCCCATCTTGAATACTGTCTGGCTCTTTACAGGCTGACTTACAGTGACTGCCTGCTTCTAGGTCAAATTTTTGACCAGACTCATTTGGTTTGGGATAGAAGTCTCTGGTGCTGGCTGAAGAAGACTCTGCTAACAAGCTGGAGGTTCCCTGTTTGCTGGCTTCCTTCATTGGACTTATGTTGGGGTTGAGACTGGGGTATGCTCCAGCGCAGGGGTTGCCACCATTGACTGCAACATCAGGCTTTGCAACACACTTCACAAGACTGTCCTCTTGAAAAGCACTTCCTCTGTGATTCCAGAGAGTTTCTTTTGTAGTATTTACCTGWTTTTTATTTTCTGTTCTCTTTAACTCATCCTTGTGGAGTTCATTTTTCTGTTCTTGAATTTCACTGTTCTGTTTGAATTTGAATTTATTGCTGTCTTGCTCATCTTGTTTGTAGCTGTTCACTTCAGGAGTGCATCCAGGTGACTGTACTTCTTCTGGATCAAAAATATAGCTGGTGTAGGGAAAATTTATAAAGGAAATGTTAATTATGCTGCTAACCAGTAGAATACGAAAAAGGATTATGCTTAACTTGTAAGCTGGTCATCTTGAGGAACTAGTACCACTAGGCTTTACCTGGGGTCTTGTGATGTAAATGCAATGRTGAACTGTGCTGTAGCCTGCAGTCCTCTGGGGGGGACAGTAACTAACCTCTGGAGTGAGATTCGCCAGGAGCATAGAGAGATGTCAGCTAGTTGTTCTGTGTTTCCAGCTTTGTTTTTTATTTCCTCTTAAAGTTTGGATTAGGCAATGAGTAGTCATCATATAGACTCTTTATTTAATGTCATCGTGTAACTGCCAAAATTTCTCTCTCTCCTTTCCCCCCCCCCCTTTGTATTCTTCCTTTCAAGTCTTGTTTCTTTCTCCCTTACTTTTTATATTTTTGTCCTCTCCTCTTTCCTTTTTTTCCTCTATTTTTCTCCTCCTCCTAATTTTTCTTTATTTCTTTCAAAGCCCCTCTTCTCTTTCTCACTCTCCTTTCCTATCACCAGCTTTCTTTCCTGCTTCCTTACCTGCTTTAGAGATGTGGTCAGGAGCAATCGTTAAGTGGGGCTGAAGTGTTGTTTTTCTAGAGCTGGCAAGCCTCTACAGAGGGACTTTTAAAGGGAGTTGTTCTCTCAATTCTCTATGTTTAATACCTCTAGAAGCAAGAATTTGTAGCTCGTGTTTAGGGGAGAGGGAAGATCTGACAAAGTCTGTCCTTCTCGCTCTACTAACTGAAAACAGTTTGGTAAAGATGAATTTTGAATGCCACACAAGTTTTCTGTGGGTTAGGAAATACAGCAATGAACCTTGATTACAATAAATCAAAAGAATGTTCATAGGAAACCAGGATACCTGTGCTCTGACATGACTTTATAAAAATTTTAAATTTTGGGTTAATTCCCAGCTGTCTTAATTTAAGCAACAAATATAGAGGAGCACATAAGTATGTTTTAGTGCTTTTCTTTTTTCTTTTTGTCCAAACATTTTTTGTTCTATTGTACCTTTGTATCATTTTGCAGCACCTGCACCCCATCTGGATTTTCTTTAATCTGAAAAGAGAGAGAGGGAAAGCAAGGGAGAAGGGAAATGAGTGAAGCATTATGAAATTAATGCATGGGCAATTGCATTGAAAATGATGCTCCTGTTTAGAAGAGTTTTATTGGTTAAAAAGAGATGCCTACATAAGAGTGATCTAGTCTTTCTAGGTTCCTATCTTGCGTTAACAATAGCCTTTAGATGACACCTAGGGAAGAAGTAAAGGTCTGAAGCATGTAGTGGTGTTTTCCTGCAGTATTTTTCTTGCCTCCAGCAACTTTGTGCCTTGGAGAATCGTAAGTAGGGAGTAGTGTTTCTGTATTTGGTATCTATTGACTTCTCTTCCAAGAATTTCATCATAGAATCATAGAATCATAGAATCAGTAAGGTTGGAAGGGACCTCTGGAGATCATCTAGTCCAACCTCCCTGCTCAGCAGGGTCACCTAGAGCATGTTAGACAGGGTTGCATCCAGGCGGGCCTTGAAGATCTCCAGAGAAGGAGATTCCACAGCCTCTCTGGGCAACCTGGTCCAGTGCTCCGTCACTCTCACAGGGAAGAAACTCCCCCTCACGGTCAGGYGGAACTTCCTGTGCTTCAATTTCTGCCYGTTGCCTCTTGTCCTGTCACACRGGACAACTGAATAGAGTTTGTCCCCGTCCCCTTGACACCCTCCCTTCAGGTACTTGTACACATTGATAAGATCCCCCTCAGTCTTCTCTTCCCCAGGCTGAAGAGGCCCAGCTCTCGCAGCCGTTCCTCATAGGGCAGGTGCTCCAGCCCTCTGATCATCTTTGTAGCCCTACGCTGGACTCTCTTCAGTAGCACCATGTCTCTTGTACTGGGGAGCCCAGAACTGGACACAGTACCCGAGATGAGGCCTCCCCAGGGCTGCATAGAGGGTCAGGATCACCTCCCTCGACCTGCTGGCAACAGTCTGCCCAATGCACCCCAGGAGACCATTGGCCTTCTTGGCCACAAGGGCACATTGCTGGCTCATGGTCAACTTGTCGTCCACCAGCACTCCCAGGTCCTTCTCTGCAGAGCTGCTCTCCAGAATGTCAGCCAATTTGTCCACTTGTTTTCTGAGCTCAGTTAAACTGTTAGTATCCATAACATCCTGTAGTGAGAAGTTTCACAGCTCAGCCTTGCACTGTGTGAAGAAGCACTTGCTTTTGTTTGATATGATCCTATTTCCTACTAGCAGTATTTGATGCCTTCCAGTTTTTGTGTTAGTGAGCATTTCTTCCTATTGTCGCTCTCTGACAGGTCCTGCACTTCCCATTCAGTTATATTTTTCAGCCTGATGCCTAGCSTTTTAAAATGTTACTGATCTGTCATGCCTTTAGGTTGTCCATGTCATCCTTCTCTAGATCTTACCTTATGTCATTCTTAAATGAAGGGTGGGAATGGCAAATGCAGTATTTTCAAGATTTGGGGAACCATAGTTTTATTCTTTCCTAGTAAATCCTGCTCCAGTTCGGTTGGTTGTATGACAGCTAACTGCAGTGACATTGCTCATAGACTTATTCCTCTGGTTAGACACAGATATATTCCTGGGATTGGTACTTTATTATACACAGTGCAAGTATTGCGCCTGTGTTTTACTAGAGTAAATTCTTCAAAGTTTGACTAGAGCTTTCAAAATGCTGCATTTTACTACATGTCTGTACACTGCAAGGTTTCTGTGCATGTGCATCGTTGCCTGATTTAGTGAGATACTAAGCCGTGCCTGTTATGCAGTTTGTAACAATGAAGTCTTTTATTATGAGCGGAAGTAGTTTGTTAATTTGGGCCTTTGAGAACTTTTATTTTCTGAACCTAAAGCAAAGAGACAGATCCCAAATCCTTGAAAAAAAAATTCTTAATTTTGTGGATTGGGGCTATCTTGGCCCATGTTAATGGAGCCAGGATGCATTGTAAATCTCTTTTACCTGTTGTTATTCAGGTCTCTGTTTCTCAATATGTTCTAGCACTTYGCATACTTCTGCCACAGCCTAGGGAGAGCAGCTCCCTTTGTAGTAAGATAGAAATTGATGATGCAAGGTCAGGGTATTTACTAGAGAATTTTATTCATGAAACACCAAAGGAAAGTTGTATTGATTTATTCTTACCAGGTGTGAACTGTGTGCCACTTGTGCTAGCAGAAATTACAAYCAGAGCTCTATGTGGTTCAGGCTTCTTACCCCATTTCTTTAAGTCTGACTTCCTCTGGTGTCAGCACTTAACGTAATGCCTGATGTCAGGTCCCTTCGGTTGCAGAGCCTCTAAGGGACTTGGAGCCATTCAGCAGCTGGCTTTAGCTAYGAGGTGGCTGCCTAGAGCTGTGCTCTTTGTCCTTGCCTGCACCTGAAGCGCTCTGGAGCGGGAACTAAAGAGTGGCCAGCTGCTGTAGCCCAGCGCCTGTTGGGAAGGCCAGTAAGCCAACTGCTTTCCTCCTTCTCTGTCTGGTGGTTCTTCTCTCCCTCCTTGAAACTCATTCTCCTTTCTACACTTCTGCTTTTTTTTTTTTTTTTTAATCTTTTTATCTAGAGAACATGATAGCAGAAATTCTCATAAAGAATTTTTCTTCTGAAGACTATGCAGTAATAGTCGGTTGAAGTGGCCACATGTGCTGACCTTTCTTCTCTGCAGTTGCTCTGCAATATAAAGAAATTTGGACAAGTTTGGCTAGATATGAGGCTCATTTGAGTTCCTCATGTAGTCATTCTAGCCAGATAAAGAGGAGTTTGTAATATAATTTGTTTTGATCTTTTTGAAGGCTGAATTAGCTATTATTATTTTTTAGATTAAGACTAATTTGAAGCAAATTCAGTTGAGCTAAGTCCTATGCGGACACTGTTTGGTTTAACTGATATCTTTAGTTTTAGCATAAACTTGCTTCTGAACTAGAATAAAAACAAAAACTGCTTAAAATTGACCGGTGGGTTGATTGATTCAACCTTCAGGTGCCTGTGGTTAACAAGTTACCGTGTGTTAGACAAGCCACAGTAACTATATGTGTCTATGATCTCAGTTCCTGGGGAAAGGCAACATAATTTGGTGTAAGTTCAGTCTGCTTCTTCAAGGGCCTAGCTAAGCTACAATAGTTGTTGCTTGCCATAGGCTAGGAGTGTGGAAATAATATTTCAGCTCTGCTAAATAATGATAACTTTGATTGCAGTCACTCGCTTTTTGAGTCCACAGAAATGTTCACAAAGCCTTGAGCTTGACTTTGAAAGTTATTGTTTTGGTGAAACCACTCCAGGTTTTTTACATAGACCAGTTCTGAGAAGAGATGCTGTTTTTAGCCGAGTGTAGTCACCTCAGGTCAGACTGAGGTGTTTAATCTGTTCTGTTTAATCTTTTCTCTGACAGATTTTGTATTAAGTGCTGATATTCGTGCTTCATAACATTTTTCTGATTAAAAAAATCTTGCTCATAGGTTTTTAACCATTGGGAAGTGATGATTGCTTGCTGTCTTTTATTTAGTTGTAAAGAAGTTTGTGATCTTTGCAGAAAGCAGTTATAAATGGAAACTACTATTGTTGTTTTCATAAGGGGCATTTTTTTCTTTTTGTATTTACTGTCTGAATTGTTTCTGTGGCTACTGTATTAGCTGATTAGTTACAATTGGATTTGTCCTCTGGCATGAATAAACTAATACTTATGGAAAATATTTTATGCTATATTATCCTATAAATTATTTCACATCCCTCAAGTATTCCCTCAAGGAATAGAGTTTTATGATGTCACTGTTACAGGACTGTTGTTCCTTGCCATTCTCTCCTGTATTTGTAACACACTTTCAAACCAGGGTTGGAAAATAACTCTAGGGAACAAGTTACCTTTGCAGCAGGAAAAGTCACGCTTTAATCCTACTAATTTTGTTTAAATACTTTGTTCTAAAGACTTGTGTACTGTGTGATCTTCATGGTTGCATAAGAAATARGTATTATTAATAAGCTCCTGTCCAGAGTCTGGAGTTTGCATCAAGCATATACTATGCAGACTCACTTGAAAAAAAAAAAAAAAAGGAGGTGGAGGTTTACAGGGTTGAAAAAAATGGATGATGATGTTAGCTGAGACTGAAGTTAGGAAGAGTAAGATGTTGCATTCTTTGTTCTCAAATATATATTTTTTTCCTTTGCTTCCTGCTAAATTATCTAGATATTTTCAGATTAACAACACATGACTTAGAATGCTGCTTTGCAGAACACTTTGGGGGCAATCTCCAAAATACAGCCTGCCTGTCTAAAGCAGCAGTAAAATGCCCGACTTTAACATTTAGATCCTCTGAATTCAGGTCAACTGCCGTTAAACCTAGGCGTCATTCTTTCTCAATCATGAAATTCCTGTACRCCTGTAAATTTCCATCATTGGTTCTTACATAGTCACTTAATTCTGGACATCAACACAGCACCTGGCATTAAAGCTCTACTACTATTCAAAGTATAGATTTTTGTTTTTCTGGATGTGTGCTGGAACACTTGGAGCATCTGTRTGAAATGGAGCTGTCAGGAAAAAGAAATGTGGGAAGCCTAGGTTTAAAATGCTTAATTTTGCAGTCTTGACTTCTSAACTTTGAGTAGCTGCTGAATATCTTAAAGTGCCTCTGTGAGGTTGAGATTATACCAGTTTCTATAAAATAATCAGCTTCTCGGAGCATGAGAGAGAAGTAGGACAGCCTTGTGGTTTGCACATTCAGTGTCAGTGCTTGCATCAGTTAAAATATTTTGCTTTGATGAAAGAGATGGAAGAGGCTCAACTCTACGTATGGTTCCCTCAGCCACTTCAGTAAACCTTTAGCTGATAATGTGAAAGATGGTCTAGTTATAGTTTCCTTGTAATACAGTAGAATGAGTGTTTGCRGAGATGAGTAAGATCTGATATTACAAAAGTGACTTTTTTTTTGCTCTTCCGTACCTTTTTCTTTTAAAGGAACTGTTTTAAAATCAGTTGGAAAAAATTGCTGCTATGGTTATTAAGGAGATAGTAAGTGGATTTAATTGGAGGAGAGCAAAACAACAGTCTCYTCAGTAAAATAAATGCTGGAAATGGGGAGGCTGAGGAATCCCGGTTTAATGTTTTTATGTTGGCACCTGGTAAGAGAATGGAATGAGACTTTTCTTGAAGTGTGAGACCTTGCTGAGTACAGCAAGAATATATAGTGGCTATCTCCAAAACGTAAATTTGCATTAAAAGCCACCATGTGCTTTAAGAGTAGTCTACTTTGCTGTATCAGATTTGAGAACCACAACATATCTGACTCTAATAAGTAGCTTGTATTGTCTATTTAAACTGTAGCTGTATTATGGATAAACAGAAGACAAATGAAAGGCAATGTTTTGAATAGAGAAGGGCAAACTTATTTCAGTCAAGCAAAAATGGTTTGACAGACTTTCTCATCAGTCTTAGAAGCTTGCGTGGAAACCAAAAAGGCCAATTTCCTTTTATTTCTTGTACTTGGTGTGTTGGTTTCTCTTTGGTCTTGATTTCTGTCCTCCTCCTGTCCATCCAGTGAGGGGACAACATATTTTGTTATTTCCAGTAAGTCTGAAATTAGTTAATCCTGTCTGGGAACTTTTGGTCTGAGTCATTTTTTTTTAAGCTGATTGGTTTCTGTCTCTGCCATGTTCTCATCCAAAACTGGTGCTTTCTGAGATTTTGCTGTTTCTTTTGTTTCTCTCTCTCTCTCCCCCATCCTTTCATGCTCCAGATTACCAAGTAGACAGTCTGTTCCTATGTATGTACTGGCTGAGCTACTAAGCCTGAATGCTGCATTTCCTAGTGGCCTGTGGTACCTCTTCCTGCTCGTTTTTTCAAGCAGAGGCACCTTTCAGATGAGGCCCTGCCAGCGTGCGCCCCGTCAGTCTGCTGCGTTGTGCTCTCCTCAGGGAAGCCCACCTGTCCACAGGGTCCCAGGCTGAGGTCCCCATCTCCTCCGTGAGGAGATACAAACCCTTCTCTCCTCACAACGGACTCTGCCTGCCTCACTGTTAATGCAAACACAGTCTCCCTAGGTTTTCTTGCTACTCAGGTCTCATTCAGGTACCAAATGCTAACCAGCTAGGAGACGTTCACAGAAGCAAATGTAGGAAGGGATAACAGTCTGCAGATGTAGGAAGAGATAAGAGTCTGCAGAGAAATACGTAAGGACAAAACACAAAGAATTTGGGGTGGGAAAAACCTTAGCCCTTGCACTTGGGCGGCTTCTTCCTTGGGGAGGTGTGGTTGCCTTCTGTGCTGAGTAGGCACTCACATCTCATAAAGATTTCAAAGGCTGTCCGCAGCATCTGCCAAGGTCTGAGAAAGAATCAGGCATGCCTAAGTCGGGAGGAGGGAGAAGCACAGTGTGTTACTGACGCGTGGAGGCAGAGCAATAATTGATCTGGATGACAGGTAGTGTGAAAAAAACATGGAAAAATTGTGAGACAGATGGTAGAGCTGAGAAGAAACAAACTTAGGCATTTAGGGAAGTATTAAACATGCAGTAGAGAAGCACCAGCCTATGGCAGGGGGAGGAGAGGAAGAATAATAGGGAAAAGATTGTAAAGGAAACAAGAAAAGAGAGATAGCTGAATTAGCCATACGATATGCAGACTAATCACTACTATTGGGTGAATATCATCCACAAAAAGTGTTTTACTTTGCCTCAAATACAAAAAGCTCTTCAGAACCTGCTATTTCTGCATCAAATGCAGGTACTCAAAAAACTATGCTGAGGCCAGAGGTAATGAGTCTATTCCTTCCCCCAGCAAGGGGAGAAACGGAGAGAAAAAAATCCTGAGCCCAGCATCCATCCTGCTAATCCATTGTGGAGACTGATACCCACTGAAGAAAGGCTGTGGACTGATGGATCAGTGTCTTCTGAAAACAAATTACTTTTTCACAAAATTTCAGATCGTCTGTACTACTGTGTCTGAAAGTTACAGTCCAATTTTGCTGGAACAGTCAGATATAGCATATAGGTGACAGCCACACAACAGTGAAAACCTTTACCATGTAGAATGTCAGATCTTTTTCAGCGAGTCTCTGGATTCTCTGGCAACTCTTGTCTTAGCATAATTGTTATGGAGGCAACAATTTGATGACAAATCTGTGTTTAACTGCATTAAGACTGATACTTTAAAAGCTGAATTGAAATCTATCTACTTCCTTTTTTGTAATGGATTCTTAATCTGGAAATTTGTCAAAATAGGGCTTTAGGGAACAAGTGAATTGTCATATATAATTTAAAATCAACTAATTTGAGGAAATGTGATGATATATACCCTCTTATACAAACTATAAAAACACACCTCAGGGCTTTTAGTCTGTGTGTTTTTCTGTAGCTTAGCTGACTTCAGGCTCTTTGTTCACACTTTCTTAAGGTGTAATGCTTATGTGTCATTTCCATGCTTTAAACATCTTGCTGTCCAGCTCTGGTGAGACTGCCTAGCTGTGCAATCCCAGTGCAAGAATGAGCTGCGGTTTGGCTCTGAGTCACGGTTCAGTCCCTGTTGTCTGGAGAAGGAAAATGTGCAAGTGTTTTTCCTGATGCAGCTTGCTCTATCCCCCTGTTCAGAGGAAGACATGTGCTATATTTGGGAACAAGAAGTGTCGTAGTGTCTGCCAGAAAGAGCCTTATGCTATCTTCCTGCCTAATGCAAGGTTATTGCCAAGGTTATAGTTGCCCGTCTTTCCCTTCATTAYTCGTCCCCCTCAAATGTACTCTTTTCATTTCCTTTACAAACAAAGCTGGGAAGTTGCTCAGGTCTACCAGACAGTTTTATTCTCTGCTGAGGCCTCATTTACCAGCTGATATGTTTGTGTGCATCTGCAAACATGAGAAAAGTTGACACAAAAGGGGAACCTATCAAAGACCCTATAAACCTTCTTCAGCCACGGTGCAGAGGTGACTGATGGGAGTTTAATCTCAGCTGTTTGTCTCCCTTTGCCACTCTACTTGTTCATTTTCAAATTAGATCTGTTCTTCGCAGATAAATGTCATCATTGCATGAATATAAACACTACTTCTTACACTGTCTTCACCTGTTGATAAGAATCTGTATGTATTTTTTGAAGATGATTCTGTGTTAGAATTAAAAGGGAGGGAACTGTGCAACACAGGAGACTGCACAGTTATATTTATGATGAACTTTCTGAAGAAGTATGATCAAAAATGCATTATTTTCTTTTGCAAGACAACCTCATTCATAATTCCATTAATTTGATAGTTTTTCATTCTTTCTAATAATACAAAGTATCCTTTATGGCTTATGCCTGCCAAAATCCCAGCTTTTTCTGAAAATTATTTGATTGCATTTTTTAAAATAATTTTCTATTAATAAAAATATTTTACTCAGAAAATTTAAAATCTGAGTACTGTTGAATGACATGGCATATACTCAATGAATGTATGACCTGCTGTTATCCAAAGTTATCCCATTCATCTGTGCTTAGAGGACCTCTTCAAATCTCTGACAAGCTCCCCCATTGATTCATTCAGATTTCTCTTGAATACTCGCATCCTCCTTATCACTCTTTAAGCTCTACTGCAGGAAAAAGGCAATGCAACATTGCAGTTATTCCTGTATCCACAATCCCATCACGTATCTTTCCCTGCCTCTCCCCCCTTTTCTCCCTGGCTTGATTTAGCATGGCCAATTGATTGCATGTTGTCTGAGCAGCGGCCTGAATCTTCATGTGTTTCTGTTACCGAAATGGCAAGCTTGCGGATGATATTACACAACTAACTAATTATACTCCGTGCATGGGCAATGGCTGTTTGTTTCAATGAGGAGAGAATCTGATGTATTTTGTAAGATATTCAAGGCATGAAGTTTGGGGTTGTTTTTGTGTGTAGTGGCTAAGGGGTATTATTTATGGTTATTCCAAATGAAGTCATTAAACAGATTTAGACTCATGGTAGAGAAAAGGAGCTTTAATTAGGACAGGTATTAAAACATGAAGATTCTTATGCCTGAGAATTGTGCCTTGCTTATTTGAAAGTTTATAGGACCACTTCCGTTAGAGCTTCATAAATTTTGTAATTTAGTAATCTGGCATATAGTAGTTCTTTTATTACCAAGGAAATTACCAAGGACTTCAACAAGGTGAAAAATGACAGGAATCCTTTCAAATCCTTACAAAGCTATGCAAGCAGTCATAAGAGAAAAACAAAGCAAGTGACGTTTACGCACAATTGTTTCTAGCTAGCTTACTCTCACGCTTTCCAAGAAATTACAGACCAAAGTGATTTAAGAAACAGTCAATAGCAGACACTTCCTTGATGAGCCATCAGTAAAACGTCAGCTAATCACCAAATATGGCTTACTCACCAAGGAGCCAATGGGAATAGTGTTATCATGGTTTTAACATCTGTGTGGTGATGTTTGAAAACGTCTACATGTATTGTTTATCCAGGAAATCTGCAGTAGTAATAAGTGACAAAAATGTGCACTTGCTGTGCTCTTCATTCCAGGATCTCAACATCAGGAGTAGAGATTAATTACTGTATACATGAAATAGTACAAATTGAGGGTTATATGTGCTTTAATTGTGGGTGCATGCTGTGGCATTTCTCTACACTGGGGAAGAGCAACCTGCCAGTATGATGCCCAGCTCCAATCTGAGGAGAGACTCCTCTGAATGCTGGAATGCTTAGAGCAATGGATGTATCTCCTAACAGTCCTATTCCTGTTCAAAGAGTTCAAAAAGGTCAGATTTGGCCTGGCTGTATTGATATTTCAAAAATATGTGCCAATTAACTTACATACCTGTAGTTCTAATATCAGAAAATTCTATCAAATACTATGTTTCACACCAGTGCACATAACCTTAGCTGGAATAGGTAGTGTTTGCTTTGGTGCAAACGTCAGAAACTGCTCCCCTTTTTTACAGCTGCTCCCCTCAAGTATCTAGCTATGCTTTTTATCAAGTCCTGATGGTACATGGTTTTAGCTGCCCCCCCCCCCYAATCCCTTTTTCCTCCCTTTCAGGTAGCTGTTTTGCCCCAAACTAAGATGCAGTTGCAGGCAGATCTAAGTGCAAGGAAGTCTGAGTCTTGCCAGCACAGATTAAGCACACCTGCACTTGTTATTTACAGGTGTGTTGGTAGAAGCAGAGAGTAATGAAAAGTAGATGAGATGCTATCAGTTTTGCAAAAGGCATTTTGTTTTAGGCTCTAAATGTTGGTTATTGCCGAAGTTGATCTTCCGCAAAACATAATAATATTCATTGTTAAGTTATACATTATACATATAGGTAACATTAGGTCCTGTTAGCTCCTCCTGAAAATGACCTGCTTTCCAAACCAATAAGGTCAGCAAGATCTTCTGCTTACCCCTAGTGGCCTCCTGACAGTATTTCTCTGCATATGAAGTTCCTTGCTGACTTTTGATTGTAGCTGTTKCCCCTTCTCTTCCCAGCAGGCAGCTTTCCTCTCTCTCCTGCACACTGTTAAAGGGAGAGATGTGTTTCCTAGACCAGGATCTTCTGCATCCTGTTACCTTTATGAGCAGAACAACATATTCTCCAACCCTGATAGCACTGGGTTCTCAGACACCACCTSTAGTGCTTCCCCTCTTCCCAGCCTTTTATCCTGCCTGCACTCCCTCTCTCAGTAAACAGGCTCTAACATCCAAGGCTGCTTGTGTGAGATGTTTAGCTGGGTGCTGAATGTGAGGTGCTGGATACTCTTGAGGGTGGGAGGAAGGCTGGGAGCAGTGGTGCTCCGTCCCGGGGTGTGCCCTCAGCAGCTTGCAGTGCATGTCCTCTGTAACTAGCAAGTTTGCAGGCAGCCTCTGCACCACTAGTGCCCAGCTCAGTGTTTTGATATACCTGAACTTTGACAGGCACCGAATACTTTTAAAATCCAACTGGATTGTTCCTATTTCCACGCTCTCAGCGTTTTTCACTTTAAAATAATTATTGTACTATTTCATTCACTGACATCTCTGTGGTAACTATATATGTATGTATATATATATATATATATTTTTAACACCCCTGAAAAAGTAAGGATAGTTCGTAGTGAAGGTGGGGCTATTTGCAAGGCTCTTAGCACTGTTATAGAGTGCCTTATAGTACACATGGAGTGCTATTTAGAGGTGATCTGAACATGTCCTTTTCCTTCATTAAACCCTTTACAATTGATTTTAAATACTTATTAGAAATTTAAGAGGAAATAGTGCATTCCCTCTGCCTTGCTCCTTGCCACTCACAGCAGTAGGTCATAGAGCATTTCTCTATCCTCACTATTTACCATATGAAACATTTGTTTTGTTTTAGGCAATTAAAAGGAAGAGTGGAGCAAAGGGTAAGACTCTCACAATGCTAGTTTGCACAAAAGAAAAACAAGTATAGTTTGTAGTGTGAAAACACTCATTTCCTCTTCATTCAAGCTTATTCCCTACATCTGTTCTTCTCAAACTTACATCACTGTGTTTCAGTTATCAAAGTTTCTATKTCCTATCTTTTAATATTGTTAATCCTATTTATTATAATGATTTGTACTCCAGGAGCTCCTAAAACTTGGAATCATATTTAGGGCCATACTGAGCAGAARCAAACATAAAAATGCACTCGATTTTCCAAAGGATGCACGGTCTAAATGTGTGACAAGTCGAAAAATGGATACAGTAAGCAGATGGTCATGTACGTGTGAAAGAAGCAATCAGCACATAAGCTATATTTAATTTGGTAATTGTGTTAGGCTAGGCCCATGTGGGGATCTGTGTTYGGTGACACAGTTAGAGCCTCAAAATAGCTATTGACAATTTTTCTGTAATGAAGAGGGATTGCCTCTGAAATTTCATCCCTTTTAGGAGGTTAAGGTATCTCTTTGTGGGTTTGTGTGACTTACCCTTTGGCGAATGGATTCTTGGGTATCATCCCCTAGTTTGAAAAGACTATTCTTGATTGTATCCAATGTCTTTTAAAACTATTTAATAAARAAACAGCCCTAGAATCAGGGACTGAGAGGCATCCTGCTTTCTTTCCAGCTGAATGGCCTGCCATTGGGCTATAATTCACTGTCTCTTTTACTTGTGTTCTCTGGAATTATTCCCTTCGCAGGGGAACAACTTCAGCAGCCTACTTGACAGCCTACTTGAGTGTTGTTGAGGACATCACTTTGATAGCTAGGAGACATGAGTTTGAGGCTGAGGCACAAACTGAACTGGGCTTTCTGAGATAATTTGCTAACCTTTTGGATGCTGTTTAAAATAATCACTACCTCTGCTGCAATTTTGGCTGAGAGTTGCTGTGGCTGCTGTGTTTTAGGTTGAAATCTGCACTCTTAAGTCTGCATGGCCTTAATGCATCTACTACGGTTTGTATCCTCAGCGGCCCTGTGCAGTTGCAGTCCCTAGGAACTCTGATATAGCTGCATCCTACTGCAAGGGGGTCATAAGCTCTCAGCAGACTTGGCTGGGTATCCAGCTGAGATCCAAATCATCTTGTTCCTCTTGCCTAACATCCATATGGATATCTGATTAAAACTCCATATTCTTAACTTGGGCTCTGTGTCCTATCATGTATTTGGCTGGACAGTCTTTCTTGATTCGTAATACAAATAAGACTATTTGTTCTTAGACTTATTCTATGATTCCCAGAAGAGTTTGGCAGGAGTTATTTTGCTGAGCCCTGCAGAGATGGTAACAGCTCTGGTTATGTCCATCAAAGTAACTTTACTCAGGTAGACACCTGGGTGGAAATGAAGTGCCCATGGACATCTAGTGTGTGGCGTGGACCTTAGTTTTGGACTAGGAAACTTAAAATTCACCAAAGTGTCACCAGGAATCTCGAAGTATTAGAGTGGAAACAACTAATACTGGAGCTAGAATAGGAAGTATTTTTTCCTGACTCTACTTCAAATAGCTCTGCCGTGACCAGAGGAAGACTGTGTGATGTGCAGTAGATTGGACTGTGTTCTGTAAAATGGAAATTTGAATAAGGACTGAGGACAAGTTGTCCATATGGTAACTTCTTTGTCTAATAGCTAAATGGGACATCACAGAGAATCTGGGGCCTGGTGACCTAGCAGTAGAATGGTGGGGCTGCTGTATTAGGTACTGAGCAGTGGCAGCTGATCTGTGACTTTCTTCCCTGTAGAGAGTGGAGGTTTTGTGTGCTTCATTGTATATCATATAGGGAATCTTTTCAAGAGAGAAACACCACTCATTTGCACAGTCTTGCAGGCCAGCTCAGACTCAGCTGGAGGAAGCAGCTTGTCATTTTTGTGCTGTAAGTGTTGCATTAAAAGAAATGACATCCAGGTGCTTAGGTTGTAAGGAAAGGTAAGGGGGCATAAAAATGTAAACAGAGCCTAAACAGTGAATAGGTCTGTGGAACTGTACATTTTGTATTCTAGATCTGTGAAGCAGTTTTTGCTTCCCATGGGTAAAATGGTGCCTTGGAAGCACAATTACCAAAGACCTGGTTTTGGAATTCAAAGGGTGATTACTCTTATGCCTCAGGGATTTCTTAAGGTAATAGTAGAAAAGCATCATGCAGAGAACTTGTTTGACTTGGTTGCATGTTTACTGAAAGGGACACACATGGCAATCGCTGTATGTCGTAGATATCAGAGTTCTATTTTTTTAAAATGTTTCTTTTAGAATATAAAGTAGCTTATGAAGAAGTTGCAGTAAAAATAAAAAATGTGATTTGGAAATTCTGTTCCATGTTCACATCATTTCTGTGTATCTTTTAAAAACTGTTACTTGTTCCTAATCATTTGCAGAATATTTGAATGCTGCAAAATACAACTCTCTTCCCTACCTTCTTATATAGTTTCCATTTTATACCATCACAAAAGACTGCTTTCTGGTTTTTGCAAGAAATAAGTGTACTTTGAGTTGTATTACCTAATGCTCGTCTTTGTCCCTTCCTGATCTGCTCTAATTATTTTCCCCCCTGCCATACCAKCCAGAGAATCAAACAATCTGAACTGTGGCCTATTGCTTCAGTGATACTCTGTAACGGCATTTCCTCCTCCTCAGTGACCACATTTGAGCATCCTGGACACCACCTTTTGCACAGGGTGYGTATATGTTCTGTGTGCCTACATGAGAAATAATCGTCCGTTCTAGGTTTGGGGTCTTCCAGTTCTCACCAAAATCAGTGGACACCTTACAGTTTACTTCAAAAGGAACTTGATGAGTACCTCCACTGACTAAATTATGACTCGCTGTCTATTTCACTGGAAACACTGACGTTTTTATAACTGTATYATTGTTCTATACTTTTTCTCCCTCCTAACAGCTGAACCATTTCTTCTAGTATGGAAACTACATACAGTTCAAAATCTGTTGCCTTTTCTCCAGTTGGTCTATAAGACCTATCTTTAAAGTATTAGCAGATTGGTATAAATAAAAGATCTTATGGTAGCTTTCTTACAGATGTTTCTACTTCTGTGTGCAGAGTTAGCTGGAGAAGTGAGWCTTCAACCTCTGGCTTTGGTAAAATATATGAGAGTTGAGAAAATTCAACAGGTACAGAGAGGTCAAAGACAACTGTTTAAGATAGCAATAGGTCAAAGATGCTACTGTCTCTGGTAAAAGATAAGTTAGAAATTATAGCTGAATTTGAGAAAGACAGATGCTGAGGTCAGAAAGAATATGAAGTTCTGTGTCCAGCCCRTGACAGATTTACTTTTGGCTATGTCCATCTTTGCCTGTATGAGATAGTGCTGAGCGAACTAATAAATTGGAGCATAATGAGCATAGCCAGAGGACCCAGTCTCTACATGTGACTGAAGCATGAAACATGAGCTAAASTCAGGTACTCAGAAGAAAATCAGGATATCCCTGGTCACTCCGGTCACTGGTTTGAATAATGAGTACTGCAGCCCCTAAGACCCTTTAGCAATGCAGGATCAATATGGCAATGTGTGCACAAAGTAGATTCTTCACCTGGTTCTTTTCTAACCACCATGGTCTGCCTCAGTTTCCTCACCCTCACCAGAGAGCATCAGTAGAATGCAAAACAGGACAGAATCTGTCTTTCAGAATATTTATTCCTCCTGAGGCTGAATGAACCAGAAACTTCACAGTTTGATTTTCTTTGCAGCACTGACAGGAAAAAAGAAACTTTTTTTTTTTTTTTTTTTACTTCAATTGCTTATGTCAGCACAACTGTCTATTAAGCTGCCTTTTGCTCTCTTCTGGTTCAAAAGACACTTTTCCTTAGACTTCCATTTTCAGAGTTCAGAGTAGCTGAAGACAATGAACTTGTTTAAATATTGAARTATTTTCTTGACTTAGATTATTTCTCAATATGTATTCTCTTGTGTGGCCTTCTGAAATGATTTCAGTTTTATTGTGTCAGTTTTATGGATGCTGTTCTCAATCAGCAATTCTGGGACATYAGGAAAGCTGGAAAAGTCCTACAGTCTGTGCAAAGGCCTTGTTCTACTGCCACAGGATGAAGTCTGTGAGAAAATTGCACAAGCCAGATGGGTTCCCAGCARTATTGTGTGATTATGCTGCGTAGCTGCCGCTAGCTTGCAGCATAGCAGCACACTATATGCTGCTATTAAATCAAGCTCTTCCTGGACCTTAGAGATGATCTTTCATGTACTAAATGCTGTTCCCTCTTGTATAAATTCTGCTTGAGCGTTCTGCRCAGGAGTAGAAACCCACTAACAATTTTCTAGCCTTCTGCAGCAATTTGGGGGCTATAGATAGCAGAACCTTTTAAAAAATATTATTATAAGACTTTGAATTTTTAGGTGGTCTAGGATGCATGTTGTGAATACAGGAAGGGAGGAAAGAGGAGGAGGTGGGGGCATCACACACTTCAGAATTTATAAAATATTTGTACATTAAAATAAGAAAATAATAAAAATGTTTAATATTAAAGCAAAAATTAAATGTAAGTGAACTAAATGTATATATACAAGTTAACTCATAAGAAGTTTTAGCATCCTGGGTTATTGAAAACTCATCTTTTGTTTGCATACCAGTTTTGTGAATAGGCTCACTGTTTTTCTTTCCTTTTTTTTTTTTTTTTTTTTCTTTTTTCCCCTCATTGGGTTTTTAGATGTGGATATGAAGAAACACTGCTGGTATTTAGCAGGCCTTTATCCTTTAAGTATATCATACCTATTTACTTAAGGGTTTAATATTCTTAAAGTAGGCTTGGCTGTCTATGGATGGAGATTGCTTCAAACAGATATTGGACTTTTTGCGTGTATGACTTTAGGCAGGATTGAGGCCAGGTAGGATATATGATCCCAGCTGCGGTGTTCAACTGGAGCTTTGTGTCCCCCAGATAATCTTGCCTTGAATATTTCAAATGCTTCTGATTGTTTCATATGATCCAAAAGATTGCTAGTGGCAGGTAGTGCGGTGTTGTTGTAACATTCAGAACATTGGCCTCTTTTAATACAAAGAAAATTGGATAAAGCTGGAAACGGYATGACTCACTCATTCTCTTCTAGAAAAAAGAAAAAAGACAGGACCCAGGAGCTTTCTTAAAATTGGCAGGATATTGGATTTGTCCATCTAATGGAATAACCTGCAGCCCTTTGTAAGGGAACTGTTAGAGGTCACTGTGCTCTCCCTCTTGAACCTGAATCAATTCTTGTATTATCGAACTTTTTCTCCTTCACCAATTTCCCCCTTTTCTTTTCCCCATTTTCTTAGCTTGTCCTTCTCATGACCTTTCTCCAGTCTTTCCACATTTTTCCTTCCATTTTTCCCCTCTGTTACTTAACTTAGAAACAGTCAACTTTGTATTCTTGCATTTCTTCTTTATGGAATTTAACTTTTTCTAAACTGCAGAGTAGAAATAGGCAAGCTTTTATTTGTTACCATAGAAGTATTAGGGGAAAGAAACACAGTTCAGAAGCAGTTTTGTCACCCAGTGCTTGTAACCACGAAGCATCATCATTAGAAAATGCAGGGAAGTACTTCAGAGAAAAGTAATCCAGTGATGTTTGCTATTCTGGTATGCTGACGGTATAATAGCGAATGGCTAGTAAATCTTAAACCCACACAAGGAGAATAAAAAGAAAGTCTTACCAATCAGTTTGTTCTCCATTGACTGCTTGAAAAGTTTGTTTTAAATGTCTCGATCCTGCAATAATAAAACAACACTTTGCAAGTGGTCTCCTCGTGTGTCCACAAAGCAAAGTAGGATACTGTGAGGTGAAGGCTGACTACTGCAAGCAATGTGGAAACGTAAAAAACTCCTCTCCCAAGTCCTTGTAAATTCTTAATTTAGACAATGATCGAACAAACCACTTGAGTAACGTGCTCGTCCCCTTGAGCTCAGTCGGAATGCTAACCTGCTTAACGGGAGCGTGAGCTTGCCTGCTACAGTGGATTAGGGCTCATGTGAAATGTTTATACTCTAAACAACAACAATAAAATTAGAAAACCTTTAAATACACAGTATTATGGGATTCTTTTTCTTTGCAAGGGGCCAGGATATTTATAGTATCAGCTAAAACTTTACCTTTACTTTATGCTTGTCAGAACTTTCTCCTCCAGATTTTCATGGACTTGGAAACTTAAGAAATGCTTCTGGTATTTCAGTAATATTATAGGTATCTGATAAAGCTATTGTTCTTTCGGATAAGTGTGCTCTAGGCTAAATGGAAAACTCAGTAAAATATTTTCTGTTGAGAATTTACAGAGAGAAATTTGTAAGTAAGGGTAAGTTGGAATAAAACAAAGCAGATACATTTGCACCTTTAAAATATTAATATTTTCTGTATTTATTATAGCAAATGGAATGTGGGCATATGACTATGTGGATCTGTGTGTGCTTGCATCGCTGTAATGTTTATCATAAAGTCAAGCTTATTTTTGTGAAACAGACAACATATTTTGTTGTGGATTTTAGAATTTGGGCCATGTACTTTCTTTAATCCCCAGCATCCTCTCTGCTTCAGCAGCAATAATTTGAGAAATTTTAGTGCAGCTTGTATTACTAGCCTATATTCCAAATAGAGCTGAATGTGCTGGTGTGATTTTTGAACTTACATGATGTTTCTTGTARGATGGTGAGGTTCTTATGGCCTTGCAATCCCTATCAGCAGAACTTGTTTAGGATCTAAGCCATAGTATTTTATTCATGAATTCAGCATCGGTAGGTAATAGGGCTGGGGGTGACAGTACAAGGCGATTGCACTGTCCTTGCAGTTGCTGCTGTTTTTCTACACCATTTTTGCATACCTACTCTGGATTCGCATAGTTGCGATTATATAGATTTACAGTTAAACTCCAAAAAATTCTCTTCAAATGTCACTGCTAGCTTTCAGTTTTGAAAGTACCCTTAGCTGTACGTGTAGTTTCACAGCTGCTGTAAGCCTACAACGTCAAGAAGATATCAATGCACGGTGTTTGACTCTTAGGCAATATTTAGAAGCTTTYCTATTGAGAGCTTGAAAGATGACTTGAAAATAAGTGCATACTGCTGAGTTTGTMATTCAGCGGCTTGTGGTTTGGGATCAAATTCAAGTGGCCCAGATACATGATGTGACTCCTTGTTAAGGAGAGCCTGGGAACTCCTGATTCATCGCACTGCTCTGCCGCCCTACAGCAGGTCACTTAACCTGTCTTGTACATTACAATTTCATATCCTTCCCAGAGCTTAATGTTTGTGCAGCACTTTGGAGATTTATAGTCCTGTTCAATCTTACACTGATGCAAAGACTTGAGAAGGTCTCTATGCGTCTGTGAAAGGTGTCTTTTTATTTCAGGTGGAGTAAACAATAACGCTTATGAAGAATATGTTATTGTTTGTTACCATCTGTTTTTTAAGTAATTTTTTACTGGAGCCTTCTTATGTCTCTATTTACCTTAATGCTATTCTTATTTGATATAGCTGTCATTAATAAAGTATTCTTCCATTTAATTTCTGTCCTAATCTCTAATTAATCTTACTTAACAGTGTAATTTAGTCTTCATGTCCTCATTTGTTTTGTGTAAACCAGGGCCTAAACATTTATGCATACCAGGGAGCTTTTAAATGAAAATAAAATCTATGGCCTCTTGCCACATGTTGAAAAGATGCAGATTTTATTTAAGAAATGTAAAAGACACCTGTTTAGCTAAACCCTGTGGTACATTTTTATCTCTGGTGAGTTGCTTTTGTCTACTTAAGACATTCTGGAGCAACAGATTAGCTAAAGGGTTTTCTTTCAAATTRTAATTGGGCTTTGTTTGTTTAAGTCTACTAGGACTTATTTATAGTTTCTRTATTTCTCTTGAAATGGAAAATGCCAAAAAGGATTGCTGGTAGGAATCACAGCTGTTGGGCAGTTGTAGGCATACCCATTATATCATGTCAAGTGATAAGTGATTTCAGTGTGAACTTCAGCCTGAAAATAACAAGGTGTTTGACTGGCTTTTGACCCTCAAAATAGTGGGTTTTTTTTGTTTTTATTTTTGTTTTTTTTTAAGGAAAGGCAATGAGTTAGTGAAATTGTCTGCATATAATGTTAAAATGAGCGTTGAAAACTCGGTGTTGAATGCTTGATGCTTAAGAAGAGAGTACATGCGGAAGCTGGCTTTCAAGTGAACCAGTAGTTCATTTTTATCGAGTCAGCCAGGATCAGGCACAAACCATTTCTATGTTTGTATTTAAACCTGAGTTATAAATATCCCCTTTTCATTGCATTTGGAGCTTTCTCTTCTTTTACTTGGTGATAGTGTGGAATGAGGCTGTTATTCCTGCAAATTACACTTGTATCTAATTTGTAATTAAATATTCTTGTACTATCATCCTTGCTTAGCAACATCCCTTTTGAGATGTTTTTGGAGACGTTACCTGATGCATAAAACAATGTCTGTAAATTAAGGAATGTTGCCACATCCTACTCACTTACATTGTTTAATACTTTTTATATTACTCTTCTTGAGAAAACCTAACACAATAAGTTGCTCCAGTTTATTGTAAGACGTAACTGCAAATGAACTCAGACCTGATCTTTGAAATATGCTTACCATGTCAGTGTAGGTTGTTTATGCAAGTCAATAGTACCTGCATGGTTGTCATGGATCCAAGCAGCAAGTAGTTTTCACATTCCAAAATAACCTGGAATTAAAAAAAATTATTAGGCTCTTAGTTCTTATGCTGTAGAAGCTCCAATTTGCATTTTCCATTTCATTTAGTTGCTGAAAAATACGCTATCTCAAAGTCATATGTTCAAAATCTAAATGCGATGTGATAAGCCTCTTTTGCCATAAACCCTGGGTGCCCTTTATGCTGCATGGAATTAACCTTTCAGACACCATGAACAGTTATTTCTATATTTATCCTCTCATTCTGCTGTTGGATCCCTTTCTATTTTTTTTTTTGAAAGCTGTATCTGTCCTCTGACTRAAGTGTGCATGTGGGATTTTTGTTTTGCTAGGAAATTGCTGCTCTATTTCTATTTCATCTATCTTGCWGCTCCACTAGGAGCTCCGTCCATACAGTGTTCAGGAACCATACAGAGGTTCTTTGTTGTAGAGTGTTGTGAGAAACCCACCAAGTACTTTTCATAAGAAAATARCCTTCCTAACTCTAAGAATCAAAGAGGACTAGTGTATATGTGGCTAAAACAAAACAAAACAAAWCAAAAAAACAAATAACCCCCAGGATTTAACTCTTTCTTCCAAGAAATTAATAAATTGGGCCTCCAAGCTTATCTGGTGATAAGCTGATTGTAGACATTACTTATTTTCTGGTTTTGGACAAAAGTATTGGAACTCAGTGCTCTCCCTGACAGTTTCAGAAAATGTTGGCTATCACTATTATTTTTAATCTATGCCCTGTGACACATATTCCCTCTCCTTTCCCTCTAAGAGCCTTGGCCTTGCTGTGCTTTTGTGGTATTGTTCAAATACTTTCTCTGCTGCAAACTCTGTTGTCTAATAGCTTTTTTTGATCTTTTTGGTCAGTTCAACTCTTCATCTCAATKCAAATTTCAGTGGAACAAACCACTGATTTACATACATTCTGGGCATTTCTGCCCGTGTATTTCACTATAAACGTTTACATATGGTTGTGTTAGTATGCTCTTTGTGCAAGGCAGGTTGAGCTGGCCTTTAAATGAGGGTTACTATAAATCATAGGCCTGTTGCATGTTGGTGATAGAACTGTGATTGATCTTCCAAGGAGTCTAATCAAAGCCTTTAGGGTTCTGTTGCAAGGTCATGAAATTGAGAAGTTTCATGAAATCAAAGCTGAACCAGAAAATCCTAAATTGCTTATATTAATTCTTTCAATTGTAAGACTGCATACTTCTCCATTCTGTTCTATAGCAATAAGGAAAAATAAAAATAAAAATGCAGGTAACCAAAGCTATCTTAGCTTGTTGAGGAGGAGGATAAATGAATAATAAGTTTTTAAAATAATTTTGAGGTTATCTATTACTCTTGAATTTTAAGAGGCTTTTCAAGATCTTTTTTATATATTTATCATTACACTAGTTCTTGAATTATGCCATTATGCTTCCTGTAAATATAAACTTTGTCACTAACAATATGAAGTGTGGAAGTGAGGAATTGAGGTATCATTTATTAATTAACATTTGAATAAATACTGTTTAGTCAGATCTAGAACAGCTGTTACTCTCTCTGGTTTGTAGTGAGCCTGAGCTGCAACCAAAAAGGTACAGGTTATTTCTTGAGTGGTAAAGACAGGCGGACAAGAGGAGATGGCTTTATGCTGCAGGTGAAAATAGGCAGTAATCTTCTGGAAGAGCCCTGTGATCTTGCTGTTTCTGCCTTGCATGAACTGAACTTCCAGCTCCCACCTGTGCAAGCTGAGTTTTGCTTACCTTAGCATAAATTGAAAAAGTCATAAACTGCTGGTGTATTTGTCTGTAATGAGATATATTCAAATAGGGACAAGGGATTTCTGAAGAACTGTTAGCATCTTCAGTTAGCTAAGGCAGCTTATGATAATGCTCTCCATTTAGCTGATCTTGCAGTATATTATCATGTGCCCATAGGTGTCTAGATACAGGTTATTAGCTATAACTATCTGTTAGGGAGGCCACTTCTAAGGTTTGGGTTGTTGGCAGTAAGAGAGATTTTTATGTTCTCTCTGTTCCACCAGTTTCACAGACCATGCTGGCTACTTTCTATTTTTTTTTCTGGCAAGTAGTGAGCATGTTAGATAGTGCTATCCTTGTTCCTAGCTGTCTTTTTGCTGCCTAGAGCATGAATCACAACAAAATAAATTTACCTTATATTTTATGAAGTGTTATGTAGAATCATAAAGTATTGCATTGGAAGGGACTCCTGGAGTTAGTTCATCTGGCCCAGCCTTCCGCTTGATRGGAAGTCAATACAGGTCTACAGCATGTTACAAAATATGTAACACCCAGGTCTCAGCTCATTAATGCATAGGAAACGTTGATCTTTATTAGCAGTATCTGTGACAACAGCATATAGCTCTGCAAAGCAGGTGATGCAGTGTCAATTTACTGTATGTTTGCATAGTCCTTTACAGGTAGAGATCTCCCAGAAATCTGTGGTGAAAGTTCTGCATCCTAAATTTTCCACTTCTGTAACAATTTCCTGTTCTTAGACTGGTGTTAGAAGTGCTCTAATTGCTTGCATTCAGATTCAGGCCAAAGTACTAGCAAACTGTCTCTTGTTTAAAGAACCTGGAAGAGGAAAAGAACATAAAATCCATGATGTATATTGCTATTTCTTTATGTTGTCATTTGCTCTGGCAATACAGAGACATTTATCTTCCCTCTAGAAGAAGAAATTTGAGGCAATTTCTCTGGGGGTATGTAGTTAGCAAGAGAATTGTTAGCTGTAGTAGACTACACTGCTTCTCAGGTGCCATTTGTTTCTCATCTTACAGCTTTTGTTGTCAGCACAAGCAAAATAATGACTAGATAAGAAATGTCTTGTGAGCGGGACCTTTTGAGCTTCATCCTGCAAGTTAGTTGGGCACAAAGGTGTTCAGGTACCCGATTTCTGTAAATGTTATTCAGCCAGCATTGAGCAGTTGTGGCCGTTCGCCAGACAGTACTCTGTGTATGGAGCACCTTGCTTTTCTTTCTTTGTACAAGCTGAGGATCCGAATCTGAGAAATCGGCGTACCCAGATGCTTAAAAATTAATTAGAGGCAGCGAGAGACCAAAAACAGCTCCTGGTTCCTGCAGCTGTCAATGCCCATAAATCAGCTCTGTTTTTCCTTTTGAAGCAGGACAAGAGAATGGATTTAATTAATGGGTTTGACTTGCTTTGGAAACAYGCTGTAGAGAAATTGTCCTCCCCACACCTTTCACAGATGCTGTAAACATACAAATGTTATTGTGTATTTACTCACGAATGCTTGCCAGCCTCATTGTGCTAGATACAGTTGAATGCCTCAAGCAGGTGGCAAGCCAATGATTGCAACAAATCCTTGTTCTTTCAACACCCAGATCGTAACCACAAAGCAGCAGCAGGTTTGAAGGTGTTGGGCAGCTGGTGTCACTTCCTTGGTTCCACCTGAGTTCTGCTCAACAATAATGGCTGCTATAGGGTATGGGAGGGGAAAACAAAAARGCTGTTTTTCATCTAATTGGGAATTTAAGAAAAGAAAAGCTTATTCTTTTTAAAGCTGTTCCTACAGTGGATAATCAGGAGTATTTCTGACTTTATTGTTTGATTTTCCTTGTATTTTTAATTCTATCTTGTGATATGTAGAGAGACACCGAAACTGCCCAGCTCAGTCAAACCTAATTTTGGTCCTGTGGTCAGCATTAGACACCTTAGAAGAAGTTGTGCAAACTCTCCTCAGGGAGCTGATATGCAACTTGTACTTCCCATCAAACCTGGCTTAAGTCTCTGTAGTGTGAAGGCTTGTATCTCCTGGGACTTTTAGCTTTTTTAAACTTATGTTTCGTTTTGTCATATTCACTGCTGAAACACTGGCTAATGCTCACTATACTCTTTCCCTTGGTGACAAATTTATAGATGTCAGTCAGCCAAGCTAGTTGTGCTGGAGGAAGAATTTCATTTGCTCCATTCTGAATTTTTCCCTATTTTGATCTGACTAAATGTTTCCTGGAATATATATATATATTATATAACAAGACAGCTATGCCTTCCCTATAGTCTGTACTGCAGTGTATGTTTCATTTTATCTAGATGCCTAAAGGGCATCTAGATAACTTTGGAAAATGTATACTAAGAAATGCTAGTTATGCTAGAAGAAACAGTAATTCAAAGCATTATATTAACTTTTCTATGTGGATGAGTTTTATTTTGGGTTAGTGTGGRTGTTTCTGAAATGTGGGCCCAGTCTCCAAGGAAAGAATCATGGAAAACAGTGGTGCTTTATTCAAATTCTGAAAAAATAGCTATAATGGCTGACTGCTGCCTTGTATTAAAATCTGAGTTTTGTTTTTCAGAGGTATATATGTAGAACCTAAGATTTAAAGTGAGTGTTAAAAGTGCAGGTCACTGCACATTTTAATCTGGCAAAATTCTTAGTCCTCTCCTCCTTTCCATGAAACGCTCATAGCTTGAAAAGATCCATGATCCTTCCCTTTTAAACCCTCATGCCAAAACAAGAGCATGTATAACAAGAAATGTTTGCGAAGAATGCCAAACACCAGGTGACTGGTATGGTAGGTCTCTGTGTTTGTTATGAGAGAACATTTTTTCATTAAACTGTAGAATAAATATTTTAGCTTTCTCATCTGTATGTAACAGCTGTGAATCAAAAGATTTTAATCATTCTTTAAATGATTGAATTGTTATTAAAGCTATACTAGGAGGCACTTTATCATATGAAAAATCCTCATCAGCCCAGTTCCAGCAGTGCAATTTCCTGTAAARGCTCTGTGTTGCACGCTCTAGTGTCTCGCATAGGAACGACTGCAAAAGTCACTGTCCTCAGCTGTAGGTCCCATCTCATCATTGGGCAAGGCCATTTTCGGAGTAGGGAAGGTGGAAGAGGCTGCGTTTCTTCTATTCATTTGTCACCAGACTTCACAACACACATCAATATGAAAAGAGGTTAAACTTAGTGCTGCCTGTTCTGCTGTGTCTTCTCTGTGGCAAGATCCAGTGGCTCTCCAAGAGGCAGAAACTTGTGGCCTCTAAGTTTGATAAACGCTGGACTGTGAATCATTTAGACTTGAGTCTTAGACATAGCTTTGTGTTGGTTTACTACGTTATTGCTGAAGACTGACGAATTAAAGGCAGGTTGTTTGTTGCCTTATCTACAGTTGTGCCCTGCTTTTAGCTGTCTCACCCATCCCTGCATTGCGTCAGAAGCTTAATGGGTATGTGTTTGGGGAAAGGCTTGTTTCCAGCCCTTGTGTGCTCTGCTACGAAGCGTTGGGGCTCAGTTCCTCATTGTCATTTCTTAGTGTTATGCAACAGTAAGAGGTGAATTATATGTGGGCAGAGCCAAGGGCATCCTGCAAGTCTGRACACGTTGTCTCCCTCGCGTTCAGCTGGAGAGATGGCTCGCTAACGTGCCTCTCTGCTCCACTGCGGCTGGGGGCRTGGCGTTTTGGACCGTAACCTTGTTTGCGTTTACCTACGAGCTTGTGCTCTCTACATTCTTGCAACAAATCATGGATTTGTTGGGGGGGGGGGCAGGGAGGAGGGAGGGAGGGAATGGGGGCAGGAGGAAGAGATTTGTGCACTGTGGGTGTTTTCTTTCTCTTTCCGCTGCCACCTGCATTAAAACTACCTGATATATATGTGTCCAATGCTTTCTACTTTGCCAGTTTTGATCTGGACTTGTAACTACCTTGCTTAGGACCTGGCTCTTCATATACTTCTAGATACCCAGTTACCCCTCAGTCTTTGACAATTTTCAATCAGTGGTGGTAAAGCAACATCTAGTTTAGCTATGAGAATTTTGCAGGTGTCTGAAGAGTGTAGTCTACTGTCATAAGCTATTTCATGAGCAAAGAGCCATGGAGAGCCTCCTGCAGAATGGGATTTCCCTCCATTCACATTTCTGAGGGTGTGGAAATGGATGATAATAGATCCTGTGCCATAATTTAGAGTGAGAAGATTGCAGACTGATTCCATAAGTAGAAAAATCCCTTAAGAAAATACATGGGGTCTATAATCCTTTCAGTTAGAAGATTAGAGAGTCAGTCAAAAACTAACATGTAAAAATGGCTTAAAAGTCAAGCTTTTGCTAATAGAGGTAAGAAATAGATGATACTGAAGGCTATGAATATTGGAGAACTTTGAGAAATGGTATTTCCTGTGGTTGCAAAATGTTCTGAGTTATAATTAGTTGAACATGACTCTTCTAGTGCAATATTTGAAATAGATTTGTGGTTGAAAGCATCCTGGTGTGCTCAGCGTTTATTCATATGTTTGGATAACACATGGAGCCTTTAAGGCYTCAACTTCAGTCTGGGACTTACTCATTATAGTTCCTAATTGTGTAGTTATTGCACTGACCCAACTGGGGAATGAACTGATGTGGAACACAAGTGCTTCAGCTGACGTTTTCCATATTCAATGCTATCAAACACAGGGCTGAAAGCAAGATTCTCTGATTGCGTTTGCTATATCTGTCCCTAGTTACTGTGATTAGTTTGTAGATTTTATATACATGTCATATCAATATCATACTTATATATTTTCGTACTTATATATATATTTAAGTGTTTATTTCTCCATTAAGATAGAAAAATGCATCAAAATGACTGTTGCCTCCTGCATTATCCTTTTGAAAACAAGATTTCATTCAGAGGGTGGAGCCAGCTTTTCCTCTTGCTTAAAAAGTATGATATTGAGTGGAAAAAATAGAAGGATCCTTTTTTATGGTTAGCATACATTTATGTATTTCATCTTAGATCTGTAATCAATACAACCAACATAGGCTCAAAATGATATGTGTACTTGCCGTACAATTTTCTCTGACCTGTTTGCCTCCACTGCCTCGCCACCGTGGTCACCCCTAGRAGGTGGTGACAGCACCCAAGGGAGGTCCACTGTGAGCTAAGAGGTGTGCCTGCACCTTTCCCGCACACCCACGTGAGGCCGGGCCGGCCTTCAGTGGCGTGAAGGGTTACTGCGGGGTGTATTGCTTTTCCTTAGGTTGCTCAGGTTGCATGGGGGAGAGGTAACTCTGTTCCCAAAGGCCAGAAAGCCCCATTGCTAAGGTGTCAGTTCCTCTACCCTTTTTTCYTTCTGCTCCCTGTGTAGGTAGTATTCTGAATAAACCAAGACAGCTTGGAATAATGTAGATTTTCTGRGTGAAAAAACAAGGCACTTTTGATGAAAACTAATGCACATATAAGGGCATAATAGGCACGCAAAATCTCACTGAAGCTACTTCTCCTGGTCCATTAGCAATTTCTAGCCTTAATGCTAGTGATACTTATATTCTCCAACCAAATTTCCATCCAGGAGGATGCATCAGCAGTGAGTCCTCTGAGCAAGGCAAGCAGTAACAAAGATAAAGATTTTGAAAATGAAAACATTTCCCTAATGTGGTTTCTTAAGCCTTTCAAAGTGGACAGTAAAGGTATTTTTCAGACAAACTACTGCAATTCAATTAGACTGACCTAATTTTCATTCCTTCTCTCCCTGCAAGAGTTCTTGCACAATGATACAATTTAACTTTCTTAAGATCTTGTTGTACCTTGGTAGGACTTGGGTCACAGCACTACTGACTAACATGGTCAGTATATAAAAATATAAAACGTTGTCTGAGTGGGTGTCATGTGTGTATGTTCATCTGAGCTAAGAAAACTAAAAAAGGACTTTTTTGATATGGGCAGATGAAGGGAAAGAAAGGGAAATGCTGTAGCCCAAAGTAAATGCTATGGGGTACGATTTATAAACTTGTATACTTTTTTTAATTGGAGGAAGTAGAGGCCATAGACCCATTCTTCTATATTTATAAAATATAGTGACATATTAAATGGTACAGAAGTCTCACTAAATACCTATCAACTCCATCATGTGTATCACRTGCCACTGAAAAATTGGTTATGCATTTAACACAGTTTTATTTAGAAATGGAAGTTTTTACTGGGCATTTCTTCAGCAGCATCTGTTTTCTTTATTTAACTTAATTAAACRCTGTTTGAAAATGCATTGACGACATCAACATTTGGATAAGATTATGGAGTGATGGTTCTAGGTTCCAAGCCTTTGAAATAAATGAAAGTTCTTRTTGGAGCACTAAATTACTTTTCACTAATTTATAATTGTTAATTCTAAGAGAGTGAAGCATTCCAAGCATCTATGGCCTTGTTTGCCCACAGAAATAGCACTGTTATGAAACAAGAGTAAACTAATCAACATAAAACCAATTTTAAAATCAGTGCATCATTCTTATGTATAAAATTGCTTCAATTTATGTATGCCAGTGCAATACCACACTTCACTTAAAGCTGTGTATGTAGTATGAATTKGTCTTTCCATGAACAGCTCTGAGCAATGATTTTGCAACTAAAGCACTACCATTACAGCATTTAATAAAGGCTYGATTCTCACATCTTCTCTGCCAAGACCTGCTCAGTGTCTGGGCATAAGACTGGCTTCCTTGGGTTTTGCCAAATATTGGTATTTACCTACAATTTTCATATGCAGATTTGAGACCAATGGGATAGTTTTAARTGGAGAGAGACTTCCTTCTTGTTCGTGGTCTTTGCATGATCTGCAAAGAATGCCTCAAATTTAGATATTCATTTTTCTGTTGTGAGTTTAACTTAACTAAACTGGTGTGATTTATGTGTATTGCCATAATTTTAAGTGTTTTAAGTGGACAATGCGGTGATCGTTGTAAAACAATATTCCTTCTGACTTTATGCTAACAAATGCTACGTATTGTATCTTGTATGAGTTTTACTTAAATTTGGGACTTGCAGAGGACCATTAAATTTCTGGCACAGACTTTCTTTAAGGTATTCTCATTAGAATGAAAATTGCTGCCTTTTGTTATTTGGTCCTTCAGTCATGTGACTTGGTTCTTCCAATGAATGGAAAGCTAATTAATAGCTCCCCAGCTTTGACAAGACCTAAATTTTTAATGTTAAAATCAAAGAGTAAAAATCAAAATCTTAGGCTTTCGTTGCACGTCACAAAGCCAGTACTGATGACATATTTTTCTTTCACAGAGCTCTAAATGCTCTGTGTGAAYCAAAATGAATAAAATGCCCAGTGAAAAGGATTTGTTTCCCCTTGGCTGCTTAAGTTTCAACATGTCTTACTGATATGGGCACCTGTGACCATATGGACTGGGGACACTGGAGCACATAAGGGTCTGTGCTGTCCTTCACCCTGCAGTGTTCTAGGTCTCTTGAATGAGGATGATTGAATACCAGTCTTGAATGAGTGATAACTTACCAGATACATTGCCCAACATTCTATCATCTAAAGACATTCACATTTATTGTATATATATTTTTTAAAGGTATGGAGAGAAGATGAGTGGAGAATTCTGGTTTACAGAAGATAAAAGAAAGCAGTTTTTTCAATTAAGAAAACACATGGGGATTTTTTTGTGGTTTCCCTTTTAAATTTTCTATGAAATCACCATTTCCCCCTTAACTTTATAGGATGATTTTTGTGGTGGTATTTCCCCGTTYTTGAGAGCACTGGGACCCCTGTACTCTAGGAAAACCATCAGAGCTTAACTTTTCTGCTCCTTGTCAGGCTGTTGGGTTCACTGCCAGAGAAMTGAGCATCTTTCCAGTTTGGATCACAGGGCTAGTGAGAGAAGATGGTGAAGTGACAGGGAAGTGGTTGAGTTTCTGATGCCTAGATGGCATTCCAGGTTCTATCAAATCCTGCCGTTTTCATGTCAAAGAGACACCAACATTCATTTCAGTTATGTAGAATTAACAAATCTATGTAAAAATATAGGCAGCACTTTCCTAATAGTTTTGTTACCTGGTCAGGTTTCAGTCCACATTGCTTATTGTGGTGAGGAAGGGGTCTGAGGAAAAAAGATATTTTTGTCCTTTGCAAAAAAGAATGCTTTTTCACACTTTGTTATCTGGTATATTATCGCTTGAGATATTTTAGATGCATCAAACTTACTTTCTTTGTAGCAGAACTTTTTTCCACCAAGGGTGACATATGACTGACTTAAGGTGTAGTTTGCTGTCACAACTAAATTTCTGTAATGCTGAACTGCTGCCAAGAGAGGTTTACTCTCACCAATTTCCTTGTGCTGTGCTGGATGTATTAAAAAGCAAAAAGTAAATATTTATTTGAAGGTTTGTCATGGAGGAAAGTACCCCCTAAAAAACCCAATCTGCTCCAAATACTTTACTCTGAACTCATAAGGTGATAAGAGCCTGTGCACTAGAGACCTTGACAGTGGTGAAACTTGTGCCATCCTAAGACGGCTGGAGTGAGCACAGCCCGGAGGTGCCTCTGGGGTGCTGGCTCAGATCCCCACAGCCTGGAGCCAGGCAAAGGGTTTGCCTGAGAGGTGAGGGAATACAGAGGCAGCACTGTACTGATTTCCTCCTTCCTTCATTTAACAAAAAAAGCCTACTTATTCAGATAGTAATTAATAGTCAGAAAACAACAAGGAGTTTGCAAAGCAAGTGTACTGTTTAATTTGTAATGCCTGTACTGTTGTGACATAGTTTAAAACAAGAGCCTTGCTACAGACTGTAGTAAAGTGAAATTCTTTGTTATTGTCTCTGGARAGAGGAAAACTATTGTGTAATATTTTCCAACTAAAACAAAGTTTGGGTAGTTCAAACTACTTTGAAAGATCGCTGATACTATATTTTTTCTATTTGTTATGTTTTCACGTAGCAGAAAGTTTTATAGACATGACAGAAGTGTGGAAACTTGGGAATTCAGGCTTAGGGAAAAGACRTCTCCATAATCAAAGTCTATGAAGGAGGAAATAGGTGAAAATTAGTATTAGAGCAGTTACTTGTGTGGACTGGGAAGAATAGTGAGTGGGAGATGACGGCTTTGCGATTAAAAGGGCCAACTCATCTGCTTGTGGCCTTCCTTATGACCTTGTGGACCAGCATTCTCCACTCCTATAGCAAGTGACTTCCGGGAGAAGCCAACAAAAGTCAAGTGCCACGCTCCCAAGAAACAACTCGCAAAAACCCTACCTATCTACTTGGGTACCTTAGTGCTTAGTTGTAAGCAGTTGCCATGAAACGTGTAGCTGTAAAGTCCTGTTAATGCAATGTGCCCGTGGCATATACACTTTTGGTAGAGCTAGTAGTTTGACAGCTGGGTTGCCAAGGTAATTTAAGGTTCACAAACTTGGTGTTCCCTTGACCTTGAAGAGTCCTTTCTGTTGGGTGAGCTCTGAGCCTGCTTAATACACACTGTAGACATCTGGATCCACTGCTGACAAAGCGGCATGTGGCAGTGGCAGCCCACCTTGCACAATGGCCACCTGATGTCACCCATTGCTTGGGATTTGAGATATCTGTGGTTAAGTCCCTCCTAAATCCAAAGAGACACAGAGCTTTTACTACTTGGGATGATAGTTTTATCCATCATCCATTTTGGCCATTTTTTTAGGTCAAATGGGACTGGGTTATTTTTGCCTTTTCTCCCTAAAGTAAGTGGATGCTAAGCATCTGGATCCACTCTGGATTCTGGAGCTACTCTGTCTGTTTAATCTATAAGTGTTTAAATAGGCTATGCCTTATTGGGTGTCCCTGTGACAGCTAGAAGAACAAAGAGGCCTTTATCTCATCTGGTGCCTGTAGATGCTGCCGTAAAGCAAATAAGGAAATACTGTAAAAATCTGAACCCAACTGTCTTGTTCCTGATAAGCTCAGCTGCAAAGGACCTACAACCTCCTCGTAAAGGGAAATCCTGTRTGCCTGCAGTGGTGACCTTCCTCTGTTCTTACTGAAGGGGAGGGAGCAAAAGCCAAAAGTATAATGGGAAAAGGGTAATTTCACACTGAAAGGCAAACATGTCAGAATTGTTCCAGGCATTTCACCTGAATGCTTCAAATAAAGGTCATTCATGGAAAGCTTTATTGCAATCAGCTGCAATCTTTGCTTCCATGAAGAGATTTCAGTCCTCCTGGAAAGTAAAAGAAACATGTGGAGGAAGAAGAAAGGAGAAGCCCAGACTGTTTCAGGCGTATCTGAAAAAGAAAATTATCTAGGGGAAAAAGCCTGTTGTCTCACTGACAATTCTTTTTGAAATAAGAATTTTTCAGGCTTTATGAGGTTTTACTCTTTATTTTCTATGCAGGTGTGTTATTTTTTCCATGGCAAGAATGTAGGAAAAGATCTCTCTGTGTGGGAAGATGTCATGGGGGGAGGTGAAGCTAATTCTGCAAACAGACTTATTTCAAATACTATCTTGGAGAGACACTTCAGATTTTTGGGGGACTAGGCTCCRTGTGATAGGTGTGAGAATATTCTGTACTATTGATTAATTTCAAATTGTGAGAGATTCTTTTGGCATAAATGAATATGATCTTTGCCAATTTAGGCTTAATTTTTCTTCAGTCAAATGAGCTGTAAGACCTCTATAATTAGGAAGTTTTGAAGATGTTTTGAGAATGAAGAACTCCTAAATCTGCAGGGCTTAGTGGGGTTGCTTTCCATTTGCCCAGGAAAAGGAGCCCTGCTTTTTCTGGACAGTAGTATATTTACTCATACATACTCCTTTGCAAAGTTTTCAGCATCCTTGTTCAAGAAACCCTACATGTCTCCTGTACCACAAAAGGTTTTTTTGAGGTATCTTTGGGTACTGTGCTCTTTACTGGGTATGACACAGAGAAGAGGGAAACAAAAACGACATAAATAAAGTACAAATCCTGCAGAATAACAATACCGTCTTGCACAGACTGAGGAACAGAAGGCCAAGCCTGGAAAACAGGTGGCTCTTGGTAGACTCAATCCTTGGGATAGAGAATTTGTGTCAGTATCTAGGTGAACTGTTCAACTGTGTTGAGACTGTACTGTGCAGTRGGCTCTGTGGACAGAGGAATATTGCAGGCTGTAAGAATGCCAGATAAAAAGGAATTGAACATGCCAGGAAAAATCTGTTTTACGAACAAAGAAATCTCAGTCTATGATTAACTTATTTCATGTCAAGGGTGGAACATGTAAGTCTAGGCTATTTCATGGCATGATACTGAACAATACAAGCCCTGTAGCAGAGCATACCGCTACTGGATTATCTGTGCTAAATGTGCTTTAGAGAAGTTCAGTCAAGTTTACTTTATCCTAACAAATACTCATTTAAAGCAGTTATTAGGAAAAGTGCAAACCACAGACTTTCAAATGAGCCATGCTTCTGGGGTTCATCTCAAGTACTGGTATTATGAAAACAAGATTTTTTACAAATTTGTCTTTTCTGCATCAAGCTGGAATGATGCAAAAAACAAGGGAATTTCATAAGATTTAAAGAATTAAAAATTTACAGACTCCAAAACTGTAAGACAAAGACTACTGAACAGGCTTGGTAACCTGACAGATTTGGGGAAAAACATGAAACTAGCTTCTTAAAAAGCAAATAATGTCTACAGGGAAAAGAGTTTATGTAGGTTTCAATGTTCCAAAGGAAATCTAGGTAGCAAAAAAAAAAAAATAAAAAAAAAAAAATCACATTTTGCATGGCCAGGCTAGAAAATCTTCTGGGAAGATTTCAAGTTACAACTGGATATTCAAATTGGAATGTAAACAGCAAGAAAAGATACTGAAACCTGTTTATAAATACCTTGAGTTTGTAAGAGTTACATCCTTGATTTATTACTGCTGACCTAAAGCGAATCCTACACAAGGAGTAGATATGACCCACAAAGCATGTGCTATAAGTTCGTTGCTCAGCCAAAAGGTAATCTTTCTTGGCAAGACCGAAAGAGAGGGCACCATGAGTTAACAGCTCAGCCTTCTGCTGGACTGACGGCCGCTAGCAGAGCTGAGAATCAGAAGGCTGCGCACAGGCCTCRGGGTTTGGGCTCAGGCGTTCGTAGAAGAATGGAGTGGAAAAAATAAATGCGAAGGCTGAAGAACAATCTGCTTGGTGCAAATGAGTCAGTGRGTTTTACAGAAAAAAATTAACTTTTCCTATCTCAAACAGAACTCTCTTTACCCCGTTGTCCTGTATGGCAGCAGTGGTAAAATAGGTTTTAGCACCCTAACTGTGATTTCTTATCCTTGTTTTTTGTTAAATTGGATTGCAAGATAAACTAAGTAATATAGCTTATGTTAGGACGCCTAGAGAAGATTGTTTCCTCCGTGGAAGATTTTGACAATCTGTGGGTACAGAGTTAGCTTGTTTAATGAGMAAAATGGGAATATTGCTATTTGTGTTAGATACTGGTTGTCCATAGTTCAGAGAAATGCCAGCACTAGCATGGAGAGGAGCACAAGTGCTCAGCGCCGGTGAACGGTAACGCCGCGGCGCTCCTGGCTCAAGGAGTTATTTCTGAGACTGTTTTACAACCTGCTTAAATCCCTTCAGCTCTGGGGTTGTTTGAGAATGATCACATGTAAGAATAAMAGTATGAATAAAAAGTAGAATGGAAGTATGAATCTGTCTAAAACGCTATAAGATATGTAAATCAGTTTTTTAATGGGATATATCCGTATCAGACAGCTCTCAGATCAGACATAGCCTGAAATGCATTTTTTTTGCCTAGTCCTTCCCTTTCCCYCTGCCTTTTTCCCTCTCYTCCTTTTCCTTTCACCGCCCCCCCACCCCTGCTTTTTTGCCTTTTCTAGCCCTTTTCTCTAGTTTCATTGCTCAGGTTGCTCCCCTACTTTGTACTGCTTCTACGTAGGTGTGGGGAACATATTAGGAAACACTTTTTCCTCATTGTTCCTGAACATTTCACATAAAGAGTGGTCAGCACAGTAGGAAAGCAGATGATTATTTAGACTGTAGTTTCAAAGTACTAYGAAAATGTATAGAAACCTTTTTAAACACATAAATAAAGAAAACACTAAAGCTACCTAAGGTCACACTCAGAAATCTTCAAGAAAAGGCTCTGATACAGTATCTTAATAAAAATTCTTTCATTTCTTTTTTCTCCCACTTGAGTTCTTTTAGACTGAAAGGATTTCTCTTTTCTTTTAAATACAGTACAGAAATAATTTAATGTAGAGCTCTTTAGAGTGCCTGTAAACTGTCCCATTTGCTTATTTTAAACCAATTTCCCTAAAAGACACTGACTGATGATGGCTGGCTAAGGGAATGATTAGACACAATGATTTAGTGAATAAGAGTAAAGGGGTTTTATTTGTAATTACAATAATTATTTCTCAGCTCAAGACAGATTCAAAGTATTGACCAGTGTATTAAAAAGGTTCAAATGTGTCTAAAATATGGTAATGGTGAGATAGCCGTGAAATACAACTGCATCTCCATTTTGTTACTGAATTGTAACATGCTTATCTTGATTGTATTTGCAACCTTTTTCAGTCCTGCACTGGAACAATACTTGAAAGCTACAAAAAATTACTCATTCCCTTAAAAGACTTAGTGTTGTCTGGAATCAAGCCAGCTTAGCAAAAAAAAAAAAAAAAAAAAAAAAAAAAAAAAAAAAAAAAAAAAAAAAAAAAAAAAAAAAAAAAAAAAAAAAAAAAAATTAATTCTGTGTGAAAGAATGGGCTGTATTCACCAAAGTTATCATCCAAAATTACATATTTAAGTCTGACCCGTGGAAATCCGTTTTGGTCGCGGAGCAGCTTATGATGCCATGCGCTAGGATCACACTGACGTTTCAAGCCGAGCTCCTTGTCCCAAAGAGTTGTGCTGTGAAGGATGGGTCTCGGGTAGCTCTACGGTAAAACAAATATCTGCTGCCCGTAAGAACTTTGCATGTTGGCCCATCTGACATACTTCCTCATGGCGAGGTAGTTACTGGCAGTGATAACTGATAACACTGGTTGAAATTTAAAAGTCTGTTAGTAGCTAGAGGCAGCTTGCTCTGTTGCACAGAGCGTTCGGGAGACTTGGATTCAAATGCTGCCTCCCATGCGGGGCACTGCGCCAACCTAGCTCCTCGCGCCCCAAACCTGGTGCGCCCCACGGGCGAAACAGCAGTATATATTCTGAGTTTAACAGTCGCCCCCTCTCCAGCAGGGAAGCCCAGCCGTACCGATTCCAGTGGTGCCAGCGTAAAGCTCTGTTACGGAAGCAAAGCCGAGGCGGCAGCGTGGTGAGCACTTGCAGCCGGGACCGGCTCGCAAGCTTGCCGTCCCAGGACGGGGACGGGGCTGCCGGAGGCGCGGGGCGAGGCGGCAGCCCTGCCCGTSCTGCCTCCCGCGCTTCCCCTGGCAGCCGGGGCAGGTCGGGGTGTCCATCCTGCAAAGGACTTATCTCCTTCTCCACTGGGCGCTGCTGCCTTACCAACTATGAGCCAAATTAGGTTCTTGGTACTGCCTTCACGCAGCAGAAGCAGACAAATGGCTTTTCCTTCAAATCTCCRTTTATGCCTAGGTGAGAGCATGTCTGGGGCATGGTGACGTAGCGTGAAAACTTTTCTGTCCAGACCCAGAGACGCAAGTGCAAGCCTTGCCTGTTAATGGGTATTTGGTTAGTCAGGCCAGGCAGCACGCGGGCATGCCAGACAGTTTTGTCAAAGGCCCCTGGGGCAGCAGTATCCAAGTCTCAGACTTAAAGGCATTTTCTTAAGCGATYGATTTTTCTTTATGTTTCTTGATCAGTTATGCATTAGTAAATTTGTGTGTTTGTGCTCTATATAAATGTATACATGGACAGAAATATTTTTATGGAAGATAATTAATTAATTGGATAATTGCACYGAGCATTAGTTTTTAATGCATATTAGTCAGTATGGACTAGCCTATTCACAATCTGAGTGCATTCAATGCAATGGAGAATATTCCCAAACAATTTTAATTTAAAATGAGATTTTAAAGACAGAAGTCAGACCTTGTACTATGGCTKTAGCTTCCTGGGCCTCTGGAGACCTTCAGTCTGGGGTTGATGACTGTAGCTTCTGCCTCATTTACATTTCAGATAAAATCTTAGGGTATTTTTGTCCTTTATGCATCTTTCCCTGTGAAACAGTGCCYGGCAGTTGCATGTGTATCTTTGCCACACAGATGCAGCCTGTTCACTGCTGATGCTTAGTAGAGACATAYGCGTATTCTGACAACAAAAACGCAGTGCGGATATCAAGCCATGCAACGTCTGCCAAATTCACATTGGGAAAGAGAACACAAAAACAACTACACAAAGGGCATAGCTACTGAGATGGTAAATATTGTTTTTTCCATGCCACACCCAAAGCAAAAATAGAGGCAGAAAGGACCTTGACAAAGCTTTATTCAGTTTTCTGAAAGCTGCCAGTAACCACTTTTTCCACTGAGCTGTGAGTGAACAAGACCGTCAGTTTGCTTCCAAAGCCTGGCATTGCCCGGACCTTGCTCTGCGCTGCTCTTCCTACAAGCAGGTCAGGACGGCAGCTCCTCAGAAATCAGTAGTGTTAAAGTCCCCCAAGCAATATTGCCGCCAAGTGCGCGTGCCTTGGAGTAGGAGGGTGCTCCCAAAYGTGCCGCTGATAAAACTGGGCTGCAGAGCGGCTGCAGGAGGAAGAGGGAAGCGAGAGCAATGACCGCAGCCCGGTGGAGCGGGAGGATGGGCTGCGGGAGGAAGGAGGCATCCGCAGCCCGCGTGTCCCGGGCGCTGTGGGAGTGTGGCGTGGAGGCTGATCTGGGAGAGCCTCTGCCCCTTGGCTGCCTCGGAGCAGCCTTCAGGGCCTCCACACCGGCGTGCGGCCCAAAGGGACATCAACATGACCCTGCCTGGGCAAAGTGCCTTAACATCCACCTGCATCTGTCCTGAGCGTTGGAGGAGTGAAATCACCTGTTCTCGGGTGGACTGCAGCTTGGAAGGGTTCGCAGTCTGTCTTTGTGGACATGGGATGCTCCTATCCTTGTGCTTAACTTGCAGGAAAGCAGGTTGCCTGCTGCTGCAACAAGAAATTGGGTCTGTTTGTATAAAAYGCAACAATTCAGCAACTTCTTAAGAGAAATTCACGTCTACCTTAAATAATYGAGAAAGGGTTCGAGGTGAAGCCAAGCCTGTTTGACAACACCAAAGAAAGTAAGCCCCAAGGAGGTGGCTTACCCCTCACTCTCCCCAGGGAAAAAGCAACTTGTGTGGATTAATAATAAAATATTCAACAAGCAATATTGTTCTAACCATAAAGCATCTGTGGCTTTGCAGAAGGCATTTTTAGTTAAAGTGAAGAATTGAGAGTTAAACAAACTCTTGTATAAAAATTGCAGACAGAGAAAGGTCACACCAAAAAGGATACTTATGCCTTTTGTTTTTCTGCTTTCTTTTGTTACAGATTAAATRTTTAATTTCCAGTATTCAGTTCTTAATAAAATTTTAAAGTTTCTCTGTATGTTCAAGTGAAAGTGACTCGGAGGAGAGCTTACAGGAATATTGTTACTATTTCTTCTCTTTCCGATAATCCCTTTTGACCTTTCCACCAAAACTCATTTTGTCCATTTSATATTAAACTTTCAATAAGCTAAAAGCTACATTGTCTCATTCCAATTCTCATTAGCTTGTGTGCCAGCACTTTTCTTCTGTAGCAAAAATCAACTATTTACTTGCATCGTTGCCTGCAGCCATACATGGGAGTTTGGACATTATTTCTGCAGCACCATGAGGTGAGAGAGCCATTGCTGAATACAGTGGTCCTAAGCTGGGAACTGGGATTTGGTTTCCTGCTCTATATTCAGCCAGGGCCCAGGCCACGACATTTCACAGCACCGCACATCCGCTGAGAAACAGAAATTCTCACTGTTCTGTTTCRAATAGAAATCTCAGGGGATTTCTGGAACAACCAGCCAGTGCTAAAAATACCAGCAGTTCTTCCTCATGAAGGGAACGAGACCCAGATAAAATGCTAAAGATTTTACTATTGCAACTTTTTTGTAGGAGTTTCAGGCATACTCTACTGACAGGTGACCATACGTAATTTTCAGATGAACCAAGTTAGGRGGAGAAATGTTAATTCAGATACAGAAGTGAATATTCATTATCTGGCTAAGTTTCATTGTGTTTTAGTGGGTTGTGTGTGTCACTGAGTTTCTCTTCATCCTTCCCCTGCCCCAGAAGACATTTGTGAAGCAATAGCAGTGGAAGATGTAGACAATATTGAGGCCGTATTTTTGTACAAACAGAAAAAGACTATGCCTTCCTGAAAAAGCTTACTGTCCAAACAGAGGTAAAGAAAGATTTTCCTAAGGCYGTATAGCAGGACCGTGGCAGTGCTCGAGGTGGCCCTGACTGTCACTGCAGGTGTCCAGAGCCTCCTGAGCTGCCAGTGGGAGYGGGGGTACAGAGTGCTCCTTCCCCGAACTGGTCACCCTCCTTCTCTGTCCCTGCTTCCCTCCTTCAAAGGTGCACCAGAGGGCTGTGCAGGCGTTTCACACGCCTCAGCCCCTCGCTTCTGCCGGCTCTCTTTGCTGCTTCGCTTTGGAAAGGAGATGATTGCGCTCTGGAGGGAACGCAGCACCTCGGCTTTCGGGCAGTAAAGCCTTGGAGCAGATCCTCACTTTGAARTAAGTTTGTTTCCCTGGGATCAGATGTGCACAGCTGCATACTTAGAGAAGGGCCTCAGCGYGCAGACATGTGCCAGGAGTCATTCCTGCATGTTTGCCTCACGCAGTGACCCCTTTCTGCTGGGCTTCCCAAGGAAGCCACAGTTCACTTCATCTGATGGCTTTGGTCTCTGCTCACCTGCCTGGAACTGCACAGAAATAATCAGGTTGATGATTTCTAGTGTAAATTTTAAAACTGGTACATCCTGATACATAGAAATCTTCTGGCAAATCAGAGTTGRCTTTTGACAAATGCTTTGTTTAGCTCTGGTTTGGGAGTAAAGTGTAAACTGTTCCGTACTTCTGCAAGTGTTTTAATTTGTGTTTTTACTTGATTTCCCCCAAGATCCAAATGCAAAGTCATCTGTTGGGTTTCCAAAACTATGTTTGCAAGAATCTCTCTCTCTCCCCCCTTGTATACCAGAATGAAAATATTTGAACTGTATTTCTGCCCCATGAAACATTGCTACCGTTGACTTTATGTTGATGTGCCAAAGCAAGATAATAGGTTGGATTATTTCTTCAGCAACAAGTAATAATTAAAGTAGTGCAAATTACTGTAATGATTGTAAAATTGTTGGTTTAAAGAACATCTGAACTGCTAGAGTGCTGGAAAGCAAATGCCTCATTTATATTTCTTTCTTTAGGAAATGAGTTACTTCTCACTCTCATTCAATGTCTAGTCTTTCTAGTTGCAGAGTAACTGTACCATTCCTTGTGTGCTCAATTTCARTGTACGCCCAATTTAAAAGGGCACTTTACAAATTTAACATACAATAAATTTAACTACTGAACTGCTAAGTGCTGGTTTTCCCGTGACCTGCTGAATTTGTACAAACATTTCTTTAAAAAAAATAGCCATGATAGGCTTTTCTTAGCCATTGAGACAAAATGTTCCTTTCAGTGAAAAACTACGTAATAGGATGGCTGTTTGTTTGGGAGCTGGTTGCATTCCTCTCTCTTCCCCAAGATTTAAGTGTAGCTATGCAAATAAGCCCCTTATCTACAAAAGTTTCTGAGTAGGTTCAGAGGTCAGTTACATAAGAGTAAATAACGAATAGTTCTTTTAAAGTGTAGTGGCTTCTCTACATTCCCAGCAGTGTAGTTGTGAGCTCCTCTGATGGGAGCTTAGAAAAAGAATTAGTTTGATAATAAGATTTTTGATGTCTTAGACTGGACATACTAATTTCATTTTCACCCTTCTGAACGTTGGGCCTTTTATGTTTCAAGTTGAGCACCCTGGAAATGAATGGTAATAGTCTTTTTTTTAAGCATTATTAGTAAGCTTGTTGAGGCTCAAATTTTTTTGAATTTCTGTTAAGTACTGGTAATGTCAGAATACATTTTTACAAAGCACTTTGAGAGCTTATCTGAACTAGAGTGATATATATATATTGTTGTTCCCCACTTCGTTTCAGCTTATGTAGGAAGAGGAAAAGCTGATGGGTTTTGTAGACTAAGTGAGGAAAATACTTTGCTTGCAATCACCACTCAGTCATTATGTGAGTAAATTAGTAAACCTTGCTTGYTTCTTCTATGCAGTGGGAATCCCCAGGAGGTGGAAATCTTACGATGCAATAGAGATCTTCTAGTGTAATGTAAAATCTGCAGCTCTATGGARTAGTCTATAACTACATTCTTGCAAAGGAGTTAAAATAGTAGTTAGAACACAATGGAAAAGCTGTGCTGARAGAAAGAACTTTGTGATAAAGATTGTACCCTGGAAAAGTCCTTTAGCACAGGTGAAAAAAAATTAACTCTTGCAATACTGTCAGCAGTGTCAGTGAACYTTTATCACTCCATGTGAAAATTGATGTGCCTTTATGTAATTTCAATTCTTGATCARCTGTGTTTTAACTGAAGTGTCAAGGTCACTTTCCTCCTCTATTTTGTAATTTTTTTTCCTTTTATGTAGCACTGAAATACACTCCTCATCTCCCTTGTTGTGCCTTTTTAAGATTTTTTTTTTAAGTGCACGAAATTATAGGAGGGAAAATCAGAGCCCCTGTAAGCTCAGTGAGGAAACCACATCATTAGAATACATTTTCACTGAAGTGACTGAAACAATATGCAATTCAGACTGCAAGTAAAGTCAGAAGAGCTCTAAATCCCTTCATTTCAGACATCAAAGATGTATTAACTCCCCCTTTACTCCACAAACTCTAACATATCCAGTTCAATAACTAAACAACCTTAAAGAATGTTACTTTTAGCTTTATAAYAATCAGATTTTGTTTAAAAAATTGKTTTATTTGGATTTCCACTGAGCTGACTGTGTTTCTGAGTATAAAAACAATGTTAATTCTACAACAGGTGAAACAAAGGAAATCAGGTATTTTCAGGATAAAACTATTAGAATGTTCTGAAAGCTAAAATATAAAGAGAGTACAAAGTAAGTRCAGTAAACAGCTTCTCTTGTAAGCACAATGTTGCAAGTTTAAAGGAACAAGAACTTTTCCTACCTGTAGCTTTTATGCTGATCAGGAAGTGCAGCTCTTTTCTGATTACAATCTTCCATGGCTTAGCTTGGCTTCTGCATTTGAATGTTAAATATGTAAGAATGCCTTGTTTAGCTTGGGAGTTTGCATGACCTCTTAATGAGATACTGTAGTTAGTGTCATTGGGTATTAAGGCGTCATGTGACTGTAGATGAAAATAAAATCCTTTAAAGTTTGCATTTAATACTTCCTAGAATCTGTAACCCTTTACCTGCAAGCTCGTTCAAACATCGTAGACGTCTCTGTTCTCTGGTCAGGGTTGAAAAGCGAAAAAAGAAAGAACATGCCAGATMGTTCCTTTCTTCTAGGACAGTCACTTAAGATAACAACAAAGTCCAAGCCTGTCAGTGTATTAATAGCGTCATTTGCATATTCTTGAAATTAAATCTCCCTGTGTCACAAATTCTGCTAAAGCATTTGGCAGAAAGTTCCTCTGTTACATCAGATAGTTTTGCCTAGCAATGAAATCTYGTCCTTGCTGTATTGGGTGATGCTCTTTAAAGGAGCTCTGATCTAAGGTAGGTATTTGCAGGTATCAYGTCGCTTACCTGTGAAAGTTGCTGACTTTTCTGGAATCATGTTGTTCTGCTGCCCCAGTACATTCAGGAAGGTGTTCCCTGTGCAGGGATTTAATTTAGACTATATCTGCAAGCAGCTGGGTCAGGTATTTTCCATTTGCAATCTTTAATGTATATCGATGTACCTGGAAACGGTAAAGTAAAAGTCCTGGAAAGAACTTGCCAACTCACACTAACATTGCATCATCTAACTGCGTGTCACAGTCTGCCGGTCCAAAGCTGTAGAAAGAGAGTCAGCTAACTCGATAGTGCTTGGGAAATGTTCTATTAAACCTTTTGGGTCGTTAAGCCTTATGGAAGGGATTGTTTGAGGTCTGGCTGCTCTACAAGAAGGTGTGCTGTTTTCACCCTAMGTAGTCGTAGCCTACGTAGTGAGGTGCAGCTGCCCGTTGTTCTGCCTGGCCGGTGCTGCCGTCCTGCCCTCCCTGGGAAGGAGCACGTCCAGTCCTGCTTGCCTTTCTCATGCCGAGCGTCCTCCAGATGTCCCAGTTTGGGAGTGAGCGTGGCTGGTCCCCTCACGCGCGCTGCGGTGAGCTAGATCCGAGGCTGTCAAACTCGTTCCAGTTCTGAGCTCRGCGGAGCGCGAGGGGGTCCCCACGCCGAGACAGGAGGAGAAACGACTGCGCCACCTAGCCTCAATGCCCCTTCGCGCCGCCACGMACTCGAGCGAGAAACATCAGATGCCAGTAAACAAATCAATAAGAGCTGCTTTGGCTATGCTTATTCTAAACAGAGAAATGTGTCATTTAACAAGGCCAGATATCATGAACAGTCTGAACTAACTCCAGCAAAACTGCTGACTCCAACAGCTCTGCTCTCTAACTAGAAGTGTTAGTTGTGCTCTCTTCTGCTAATTTAGCCAACTCCTACAAAACTCTGCAATTGCCTTTTTACAGAGTTTCTTTTTTTCCCTACTACTGAGTTTTTAGCATTAGCTGAAAATGGACTTGAGGTGCTAGAGAGCGTCTTATTACAAAAGCCTGCAGTGACCTCTCCAAAAGGCTCTGATCAGTAAGKAAGGAGGTCTTGGGCCCATATGCCCCAGGGTGCTGGAGGCTGTGGGGTGGTGGGAGGTACAGCAGGGCTACCCCTGCAACGTCTGAGCCGTGCTGTGCTCTGAGCTCAGTTAAGCTGCACGCCTGGTGTACAGTCCTACAGAGTCGGAGTCAGGCCCAGGTCTGCTTCTGGGGTTATTTTGCCATTACCTTTGGTGGCAGTTAGGCTAATGAGCTGGACTAGTAGGCTGAGAAACTCCCCAGCTGAGGAAGCGTGCTCCAGGACCGGGGCTGCYGGCCGGACCTCGGGAAGGCTGCCTGCGCCGTGCAGGGGCGCTCTGCACGAGGAGGGTGGCAGGCGCTGCCTCCCCATTTCTCCCYGTAGTTGGCCTCCTTGTCAGACTGATTCCCTCCTTTCCAGGGCTACTGTGTTTTTGCCTTCTGAGAGATTTTTTTGGAGCAAGTTCTGTGTCCCTTGGGATTTTGAAGCTTGTGTACAGGAACCTGGATGCAGTCGCCATGCTGCAAGTGCATGCTGTGAGTGAATRTTGTGCGATAGGTGCACGTTTTGGAGCATACCTGGCCTATTGCAAAGGCATGTGGGCATGTCTGGGTTTCTGGMAGAACATCAGGCTTTTCTTGCTGTAAGCATTTGGCAGGTGTTCCTCAGCCCCCATCTATGTGGACAAAAAGTCCAATGTTTTCCATATGAGAGGGGTCTCACACTTTGKGGAATTGCAGAAATATAGTAAATTCTCTGCATCTCTTCAGCTGAAAAGATTGGTGTGCTTAGTATTTCCATTCTCTTCCACAGTCCAGGTCTATCTGAGCAGGCTCTCTTAGCTTTTCCCTGTCCTGGTTCCCAGTATTGCTCCTTATTTTCACCCTGATTTGTGGTACTGCTCTCCTCCTTGATCTTCAGCCTCAGTCTCCTCTCAAGAAGAGACACCAAGTGCCCACATCCCTCACTGGGAGCTGCTGCCTACCTCTGTCCCACCTGTTCCTGCAGTAGTGGAGAAGCTCTGCATCAGCCCCTGCRGTCCCTAGCGGGCTGTGTCTGTTAGGGCCAAAATAGGTATATGATGCTGTTTCTGAAGTCTAACATTTTCTATGACCATGTGCAAACTGATGGGATCTTTCCAGGCTTACAGTTTGGGTAGGTTTTCACAGATGTGTCCTGGATGAAATGACCACTTGTTTCAGCCATCCAAGGTCCTTATTCTAAAACACAGGTATGAAAATATTTTTTCAAAAGAAAAGTCATTGAGATGTTCAGCCTGCAGAAATCGGTTTCCTCTAGCCTCCTTCTTGTACTTTACTATATTATTTTGGCTGAGGTTTTTTGGAGAACATTCCTGCTGAGGTAGGAGCCTGCCTTGAAAAATTACAGCCTGAAAGGTTAAATTTGTAAGTTCAGATACTAGCGTCATGATCTTAAGAGTGGGAAGTGGTGGGCAGTTTACTTGCCTGTGGTGAAACAGTAGMGACCAGTGACAGTCTAGAAAATATCCCGTTGCTTTTAGGATCTTCTGTTTTCATCTATATTGCAGTGTGCCTATATTTTCGTTTCATCCCTAGCCTTGGAAATGTAAATATACGTATATATATATATAATATATGTATATATATGCACATACAACTTTAAATATATTGACTAGATCTGTTTTCGACTATACACTTTCTCATATCTTTAAAGCAAAGGACATGCTGAAGTGTATGTAGAATCATGACTGTGGCATGAAAGCAGGGAAGTGGTTTCCTGAGTACCCCGCAGCTTTGCTGGATGCTTGGCCTATGTTTTCAGGGGAATTTAATGCTGTGTAGATGGTTCCAAAGTCACTTTTTCACAGAATGGCAGTGGTGCAAACTGCTCCTCTGTAAGAGGCAAAACGCCTCATCCTGCCCCTGGAAGGACCACGATGAATATACTTCCAGCCTTTGAACGTGAGAATTGAGACTATGATTTAGACCCCTGCTGTGACCATCAGTTCTTTTCATATACATTACTAGACCACCTCCAAAATGCAAGGAATGATGTTCAGTGACCAGACTRGAAAGGTAAACCAAAAGAAAAAAAAGTAACCCCTGCTCTCCCTGCAGCTACTTGTGTTCCAAAAGGAGATATGGAGTCATTTCCTTGGTAGGGTATAACAACTTTAGAGGGTCACATTTAGCCTCATGTTTGTAGTCTAAAGGCTTGATAATGTCTCTTAATAACAAATCCTTCATAATCAAAACTATCCAAGGCCCTAGTCCACCTTTTGATATGATTACATGAAAAATAATGTGTGAAAAAAGTCTTTAGTCTTATAACTAAAAGAAATAAAAATATATTTCAAATTCTGTCCTTTTGTGGCCTTAATATTGATGTTAAAACRTATTTTTTAAACTTATTAACAAATAAAACATTGCAGATTGTTGTAATTGCCCAAATGCCTGGAGTATCATTTTGTGACATCTCACACAGACACGCAGGATGCGTCAACCTGCCCTAAAGAGCTTTCAGTGCAGTTTTTGGCAAAGCCACAGTGAAATCGCAGGAGTTTAAGCTGATCTGGGGCTGAAMTAGCCCACCCTGTTCATGAAAGCCATTTTAGTGGTGTTTTTTTTGTTTCAAACTACCTTCGTTAGCTGGCTAAAATTTCTGTTCCCACAGGTTCCTGCAGAGGACTTGAGTATGTGCTATGTAGCAATTCGGGCTGGGGAACCACTGAGACCTGAACAGACCTTCTGAATGCCTTTTCTAGGCTACRTGTTAACTCACATTTTGATGTTATCTGATAATAATGTGAAAAAGTYAAATGGCCACAGGCTGTATGAAATGAAGTCATGGGCTGTGCATTCGCCAGCTGTGGTGCAAAGGAAATGACTGATAAAAATATTTTTTTCTAGCTGACCTCTGGCTTACCTTTGTCTACCAAAGAATTTCCKGCTAATTCCACGTTGAAGCTTTCTTCCAGCTATAGCCTTTCTCTAGCATCTTCTGTGTTAGAAAACACGGACTCCATGTGAGCATAYTTATTGATATGCTTTAGATAAGGAATACATTTATGCTCTGTTCTRAATGTGCAAATAGTGCTCCTTGAAAGAAAGTAAACTGCTCTATTCCTATGTGGAGACAGAATAGTATCTGGCATTTTGGTGGCTCAATGTTGAAGAAACTATTTTGCCTTTGTGCAGCAGAACAGAGATACTTGGGGACAGATTCGTGAGGAGTCTGTGCAATGTTCTGTTTTGCAGCAGCAAGTATTTCAATACTTAGCAGTCTGAGGCCATTCAGAGCTGAGGCACAGTGCACGTGAGGAGTTTAACACCTAAGAAATAGATTCAGGAAGCTGGAAAGCTGAAAGAGGTACAAATATGTTAAGACATAGATAAATTATGAAGAGGGATGGGACCTAAACTGCTTTATTTAGCAAGAATTATGAGCCCAAYACCAGGCTGAARGAATTAGGKGTCATGGATTRGGGGTCATATTCATGTCAAATCATSTTAGTCTTTCTGTTTGATAACAAAGGAGAAAAAGTGGGGCTGCCTCACTCCTGATGTCCTTAGCTAGAACAGAAGACACCAMGGTTCAAAACATGAGGAAAGCATCCAAGCCTTTTGATGTACAGCATCACTGATTTTATGTTTTAGTCTATTGCTTTGACCAACTAGCGAAGGGCCTGGGATCAGTCCCTGCTTTGGCCTGAGATCCGGGAAAGACGGCTCTGGCTGGCAGGCTGCTGCCCTGTTTTGCTGGGGACTATCATCTCCTGCCCAAAGAAGCTGTACCACTGTCCAAACTGACCACAAAGTTCACTGAGCCAGAGAACTAGARGAGCAAGCTACTCTCTTGGTAAGACCCTCTGCTGGAAGTAGCAACAGCTGGCTTCTGGTACTGCTTCCCAGAAAGGAAAAGTTTCTCTACATCTATGTTWTACTTTGCTTCTGAGTCATACCCAATTACTGTCCAATGTTAGCCAYTTCCCTAGCAGAGAAGTGTATTTTTTTACTCTTCCAAGATAATAAAGGAGTTAACTCTCCAGCATGATGTAGCTATACATAAGGAGGTCGGGTCACCAAACCTAGGTTGAAATGTGTGAGTCATGCCCAGTTTTTGAAAGAAAGTGAAGTTGCTTACCTTCAGCTCTACAGCTCCAAAGAGGAGTGGGGTTTCAGTACTCCTCTCTTTTCTGTGCTTTCTAGTGGGTGGCTGCACAAGCCTTTGCCCTGCTGGTTGACTTGCATGTTGGCAGTGCTGAATCTAGTCACAGGCAGCAGCTAATCTCCTTTTTTTCTGTGTGTGTGTGTGTGAATTTCAGTGACTTTTGAATATTTTATTTGGGTACCTGAAGTGGAAAAAATACTGGAATTTTTTCCTTATGAATATAGTCCTTTAAGAATTATTTAAATACAGGCTATTGGAAGCTGAAAATGTCTTGTGTCCATCTGACAGTGAAATTTGCTGTTGTGAAATAGCCAGTATAAATTCGGCACATCGTTCACTTCTTGAGAAGTAGCATCAGCTGAGGATATTAGTCTACTACTGGAGCTTTCCCTTAAGATAAAACTCAAGTTTTATCTTTATTTTTAAAACTCAAACACACACACAAGTCTGTTTCCTTAATTTATTAGTACAAACAATGCATACACAAGACTGTATATTGTTTGAGGACTGCAATAGATTTCTAATTTAACAACTCTGTAACAAAATTTAACTAAATTTAACATTTATGAAAATATAAATCTCTGATTGGGTAGGTTTTCCCAACAATACAAAGTTTACATAAAAACATTCAATATGATCTATTAGTTGCAAACAAGTTAGGAAAAATCATTCAAGTCACTTAATATACTATATTGGCTTGTACATAGAACATTCACACACTACATTAAATCCTAGCTTAGCATTCATTTCTTGGAAATTTGTGGCATGGATTTCTGACTTTAAAAATAAAATTGTTTCATTTAAATCATTTGAAAAATTTTTTACAGACRTGCCATCTTTAAAGATAAGTAAGAAGGGAAAAATTTTATCACCCTTTCAGATGTTGTCAGCCTGGGTGAAATGGAATTTTTTAAAGTGTTTGTTAATATTTCACAATTTCTGCCTTAAAACTGATAAAACTGTACAAAAGGCTCAGAACAATTTTAAAGCAGAAAGTGAAACTTGTAAATATGTGGAAGTAAGAAAAACTCATTACAAATTGGAGCAGTAAAGAACCTTTGGATAGCCTTTGTATTTAGTGGAATATTTCAGAACATATACAAGCATATTCTGCTAGTCCCAGAGTGTTTGGTCATCTGATCTGCCTTTATCATGAGAAAGAATAGAAATGATAGTAAGGCAAATGTATCAGGATTAATACATGGCATGTCTGAAAACTTTCTATTAAGATTACTTTGGAGACATGGGAGTTACTTTAGACTTTCCTACAACAAAAAGAAGAGCAACCTTTTAACATAAAGAAGTTAACAGGTGTTTAACTGTGTGTCTGTAATGCCCTTTTTTTTTTGGGGGGGGGGGGAGTTTTCATTACACCCTGTACTAATACACACTGTGAAGACAAAAGATTCCCCAAACCAAAAAGAAAAAGAAAACTCCTATATTCCTGTTACRACCTAGGTTTTTATCATTTTTATCACAATACAGAAACCTGAAATCCCTGCATGCAATTAAAGAAAGATCTTTCAGTCCTTTCACTGAGGTATTTATCACCTCAAATGTTGACATGTTTGCAGCTGACTGGTGCCTACTCTGTTCAACCCAAAGACTAATCCTAATTAAAAAAAAAAAGTAGCTATTTTTTATATGATGATGGAATGTATCAAGTGTTCCAGGTTGGCAGATGACATCTTGTCATTGCACCATCAAGCAGAAAAACATATTTTTGCAAGTGGGTATAAAGTTGGCTGTTAGCAATAGACCCAGCTCTGACCACATCTAGGCGACTTGGTTTAGAAAACAGTGGTCTGCCTATACTCACAGGTCATGTGGAACTTTAGCTCTAGTTAAAACATTTTGCCAACCCCAAATAAGATCTCCTAACTTCTATAATAGTATAACAATTTTGGTAGTATTGCTAGAAATTTTCAATCAAGGCCCTGGATGGAATATTGGACTGAACCTTGTATTCCGAAATTTAAAAAACCCTGCAACCCATTGGTTAAATGCTTCACGTTTGCTTTCTTTGTTTACATAAATGTAAGAATATTTGTTGAGGAAAAAACAGCTGGTCTGCCCTCTGCTGTTTCTGTCTGTCTTCCAAGAAATGCACTGATTTTTACTTGAATTCAGAAGACAAATCTATGCATGTATACTATTACTCAGGTAAACTAGTCCAGACAGATACTCAGTTGTCAGCAGCAAAACTGTGTCCTCTGCAATCTATGGCTGAGCACACTTTCTCATAGCAATAGTTGTGTTTTTTGGTTGGTGTTGCTTCACTTACCTCAGGCTCTGCAACTGTAATGGGGCTATCCCTTGCAAATACTTCAGTTGATTCCCTCCAAATGCAGTCTGCAGTCACTTTGAAGCTATAATTGTGACATTTGGGTCTAATCACTTGTGTTGTGTTGTTGAAAATTTGACGGCTGTTTGAAGTGGCAATTTTGATTTTCAGTGCGGCATCTACTCGATCAACTACTGTGTAAGTACCTATACTTCCGTCATCAAATCCAATAATAATATTCAAATGCCTCTGTGAGAGTGCAAGGAAAGTGGGAGTTTTATAAAGAGAACAGGCACCTATGTTTTTGCCATCTGCTAGCCTCATGACTATTAAAGTAGAGACTGCACCATTGTCGTCATCATCTTCACTGCGAAAACAGATGTACACAAGATAGCGGCCATCACGAGACAGCCTTTGCCGCCAGATGACGCCTGGAGCATGAACCACACGAAGTTTTCCGCTGTGTAAATCAAGTACATTGATGTTCTCGTCCCCACGAGATATAATTCCTAGCTTCCCATTTGGGGATATTTCAAAGTCTTCCARATTTTTTAAGAAATTGTTAGGCAATTGTACACGTCTGCAGATGACTTCCTCTGTTAGGCTCCAGATGTTCACAGATTCAGTAGATGTTATAAATACAACAATATCTGGGCAATCTGGTATCAGTTTAATATCCACAATGCTTGCACCATCATCACAGGAAAACTTCTTGGTTATACTGCCTGTCCAGAGACTCACTGCCAACACTTTATTCTTTGCCATTCCAACTACAAAGGTATTTGCAGTAGTTATAAATGCATTCTGTAAGGCAACTAGAATATTGCAAACTCTGTGTCCTGTAGCCAGCCGCCAAACTCTGGATGCATTCTGCTCACAGAGGGAGACTACAAATTGATCATTATGTGTAATCATCAGTTCTGAGATTTTCTGTCCATTAATGCGAAAGATATTTTCTCCACTAACAGTGTGCCATACATACTGGCTGCATTTATCATCTGATGTAACCATTATTTCTCCAGAAGAGGTCAGCACACAGTTTTCAACAATACCTTCATGCTTGAACACAGCCTCAATAAATCCAGTACTGAAATTCCACTTATGGACGGAATCTGATCCATCCAACGTATAAATTAATTCACCTCTGGCTGGCAACACCAGTCTTTGGATAGGTTTGCCAGATTTGTCAATATTGGACATAGCTGTTATGATATCTATATCCCAAATAGAAAGGACACCACTGGTGGATAAGGATAGCAGCATGTTATGATGATTTGATTTAATTAGCCTGACTATAGTTCCTGAGATTTCCTGTAAGCTTGCCATACACTGTCCCGTATCTCTTCTCCAAACAAAAATGGCTGAGGTATTTTCTATTGAAGCAATTATACAGTTGCCRTTTTTGGACAGCACGGCAGATACAAAACGCTCATTGTGTTTGGCTCTGAACTTTTCAGCCACCTTCCACACACGAGTGTCAAGAAGTTCGATGCTGACAGCCTTACAAATTAAAATTGCACTTTGGTCTTCAGAAAGCTCTATGCTGACAACTTCGCTGTCTTCTCTCCTGCAGTCAAAGTCATCTGTGAGCTGGGGATTTGCGATTTCCTCCGTATTCCAAACCGAGAGGCTCCCCTCATTGTCCACCATMACCATTTCTTGGGCTGTGTCCAGAATGAGAAGGAATTTCACAAATCCACTAGAAAATTCGGAGGTCACAGTGGCCAGCTTCTCTCCACTGCCTAAGTGAAAAATGCTTGTGGTATTCAAATACTGTCCGCAGAATGCATAAACTCCGTCTGGAGAACACTGCACACAGGTCACTTCATACCAGCAGTGGAAGTGATAGAGAGGCCAACCATAAAGTAGATCTATCACTGTAACATCTTTGCTGGCCTCCAGCCAAGCAAGTGCATGGTTGACTGATAATGTAAATCCATTTATAAAATTTGAGTCCCCCCCGACTCCACAATGTTTTGACCCCTTAATTTCTACCTCGGACAAAAGACAGGAATTTATGTTATCGTATATCAAAAGAGTGTTTTTTGTTGTAGCCACTACAAGGTATTTTTCATCACTAGTAAGYTTCATCCCTAAGATAACGGATGGAGCTGTTGTAATTTGCCTTAATAGCTGGCGAGTCTCTACATCCCAAGTGCTGATGGAGCCATTTTCTAAAGCAGCAATAATTGTGCTGGGATTGAAAGTAGGCAGAATTTCCGTGACGTGCATGCAACTGGAGGACAGAGGCAGGCGCTCGGGGCTGTACGTCACRTCCATGGAGGAATGCAAAGGAACAATGGAGCAGTATTTGGGTCCGTCTTTGTCACACTCTAAAAGGAGGTGTCTCAGTTTAGGCAATGAACTTACTACTGGGAGGAGCCTCTGCTGCAGTTCAGCAGAGAGTGAACCTGGGTATTTTACTACTTTGAACTTTATGCTACGGAGAGTACTAGCCAGAAATTTCAGCTCCTTTTCTTGTGAGTAGGTGTAAGCCAATTCTATGTCTGAAAGTGCTTTATCAAAGTGCCCTATTCTAATCATGGTGTATAGCCAGCTGAAGTTCATAATGACTCCATACAGGAGATCATCTGTTCTCCCACATCGTGTCAAGTGATGTATAAGCTCCGTCATTTTTCTGTGATTGATAAAAAAGATATCAGGCTCCAATGGGTTACACTGAAAGACCCATGGCTGATCAGGTGCCTGCCTGTCAAAAGCAGCCTGATCCATGCCATGCTTTTCTTCTTCATTCATGCCTCTACTGTCATGGTCAGGACAACCATTCAAATATTGGTCACTGCTGTAAAAAGGTTTTCTCCGCCCACCTGACCAAACACCAAGGAAATATTCTGCCATGACTGTGTGCATTTCATGCAGATCTTCTTCATTGTGCAGGTACAATTTCTGGGCAATTAGATGCAAGTGCCTATTTGCCCAAAGAAGAAGTGTTACGTTTTTCACTTGCCGTTCTATTAAGTATCCCTGCAAGCCCTCCTTAAGCCTTGCAATGTATATATATGGTATTCTCAAAGGGTTACTCTCTCTGACGCTCTCACTTAGTTCATATATAACACTGTTGTCAAGGGCTAAAATATCTTCCAATTCCATTTCACTGAGGCCAGATTTGGACATAGTGATGTAGCCAAGGGCTCTTGACAACAGTCTTGATCCGCACTTGCTTTCCAGTGACCAGAACAACTGCTCTATGCTTTCATGTACAGTGACACAGAGGGAGGACTCATCAACATCTTTATGAGATCTCCAGTTCCTGACCTCTTTGAAGGTTAAGTTCACAAACATAGGCAGTGTGCACCTGGAGAATGCTTCATTGACATAGATTTGTTGCCCTGATGTTACTTTTCTTTTAACTCGCAGCAGCTGATGTTTCAGTACTTGGCTACACATCTTTCTGTCCCTTGCAGTCAGTTCAATGTAGTTGTCCTCTTCATGAATAAGGCACCTCAGTTTTTGCAGGATTCCATGTTTGTTTGGCAGTGTTGACAAAATTATCCGTACTGAACGGGGAAGGTGAATGGGAAGCCACCAGAGCTTCCTAGCATCATCACTATCTGTTAGCTGTTCTAGAGCATCAAATATTATGACAAGTGGCCTGTGGAATGAAGACTCATTCAAGAGATTTATGAACAAGTCCCGAAGATCATGAATCTTTTTTGGGTAACTTTGTACGAGGCAATGATAGTTGACTGCTAATTGTTCACAAGTACTTTGAAGTATATTCTTCAGATCTGTACTGGTTTCTGTTGATCCCAAAAATCTTATAACTACCACAGGGTCAGAGTCTGGTCCCATCTCTTCTTGCAGCCAAGAATAGGCCTATAGAATGMAGAACATAATTTGTTAATCTCTAAATGTAGCACAATAACAGTGTTTATAAATAGCAATTATCTACATAGAAATTAAGCTTATTTTTTAAGTGTTACTGATTCAACGGAAATGTTCTCTCTGGCAGAGTTGGTTTAATTTATGTGCACTGAATAAAATTGATATCATATGTCATCCTTCTTTAGCCCACGTAATATCTCAAAGCACTAAGACCCAGATCCACAAAGAGCTTTGGACTTGAGTAGAATTTAGTCCATAAATCCAAGCGTACTCTTTGCAAAATCTATGCCTTGTTTCCAAAAGTCAGTAGGTAGATGTTTTTTGTAATTAGGTTCCTTGGACATAAAGTGTCCTGCTATTACACATATACCTGAAGTTTGACATTCTTGACACCTAAGCTTGTTCACTGAATATAAAGCCAGGCAGTGGTTTTGGGGGCAGGAAAAGGATGGGGAGACTGCCCTTCCTTACTGGTTACCTTAATTCCTGGTCCACAGAAGTATGCTCTTATTTTTGTGTGCCTGTGACTCCTGTACTCCTACACATTGCTGCAAGGGGTAAAAACTCTCTCTTGTCCATTCTTTTGGTTAGACTGCTCTCTAGGCAACAGAGGAATGTGGCTTTACATCCTCTTGGTCTGTAGGGGCTAATAAACTCCATCTGCTCACTTGCCAAGTCTTTTCATCTCACTTGAAGTTATGATAGAATATTTTAAAAGAAAAGTGTAACTAGAGCCTCTAAGTTAGCTTACATACTGAGATCTGAAATAAGATCTTGAGCTGCAAATCCCACTTTGACATAGTCAGCTAAYTTGAGCCTATAGAAGGTCACTTACTTACATTTGATAAAGAGACAGGATTTTAAACATTATTGTTCTCTTTCTAKTTCTTTCTGGCTGATATGCCTGTTTCCTGGCCTACTGTGCCAAATTCTCTGAGCAGCCTGCAGGAAACTCAAAGTTGTGACTTCCAGCTACAGATTTAKGCTTATAGATGCAAGCTGGGTCATCTTCCACATCTGCTCTTGTGTTGCGYAGTGTTTCTCTTGCCTTGCTGTAGTACCTGGCTAAATGACTGAAACGGTGTATGTCAGATAAATAAGTACAGGTATTTTTACAGATAGATTTTCTAATAAGTGTAAATCAGACTAATTCTGGAATAATTTCTGAAGAGAACATAGAACAAGATAGCAAGACTTAGAAAGACATGTTGTATTTGTGAATAAYACTAAAACTAGCATATGATGTTTAAATGGTTCCACATTCATAGGATCTCAGTGATCACGGGAAAGAGATCATACTAAAATACAGGTTGGTAATTCAAAAATATATTAATTCCTATTAGTGGAGTAGGGCCAGTTTTTAAAAGCTCTGCTAAAACCATTTWTGTTTTGATTAAACATATGGTATGATACAGAGATGTTGTTATTAAAAAGTACAATCATCTTCTTCCTGGATATGTGTGCAACAACATTCAGAATATCAGTTTTAGTATTTTYATTTTATTGAAGGCTGGTATCAGAATCTAATGGCAAAAAGAAGAATGAAAACTAAGCTGGCCTTCACACACTAATGCTCGTGAGCTTACCATATTATGTAAGGTATTTATTTACCTTCTTTGCCACTTCAGCCAACAGAAGAGTTTTTCCAGTGCATGGTCCTCCGTATATGATAAGAGGGTTAATGTGTCCTGTTTTGCTGGGTAGAATGTACTTGTGAACTATGTTTAATGCCTCACATCTATATTCATAAAAAGTGGAGTATGTTTTACATAGTGATGAGTGCTGAAGAACTTCATCATAGAGCGAGTCTGTCTCAGTGTCAAAATTCTGTTGCACTGTTGCTTGGATTATGTCAATCATGTCTTCGTAGAACTGTTTACCCAGTCCTTCAATGTAATGATTCTCCACTTCTTGCGAGTACCCCAGTTTCATGTCACAGTGAGTGATGGAAGTGTACACTCTCAGGTTGGATGATGCAACTATGGTAGGAATGAACTCATCCCTGAGCTTCATCAGCTTCTCATGGGCCTCAGGATCCCGTAGAAACTTCCCAGCTGTGTGCACTACATCCATGTATTTTCCCATCTCTGGGATTTTAACGAAACGCTCGATGTTGGCAATTTTCCGAATATAGCAAACACACTTCTTTAGGAAAGCTGGTGTTTGTTTACCCAAGGCAAAATCAAGTTCATCTTCAATTGCTGGGGATGAAAAGAGAACACTGAGATTCTATTACTTTTTCTTATTAAACAGGTTCAAGAATCCCCCTGCCCCAAACATGCAGATTCTGAAACGATTGCATATGTAAGATACTGACAGAAATATATTCTCATGTTTGTGTAAAGGTTGATAGAAAAGATAATGAATGAATACATTGAAATGGTTAATCTAAACTTTACCTGAGGAAAGATATCTCTTTGCTTGGCTGTGTTTCATTTTTCCTTTTTCATACAGCAATTTCACAGCAGTCTTAAAAATCTTCTTAATCTCTTCTGATATATCTTGCCATTTGTTCTCATTCATAGGATTTGAAGAAGATTCCATCTTTTAAAAATATCCATAGTTAAACAGTAGCTGTAATACACATATCTACAACTTTAGAAAGTACARATCTAATATTCAAGGTGATAAGCAACAAGGGAACAGAGAAATACATACATTATAAATAGAGTTCAACATTTTGTGTTGCAGATAATCATGATTCTATTCCAGAATGACATATTATAGTCTAGTATTCTATTCTAGAGTTACAAAAGTTACCTATTTTGAGTATTTGCTGAATTCCTMCTTCAGACTGCTAAAGCAATATTCTTCAAGAATAGGACTCAGAAAAACTTTATAGAAAGAGAGTTTAGAAACCCAAGTCTGAYAGTAGAGTAGTAATAATATTTCTAAAAAATATTATCACTTCTATCACTGAGAAGTAATAGCAGTAATAATTAAACCTGGATCTCAAAACTGAAAATGAGGCTCCTGGTATCTGTAATTAAGCACCCCATTTGAAAAATATAGGATTTTATCTGTCACTACTGTAGGCCATTCCTGTGGCTGCAGTAATCCTGTCAGTGAGGGACTGTAATATAAATTCACAAATCCTGTGAGAGGGCATCTCACAGATGCCATGATGGAAGTTTCTTTAAGCCAGCTGGWAGTCACTGCTGCATTACTTACTGCAGGTAAAATGTTGAGGGGGTCTCCTGTTTTCCTGGCAGTTGAGGGGTATAATAAAAGAAGAACAGCCTTAAGGATAAATTCCTTATTGACTCTTTCTTGACATACATTCAGAGCTGTGCATCTCTATTGCTTTCTGCAAGATTATGAGGTATAACTCTTAGTTTTTAGTTATGAATATCTTTTGGCTTGCTCCTTCGTGTCAGTAGCTTGAGGAAAGGCTAAGTAACTAAGTACAAAGACTTAGTAACAAAAAAGTCAAGCTTTATTCAATGGGATACCTTGGGGTTTAGCAACACAATGCATGAAGTTATAAAACTTGCTTTGATTCTTGTGAAAAATATTTCAGAATCAGCCACACTGTGTCTTCAACTCATTAAAACTCTCTGTCAATGTTTTTCATGTTTTCAATGTTTTTTCATGTCACAGAGCAAATACTGTATTTTGCTAAATGATTAATGAATGTAGTATAATGCTTTAATTCCATTTTCTAGTATAATACAGCATGCACTCAAAATGAAATGTTTGGCCCCTACATTAAAAACTTTGGTTTTTGTATACTGAATTCTGTCCTTGGATACATAGGATGTATAGGAGGGTAGAACTAAGCTCCAGGTAATACACAATTTTCATTATAATCCATTAAAGGCAAATGCATGTTTTAAAAACGAAAGTTAATGATATTCAAAAGCTTCTGTTAAAATACATTTAATAAATCAAAAGCATGGGATCTGACTCAGGACAGCCCTTAAGCACTTCATTAAGAGCTTTGCTAATACTGCAATAAGAGAGAAAAAGCGCATTTCCTCTGTGAATCTTATTCATTGAATTCTAGTGAAAACACAATACAACGGCCAGGAGAGACTAAGCTCTCCCTATTCCAGCATGAAGGAAGAAAAGAGATATCAGTGTAATTACGCCCCTGTGGCCCCAACAGTTCATAAGGCACTACTGACTAGAGTGCCCTTGCTGAGGCTGATGGCCAGAGCATCAACACAATAGTCATGACCCATCATGTTTTTTGGCATTTCACAGCTTCTCCTGTCACCATGTATCAGAGGGGAACATTACAGAGCCAGCTGCTCGTGTGTGGACTGGTCTATAAAAGTTAATTCTGTCAGCAGTAAAGTTAGTATATGTCTCGCCCTGGTGACTGCCCTCCACTGTAACTGATGGAGAGGAATTTTTTAGAGGAGGTATGTATGATTTACCGTATTGTGGTAGTTCTTCAGCATTTCAGATTTTGGTCTGAGGTAATATGCTGGTGGCACTGCATTCTCATCCCTGCAGTACCAGTCTTCCAAAATCCTTGTCTCCAGCTTAGCTTCTACTGCAGCATCTAGGATCATTTCAAATTCTGATGACTCAACTTCTCCCGGTATTCGGATGTTCCCGTATTTCTCTCCCAGTAGGCCCTGTGTAATTGCAAGAAAGTAGGGGTTAAATTTCTCTTTCTAGTAATGCTAAAACTCTCCTCAGGATCTGACTTTCATAAGAATCAGTGTGGTAACAGTTTCATGACTTTGAAATTGATAGGAAGGGAAACAGATTCAGCACAGGATGAATTATTATTGACAGTACTGTACTGAGCTACAGCCTACTGCCATGACTCGGTAGAATTTCAAGTAGATCCATTCTCTTTCTCAGTATTAACAGTTAACAAAAATACAAAGGCATTCAAAAAGTGTAATTAAAGAAGCCCAACTTATTTTACAAGCATAGTATTTACTGATTTCTGTATTATTGATAAACAGCAGTCACAGGTTGGCATGAATCTTAGGTGCAAAAGTGAATGTGGAACTCCCCTGGAATACACAGTATGAAGATGATCAAGCTCACAGCCCTTGCTAGAACCTCCTTTTTTGTTAAACACATTGCTGTTTAAGTAGTCTGGCTGCCAAATATGGTAAAAAGACTACGACTTTCCACAGTATTAGTGATTTTGACTATTTCACAAATGGTTCTATGCCACAAGACCCAYACCACCAGCATTAGGTGTGCTATACCAAATTCATGTGCACAGCGTATCACTGTGACCAAGCAGCTTATCCCTAGGGYTTCCAGTGGCATCCAACCATAAGAAAAACCAAGCTCAGTTTTGGTTCTAAGTGTGCATCTCTGGATTCCTGACTTCTTGTCTTTATTTTTACTTTCCACAATAACGGAACAGAAGATTTTATATTCTGTTTGATGAAAATTCACATGTTATGTACAGCCTCATATTAGTATTATTAAAAATGTGGCTTTATGGCTTACACCAGCAATCAATACTGCAGAACCACAAGCTGCTTGGCTGTCTCATGTTCCCTTGCTGGCAAGACATGTTGAATCTCTTGCCCTAGCAGTGCCCAATAAATGAACAATGGGACAAGGGAAAACATTTCTGAACAAATACCAACCAGAAATGGATCAAACACTACTTTAATACTTAAGTGCATATATTTGGTATAAAGGTAGGGGTTTGTGGAAGTCAGTCCTTAAATTGTAGCACATCAGATCTTTCACCTTCAAAATTAAGGATTAAAATATTGGTTAAGATGCTACAAATATATCAGCTAGTACCAGGGAATAGTTGCCTCCCTTGGCTGCTGCTTTCTCTTCACTCATTTAGTGTGGTTGCGATTAGATAAATATCTGGCTGTGTAAGCATAATCTATAAGGATACCACAAAAAACACCCAGACTTTTAGAGGTCTATATTTAAATGGCACACCTTCCTCCAGGGGCTTCAGTTCTGAATTGCATCTCTGCAAGAGGCTTGCAGCAGCCTCTGGGAATACCTGCCTCTTTCTCCATATTCTCTGAACATGCAAGTAGGAAAAATAAAGCCATAGCATTTAAACAACAAGATACTATTTTTCACAATTTTTGTGTTCTTCCATRCTAAGTCTGCAAGTAAGAATATTGCCATTTCAGACCTTTATGAAAAATATCACAGTGCTCTACAGTAATAACCTAAAACTTCAATTTGCGATAGCAACATTTCAGCATTTTGATGATTATTATATGAAATTATTTTTAAAGGGAACAGCAATGTTTACACTATGTTTAGTACCAAGAGACAGCTTTATATGCAGACTCATGAATCAAAATCTCCCACCTGATGAGTCATTATCCCTTAATAGTAAAACAACAAATTAAAGATTCATTAGATTGAAGGTGATTAACTTTAAATCTATGAGGCTGGCAAACATATATAAAACCCTCAGAAACCAATTGCATCTAACAAAGTTTTGCAGAATTAACACAGAGCAACCTCAGCAGTAGTCTTGTTAGAGCTGTTGAGCCTGCAGCTGAAGTTACTATTAAAGAAGATTAAAAAATTACTGTTTAGATTCAGATGGGAAATATTTTTCTTTCTCACCTTCTTTGTGTGGAAAGATAATAAAATTACAAGCACACTTGTCATAATGACCAAAAGGAGATTTTGATTTATCTTGAGACATGACAGATTCATAGTGCACGTGATATAATTATTTCAGACCTCATCACTAAAATGTTCATSAACAAACACGTTTTGTTCATGCTAAATACACATGCTAAATACAATAGCTTTTATTAATATAGCACAAGTTGAAATTTTAGATATATTTTAGTTCCAACTATGAAGTCCTCAGAGATATTTAGTAGTAGATGTTAATAAAAACAGTGTCAAATTACATTCACTAGTGATTTGTTCCATTCACTCTTTTTTTTTTTAAAAAAATTACACATTCACATCAGAAAAGTAAGTCATTTAAGAAGTTACATTTTCAATGTTTTAGCAAGTAATTTCAGATAGTTTTCACTGTAGGAACAGCTGCTGCTGCTAGTTGTCAGCCCTGTTGTTCTTACAAAAACTGCTTGCTACTGAAGTAGGAAAGCCTTGCCCACTTTTGAGTTAGCTCCCAAGTGACCCAGCTTTCAGTCTGCTCAGTTTATGTAAGCTAAAACTGAAATCACCTACACAAAGTGGGAGARTGCCATTAGGGAGAATCTCTCACCTGACTGAAGACGTGGTGAATGCTTCRTGCTGCAGGCTGAAAATTGCCTGCAGGCACCTAACTCAGGTGGCACTGAGAGGCACTAAGTGGTTCTTCAGCTGCTGTCGGACCTGTATGTACCTAARTTTTAGCTGTTACAACACCTTAGGATTTTGCATTGTACACCAGTCACCAGAGGTTTGGAAATGCTGTTCCCATGGATGTCACAGAGGCATCCTCCCACCAGTGCCCAAGGCAACTGTGGCTCACAGTCTGATATGAAGTCTCAGCACATGCCACAGGGTCGTCTCGGGCAGAAAACRGGAGGAGCAGACTACTGCTAGTGGAGAAAGATCTAGAGAAAGGCTGGTGCTGAGGGAGCTCACCTGTGGAGCAGGAGACCTGTTTCAAAATCTCCTCTGAATTATCCTTCTCAGGACAGGCACGTGCCTTCATMATCAGGCCCCTAGGCATGAACGATGGGGTAATGTTAGGGTGTCAAGGCTCCTGGCAGAGCTGTTCCTCTCTGTATAACGAACTGAAAAGCTTCATCTCAGTAACTGAATGCTAACTGGAGCAGGGACATGAACCTTCTCCTTCCACCTACTGCACGAGGACCCTAACCAAGGGCTACCAAGTCAGTCCTCAGACTCCCTCTCTCTCCTGGGGTCACTTGCTCTCTGCTGCCTTCTGTGAGTCCCAGGGCTAGGCTTCTTAGACAAAAAAATTTAGAATAAATTCAGGATCTTCTAAAGGATCTTTTTAAAAATTCAGATACCTGAACTGAAGGTAGAATCACCTCAGCATAACTAGCAAGAAATGTTCTATTGTATTCAAACCTTACTTTTTATATTTATACTGTCTAAATGCTGTGTCCTTTGCCCTTCATACTGAATTTGGATGTGCTAGAACAGTGTGTTTGCATATGCAAACCTGCCTAGACGGCATGTTCAAGTCAGGGAAGAAACGCAAGATTTCTAACATGTCAGATGTAGTTACCCTCCTGGTCTGCAGAAATGTGGGCTTAACTGACATAAGCAGACACAGGTAAATCATGTCTTGAAAATCTGGAATGAAGAGCCCAGGATACCAATTTTTAAGGGCATTTTATACAAAATTTCTTTGAATAGGATGTTAGATCCTACAGATTTTTTGTTTGTTTGTTTCTGGTATACTGTAACTCTACTGTAAATCTACAGAAATTACTTATGCTGTATGACATACTCAGCTGCAGCTAAGAATAGTTGGAGAAAAAAAAMCTCCAAATATGCCAGGCTTAGCTGGAATGTTGTTTCTGAGAAATAAATATGATGTGAATTGAACTGAGAATTTAATACTAGGAACAAACAGAACATCCTATTTCTTTTTATTCCTTGAGGGAGTAACAGCCAGTTCCTCTCAATCTCAAAACAAAAATGCTAATATTTAAAACCAGTAAATTCTTTGAATTGAATCAAAAAAAGTGTACAAAACCGTGTTTTAGAAAGCTAGAYTGGACTCGCTTCTTCTTTCCTCTTTTGCTTCTTATCAGCGTGGAATCTGGCACCTTGCTGCTGCTTTTGCCACTGCCCCAGATTGCCCATCTATAAAATGAGGTTAATAATAGCTTGCAAAATAAGCTTTACTATTTTGACTGYTAATATGTAAAGGATCTTGTGTCCTTAGGTATCAGCAGGGAGGGGATTACCACTTTAGATTGTTCATCTTGTTTAAAGAGAAAAATGATGCCATGGAGCAGTATCAAACATCTTCATTTGATTCTCCCTATATCGAGGTGATAATAATAACGTGCCCATACCTCCAATCCTTTTGCTGAAGCATACAGGAAAACAGATTTAACTTTTAGAACTTTGGCTGACTATACAAAAGATAAAATAAGAAACATCTYTTTATTTTTAAACTGAAATTATTCATGTGAACAGAAAATTGAAAGTATAATAAAGGTATTTTTGTGCTGAGAAATAGATTTTTTCATCCCTGGCTTGAGAAATGTTATGGTACGGTGTTCCACAAAGGCTCTTTTTCCCTTGGAGGCACTGCAGATGTAYGCTGGGGGAAGATATAGGTATTTCAAAAAATTCAGAGTCAGTGACTTACCAAATGGGTATTGGTCTCAGTTCCTTGAAAAGCAAGAAAGGGCTGCTGAACTACTATGTAAGAAAGCTGACGAGGGGGGACTGGAAGTATGAGGTGCAAATACCTAAGATTTTACTCTTARTAAGTGAGTAATGTTCCTGACATGAAGTGTAAGAAGCAAATGATGGTAGAGTTATTTGACCCTTAACCTGTCTTTCAGAGAATTAAAGATAGCAGCCAAACMCAGCTGTAAGCGAACCAATTCCCTCATCTCTGAACTTCACCCACAGTGCAACATTTTTAAATCTCGAAGCTTGTCCCTAGTGGCAGAGAGACTTGAAATAATAATGAATGACTTCCCAGGACATACCGGACARGAGCTAACAGCCCATCCTGCAGAATGAATGTACCTCCTCAGAAGACACTCATGACACACATCTGTAACTACCTCCCTGACATATCTTGCTTTATCAGAACTCTCCTTTCTCCTGGATGTGAAAATATCAGTGGTCTCTTTCTCCAACCCCTTTCTCCCATCTTATACATGATCATGGAGCACCAGTTTAGTTAATTTTGTTGCCTTTCCCCTCACTGCTTGTTATTGCTGGGTCTTTGATCTCCCTGAGCTGGGGTGATAGGTGAGAARATCAGCCAAAAGAATAAATAAGGAAGGAGGGCTGTGAGTAAAGGTAGGGTAGAAGAAGGGTTAGAGAAGATTTTTCCTGCCTCCGCAGGTAACTGCAGCAGTGGAGGAGGGACCTTCAGGACTGCAAATTCCATCCTAATCCCACATACTCTTTTGAAGTTAGACCACATCCTTATACTATTCAGTAACATAATTAAGGCTGTGCTTCTCAGTAACGTATACAGACACTAGAAAGGTATCAGAAAGTGTTAATTAATGAGCATTATCAGAGCAGAGAGCACTGATGATATAACGGAGGGATAAACATTTACAACAGCCATTGTAACCAAGCAATTTCTAACAAAATGAGCTGACTTTGGGAAAGCTGAAGCTAGTTGTAACATGATATGCCATATTGCTGCAAATTTCTTTTTGCTGTTTTTCTTTGATTTCTTATTAGAGCTAAACAGATTGGAATTCATTTAGTCTGTAAATGGAAACCTAATTTTGTAATTAAATGTCAAGAAAACGATGTCACTACTTGCAYGGAGTAATACAGTCCCCATGAGCCTGATATGACCCTGGAGTGTGTCCTACAGCAGCTAAACACCATTAATAGACTTGTTTCTCAGGGATGTAAAGTAAATGAAGGTTYGAAGGCAATTTTTTACTGTCAGGGACATTAGACATTGTCTGGTAGACAATAATGCCACCTCTCCACAGTGCCCAAAACTTAGTGTTTATCACAGTATGCAGAACAGGATAGTACAGTTAAATGGTGATGGTGAAAAAAAAAATCTCTCCAACAATAGAAGAAAAATATGCATTAAAAAAAATATACCTCCATTAGTATCTTTCAGCCTTCTTGTCATGGACAAGGAAGTGTATTGTGCGATAGGACCAAAGTCCAGCAAGGATTTCTAATAACTGGAACTCCCAACTTCTACTCAGTTCATCAGATAATTGCGAACAGTCCAGATAATGTGCTGTTGCAAAGCTTTCAATACTATGAATAGCAGCTCAGCAAACAGTTTTAATAAAGTTTGTTTCTATTTTATCTCATTTTGTGTCTCTTATGCATGTCAGGCTTATCTCCATAAAAACAAAAGAAGYGAGGAGAAGCAAAGACAGGTAGTGAAGACTGTTTCTGGATAGGACTGCAGGGGAGGGCAGGAAGGGCAATCTCTTCCTTTTGATGTGAAACAGGCATCAGCRGTAAAAATCTGGATATTCATTCATGGGGGAATAGGACCATGAAGAGAATGATATGCCCTTGACTTGAGAAGGCTGAACCACAGTTTAAACAATACATCATACGAATGCAAGAAAAGAAAGCTAAATCAAAGTAGCAAGGCTAAATGGTTACTTTTATGCACTCCATCCTATTGCATACTTTACGTGACTTGCAGACACAGGAAATCATCACAAAAATGAACAACGAATGAAGCGCTTGTCTTTTAAGATGATAGGGAGATAATATAACTTCAGAGAAAGCATTTAATGCAAAGAACTCTTGGGAAGCCGCAGAGCCTGAAGCCTTTCTTCAAAAGGTGCACTATTCCCCCTCAAACAAGAGCAACTGGAAGTTTTGTCACAAATTTTTTGGAGCCTCAGTAATTGGAGAAGAACAACCGTCAGCCTCCCTTTTAGGTCAAGGTGCAGGTGCAGCCCATTTCACAGCAGCGCTCCGCRGTTAATACAGAGATGTTGCCTCCATGTTCAAGATGAGAGAGAATGGAGCCTGCAGCACTGCAATGCACTTTTATTACTCTTGAAATGGATACATTACGGGCATGAGGTGATCAGGAAAAATTATTTCAAAAGTAATGTTTTACAGTCACAGTGTCAGCTACATAAGACTCCAACAGATGCTTTCATCAACAGAAAAAAAATTAAATGTACTAGGAACGCTGGMTTTAGAAAGTCAAACTTCTTACAATTTTGCTACAGGAAGAGCTATGACTGATGGTTGAATAAAAWTTTTTTGTTAGTGATTACATTATTGATATCTGAAGTAAGAGGATGATGGATATTAGGAGTGATGGTAACAATCTMGCTTAGAGCTAATTTGACCTATAAGTTTTTGTTTGTTTGTTTGTTTGTTTCTTCTGATGGCTTTGCCCATGCTTAGAGACAAATTGTGCTCAGTAATGGTTCGAGGTTATTTTTCTCCCTGATACATATTGTCAGCAGAAGAGAAACAGGGCTCAAAGGGATAGATTTCTTTTGGAAGACTGAATCTAGTCCATGCAGAGAAGCAGACTGGCTATCTTCACTGGCTATCTTCTATTCCAAAAAATAATGGGAATCCTACAATAGACAAGGCAGTGCAAACCAGGAGCTCTACTATGGGCAATACAACGCAAGCCTTAGCCAAACCTCTGCAGCTGCAGRGGATGGTGCTATATAAGCAGTATTTAATAAGCTTTTCTCTAGAATTAGCCTTGCTGTCAATCAGGCCTAAGACACATCCTGGGAGGGAAAGCACTTTCACTTGTAGGTGCTTTTCTGGTGTAACATCAGATCAACATTAAGTACATGTGGAATATTACTTATTTTGGCTTATTTCTGGATTTTGATGACTTTTATTTATGATTTCTGTATGCTTATTTGCCAGCTATAACAAAACACTCTTTCTAAGCYGATGAGCATTGGATTCAGGGCTTGTTATTTGGGGAAACTGATAGCTGGTATTCTCTGAACAGGTAATTGATATCTAATCCTTCAAAGGCGAAAAGAAATGATTAGTTAACTCCTTGGGCAAGAAAAGACACACACAGTAAGACTATAATTTTCCTTCCTAAACARGGCCAGCAGTGCTTAGGTAAAGGTGCAGCTGCAGCCCATTTCAYAGCAGTACTCCCTCTGAACCATCGCTCGGAAAACACTGACTGATGTAAAAGTATCAAGCACTTTGGTATGTTCATAAATGATTGGTACGCGTGTTTCTCACCTTTCACATGGCGGGAGGGGAGGAACCATTTTCATGGATTATTTAATTACTATCTGAAGAAACTAAACTGAAGCAAAAGGAGGCCTAAAGGCTCTGTCAGTTCACAGCTGGAGGAAGAAACCACTGAGCAAATACGATGAGTGGAAAACTACTGGGGAACTGCAGGAATTTCAGATAGGGGCATCAGCTCACGGTCTGGTACCTGAAGGCCACTGCCATTCAAGAGCCGGTCGCCGGTCTGGTCACCAGTCAGGGACCAGCAGCAATAAACCACGATCCTCCGCGGAGAGGCTCCCCCGCATATACGCGCCCCGTCCGCCTCTGCACAGAGGTAGCACGTTTTCTCAGRCACCACGGGATCTGCAAATACTCGTGTCAAATACTCACAAATACTTTGCTCGTGCAAACCAATCACATTTGCGCTAGACCCTGAACTGCCCCTCAAAAGAGACCGGTGGGCTGATTTTTCGGATACTTGTGTGTTCTTGATGACTGGCAATCCAATCCTGGATTAAAGTCTTGTCTTTTTTTTAAAGGAGAGACAGCAGATCTTTTCTAAATAATGTAAAATTGCCATTGTTCATGGGCCAAACATGGGGAATGTTAATTACCTAGAATACTACTTAGTGAATGAAAATGAGATTACTGTAAGTTAAAGCATTTTATAACTTTGGTTGTGACTGATGCCACCTGGCAGCTTCTGAAGGGCATAATTAGGAATTTCAGCTGATGAAACCATTTCATCCAGTTTGAAGAATCACAAAGAACATCTAAAGAGAACATGCAATGGCAGGGGGACAGAAAAATGTTGTATCAAGAAGAAAATAACACACGAGCAAAAGTTAAGATAACGTGATACAAGCAAACTAGTGGATGCAAGTTTATAGCAGCATTGTAGGCTTCACAATAATGACTATGCTAAACCAAAATTCAAAATAACAATCTCCTCTTTTCTTTCTATATTTGAATTAGGTTATTCATGCAAAAATTTGAATATTTCCTTAGCACTTCTTAAGAGTATTATTTTCAAAACTGATGTAAGTACTTGACCTAGATTTTGACTTTGTAGCCATTCAGTTGGCTTGGAATATTTTGCTCATAAACCAACAAAAAAGGTAAAGTGGTTTTGTATTTTTTTTTAATTAAAATCTTCACTACAACACTCTTTGGATTTTCTACTTATTTTTTAAAATATTATTTCTTTTCTTAACATTCTGAATACAYGGAATTATGCTCAGAAATGTAAGTATTTTATCTGTAGTTTTTAAAAAAATCAATGACATAGCTAGTCAGGTACCTTAAAGTATTAGTTTTATTATTTCCACTCATATTCCTTTATTTAGTGATGTCTATCAAGAGGAGATAGACTTAAGCAAGTGCTGTGATAACAGAGATTAAAGCTTTCCTTGGCTTCATAAACCACATCCTCTATATACTTGATAAGGGTTGTGGCTTATGAAAAATCAACATTATTTCAATTATTCAGAGTACCAACAGCCTTACAGTCAATATTGCACTGAGAATCAACCAAATATTGCACTRAGAATGCTAACCCTAATCAGCATAAATATAAATCCATCCTTTCATAAASSCATGTTCTCAACTGCTGTATTTCAAATATTATTGTTCTTCAATACTAGCTKTTATTAGCTTTCAATTTAAAATATAAATTAAAAAAAAWCATCTTTACAAATCCTCTTACCTTTCATTTGCTRTACTTCTTCAAAAGTGAAACARGTCAAAATAAAACCTTAGATGTAGCAGTTTTTTGTTAGGCATCTCCATGTCTTTTCTACCACTTACTTTTAACTAAAAGGTAATCAAATCTAAAATTAATGGGCAGTATACAGCAAATCTGTGAATAYTGCCTGCAAGTAACAAGTCAAGTTATTAGCCAGAAGTTTGCAAATTCTGCAGCAAGTCCCCATGGAAATGAATGAAAGATAGCAAAGATCTTCAGGTCACRACACTGATCTCAGAAGAACGCTGTTTTGCACGTGCCGTGTGATGGGGCGGCTGCGGCCCCGTAGACGCTCTGCGGTAGGACTTTGCCAGGTGATGCACTGTTCTTTCAGCTACTGAGTAACACTGGTATTCTGCCTTTTTTTTTAAACAGCTTCTATCCCATGCAAAATACTTGAACAAGAAAAGAACAAACAGCTTACTCATAATAATTATAGTTTCTATAGTGTTCTAAGCAAGTGAAAAATCACTTTGCACTGAAAGCAAATATTTTAACAGAGGAGAGGCAATACCTTATGGATGCAGAGCAGCATCACAAGATAGAACACTCATACTTTCTCCTATTTTACTCTGTAAGTTCATATCTTTTCCTGAAGGAAAAAATCCTGTAAAACTATACACTGATTATTTTTTAAAAAAAGACCCAGCTACTATTAGCTGGATTTACCAACATTCAGACTGGAAAGTGAACTAGTTACTTTGTGGGTAGGGGTTTGTGTCCAGTCTGTTTCTGGAGAACCAAAGGTTTCCAGTAGTCACAGTAAGTATTTGGGAAAAGGGGAGTTTTATACACTAGGTGCAAGCAATAGTGGTTAAGAGCTCCCTTTGAACGTATCAACTACCTGCTAAGTACAGTAAGGAAAGGCATTGCTTTACATAGAACTGGAAGTTTTAGGATTATTATTTTTTCTCACGTGCACAGTAGAGCTGATGTTGGCTTTCTGATTCTGGCTACTGTTTCATTCACAGAGCAGATCATTACATCTGGTTGACTACAATACTATCTCAGGAGATGGTTTGGAAAAGCTATTCTGAGGGTCAAGAGAAAATAAATCTCACATCTCAGCCAGCCTATTTCTTTCTCCATCTATTATACACAGCTTGATACAAATCTGAGTTTATACAAATCTTAGTCTCACTAACATGGTTATTTGTTTTAAATATAATACTTAACCTTTTTAGAAGACAGCTTGAAGAACTCTATGTCAAGAAAAAGAAATGCAGTGACTTAAAAGAAAATCATACAGTCTTGCATAGATTAAAAATGCAAGCTATTTTAAGACTAAATCAAGAAACAACTGAAAAACATGTAAATTTTATGTTCATGCAGAGGCTGCCTTATATCTTTGCTTTGATCCTATGCTTTGATCCCGCTACATGTGTGTGCGTGTGTGTGTGTTGTCCCAGAGACAAATAACACAGAAAGGGAAAATACACACCCTTTGCTTGTTAGTCTGCAGACTGTGGAAGAGAAAGACCAAAGTTCACTCAGGGGAAAGTCACATACTACGTTTTTAAGGTTTAATCACTTTTTTCTGGTTTTGAAGGGTTTAAAAAAATATGCAAAGCTTTCCTTAGACATTGGCAGAAAAGTCTTTCCAGTTGGCCTAGGCCATTCCAAAACAGGATTATTRTCCTCAGACATCTACTTCAGATAAATGCCAACAAGTCCTATGGAGCCATTCCTGATATGCTATATGAACCCAAACCCACTTATGTTAGTGCAAGTTCTTATTTGAATGGATTTTGAATCAATGCTAAGTTAGAAGAAAATTTAATTTCAGACTTTGGTAGTTTATGATATTTGTTTCTTGGAATATATTTTATTGGGAAAGTTGGGTTGTGCATTCTGGATCTGGTTCGATCTGTTTCCCCACACTTAAAAACTATAATCTAAATCTGTTTTCTTGAGAAAATTAAATTCTGAAATGTACCCATCAGTTGTACAGTCTCCTTGGTTTTACCATATGTCATCTTTAATTAYAGGGTGATTTAAGGACATGACAAATATTGTAAATTGCTAACATACTTTTAAATTCCTACTAGGATCCTCATTTTATAATGCTTGGTTTTGTCTAATAATGCATTAATGCTCAAATTAACAACAAACTGTCAATAATTTTAGAGTGATAATGTAAATTGCAATGCCTGTTTGAGCAGAGGAGATAGAAAAAGTGTCTGCTATTCTTTGGATCAGCTGATTTCAATTACAGGGGGCAAAAATCTCCAAGGTTTATACCAATGATCACAGATGAAAGCTCAGTTTGAATTAACAGATGTATTTATGTGCTTATTATCTAGATAGTTGCCAAATCTACTCAGTGATTTCTGTTATTTGATTCARTTACTTTCCTTCAGAATTAGCAGTCAGTTCTGCTTCATAAATTAGTCCCTCATCCTTTCCTTACTTACATCCCTTGCTGAACTCTGAATTGCATTAAAGCTGTTATTTTTTTGGGAGGGGGGTAATAAATATATCTGAATGGAATGCACTGGTTCCAGGCAGGTTCTCATTACAATTTTATGCATGTAATCTATCATCTGTCGAGGCAGTATTCTTCCTTATACTATTAGGAGTATGCTGACCTTAATAAGAGAAAGTAAGTAAAGCTGAACATACAGCATTAATATAGGATAAAACAGAAAAGAAATCTGGATAAATAAATTCAACATGCTGTTTTTATTCACCGAGGATCTTGTTTTACCTGTATGATTTTGCTGAATTGCCAAGAGCTGGCTTTCCATTCTTTACCATGTTTTTTTTTGATTGCTATTTTTTTGCCCCCGGAGACAAAGAAGTAGTACTTTTTTGCACAAACACCTGCCAAAGGTTGCGCTCTAATAATTATACATTCAAAATGTACTCGGGTAACTTCAAAGTTCATGTTGAGGGTAGTTAAAATTTGGTATTCGTATTTCCTGTGTATTGACAATAATTCCATTAGGAAAGTTTCCTTTGCTCTGTATCTTGGTATGAATATGAAAATAACTTCATCTTATTGCCATATTTTTGGAGGCTATMATTAGTAATGCAAAACAGAGGTCGTAAGGGAAGATTATAGGCTAATTAAGTATTCTCTTCAGACAATGAAAGGGAACAACTGATGAACTTAAGCTATTTTTTATAAAAAAAAGTTTGTTACCTACATCTTGGTCTAAGACCATCAAAAAGTGCATTTGAGACCCTCTAAATGTACCAAGTAAAGAGAAATATGAACTTCGGTGCTATCCCTAGCACTACATTAGAGTTTTGAAGACAGAATAAGCACCTTTATTATTATTTTATTCTGTTAGTGCTATAATTCAGTGCTGCATTTTCCATTGCATTTTGAATTGCAAGGCTTTTAGAATTTGGTATGCAATTATAGCAATGAGCTATAATTCAATTTGAAAGTGTTGGCATAACTAACATTTAAGTACAACTCTAAACATATTTAACACAGCAAATTGCTACAGGTGACAAACTGACATTTGATTTCCATTTCTCCCTTTAAAATTTACAGGAGACAGCCATGGAAGGACATCAGTTCAGGCAGAGACCGCGTGGGGTTGCACAGGTGGCAGAGCGCACCCACATGCTATAATCTGCAAGGTAAGTTCTACAAGATCTTGTAGAGAAGCTGGCCAGTTCTTGCACCCACCCAAGGGCAGGTTTCAATCATTTAAACCACAGTCTTATTTAGGCAATATCAGTAAAAGGACAGCAAATTAATTGCACAACTAACCACTATATATTAACGATACTTTAGATAGCTAAAGGCCTTAATTAATATCAACAGATATTAGGTAGAGCTGAACTAAATAGTAGTCTAATTGGCTAGTTTTCACTTGCTGTCGGTGGAAAGCCAGCTCCAGGTGATGACTCTGATACGAGTGGAGGTACCCACACCTCTCCACTGGCCCTAAGGGTGTCTAGTCCAGACTGAGATGAGATCTGAAAGGACGAATCCTGGCTATGATCAGTACTGATCTGGGGATGATGATGTGACCTGTGTTGTCACCCTGACACCTGACTGGCTCCGCAGTGAGGACAGGCAGCTCTGAAGCACATTGACAGGCTCATGTAAGCAGGTGGACGAAACGGGGTGAGAGAGAGAGAGAGAGACGCCTGTACAGGCACGATAAAAATACAAATTGCACAGTACAATACACCCTACAGCTTGCTCTTTGTCTAATCCTTGTCGTAGAGAGAAAAAATCTGTAGCCTTTGTAGCACACGGAGCATTTTGTACCCTTTCAGTACCTTCTCTGTACCCACAGAATTCCAGGTTATTACTTAAATTTTTAAACTTGTTTTCTTAAAAAAACCCCAAACCCTAGGACTTGCAGTTTTTCCAAAACTGTTCTTTTCCTCATTACGACAAATCTAAGAATTGCAGTTCAGTTAGTCTTCCCTTTTATCTAAATTCAGCTACCTTCTCCAAATTATTTTTTAGCAATACAAGAAAGGACAATTTGGAATAGCAAAGGTATGGTCTGAATACTTACCACTAAATCAAACATCTAAAGACTCAGGTCAAAATGTTAGATTCTTACATATGATGGAAGATGTTAGTGTCCTTGTAATCTACGCTAGAGCCCATTTTAGAAACTTATCCTTAAGATGCTTTATGCTATAAATACTACACTACTGATATATGCAATGTGACATTTAAGTTCAAAAAAATATAAATCCTAGATCCCCAAACATTTTCTATTTTCAGGCTGCAAATCTTAGGATTTCCTGCTTTTTTGCAACATGCAGTAGTTCTAGTTTGGCATTATCATTTCAGTAACTTTTTCCTAGTGGTTCTCAGTGACTTGTGGAGCTATCAGTTCTTTAAACTATTCTAGGTCCTCTTCTTCCTATAGCTGCCTTTCAGCTACTTTGTACTAAACTTAGGAAAATGGTTCCTTAGTATGATCTTTCATGCTTGACAGATCGAATATGTTTTGCATTTGATTGGGGCATAATGGGAAAGRTTAATTTATGGAATTAAAGCTGTCAAAGGAAAGCTGCTGATGTCCTTCAAAGTTTTTACAGGGGTTTATTCAGCTAAATACTTTTCCTAGTATCTTTGCAGTCCTACAATTATGCACAGAAAATTTTTTTTGTATATCCCCCATTTACTTCTTAAAATGTTGGAGACTCAAGACAGCTGATAAAGAGTTAAATACATGTTAGAATAGTAGTCAGATATACGTTTCTTCAAGAGAAGTATCCTTGGTCATAGCAAATCTTACTCATTGTGGTCATTTTTGTACTTTAATTAAAGTCTCTCTTTCACATAAGTCCTCTCATATGCAAAATAAATCCAAATTCTTCCCAAATCTCTTCATCTTTTGTTTTGGTACTTTAACAGAAGATATCGAATATGCAGTTTATAGCACAAAATAACCAGTCTCATTAGAGTTAAATCTAGATCTGTCCACAAAGTTTTTTTAAAAAAAGTCTTAGTCTTTATGGACAAAAAGGTTATGCCTCTCTAAAAAGTTGGTAAAAGTATTCCATTCATCAAAAATCAGTACATTTCTGTCTATGCATCAAAACTTAATACAGTTGGTATGCCATGCTCTGAACTGCTCTTAAAATATTTTTGTTACTTATGTTCACCTTGAAACATGACACAAATCTTTCTAAGCACCACGGTGAAATACATTTTTGTACTATTCTGAATCATATAGTTAATATAAAATCAGTGACAGCAAAATCTATTGTACATGGTTCACTGGAAAGAGTGAAAGCATACCTGGCAGGATTTAATATATGCAGTCTATTCCCAGTGCCTTTTCACTTATTGCACCCTAAACAATGTTTGGCATGACTTCATAAATTCATATTACTGCAGCTGAAAAAGCTATGAGGAATGGCTGGACACTGTCTGTTGTGCTTGATGTAAAATATCAGGTTTGTCCACAGAGAAGTATCTCTCCACCATTCAGAGCTTTAGAAACCACTTCTGTAAAGGTGTTTCAGTTGCTGTTTTAGAGCTAGTAGGAAAAGCCAGTGAAGATGAACCCCTTTTTGCCAGTTTTGCTGACTCTAGAAGAATCCTAAAAGCAATACTTTTTCTGGCAACAGTCAAGAGAAGGTTGAAAGTAGGGGAAAAAAAATAAAAAGAAGAAAATCACAGTCTTCTCAAGATGCCACTGACCTCCAGTTTTTGACCCTCTAAAACATGCTATCCTAATTTCTCCCAGGTTTACTGCAGCCCACAGCATAGGGTAGCTCATAGCAGATAGCCCTTGCCTGCTGCTGTGCTTTTGTAAGTAAGTCCTTCCAGGCCTTACTTACATCATGCCTTTGCGAGAAGTGCCAAGGACTAATTAGTGGTGGTCTCCTTAAACGAGCAGTCCAGCCCTCCCCGGCCGGGCACTGCTGGGCCTGGCCATGTAAGGCCYTTCCCCACTAACGCTGCATAAGCACTGATAACCTGCAGCACCGTGTAGGAAAACCTTTGGCAGCAATATAATAAGCGTGCAGCAAAGAAYATCAAATATTTTAGAGAGAAAAACAGAATACATTTGTTACATGTCACTCATGTTAGGATGGCTAATAGCGTATTTTTGTTTTAAAGTAAAACATTATTTTTATACCCACAACAAAACATGGACCTGCAGAAGTTTTCAAGCAATCTTCTAGCAGCTTCATACGAGTCTTTTGCAGCTCAGGACTGTCCCATTCRTCTGCTTCAACTCCCCAGTACAAGTCTATAACCTGAAAATCAATATGCAACACGGTTAATTTATCCTACCCCTTTTCTAACTATCAAASTACAAATTAACCTTGCCACCACTGTGTGTACTGCTCAGCATTGCTCTGCTGCCCTGTTAAAGTCTGCGAGTCCTGCGTCTGGTCCTTGTGCAGCCTGGTCGGCTGTCCTAGGTGAACGGGTGAACTCAAGGCTCTTCTCCCGCCTAGATTTTTTTTCTGTTTTAGATACTTTTGGATAGGGACAGTCTCTCATTTTCTATTCATATTTTTGTACAGAGATTAACATGACAAGATCTCGATCTGAGGTAGTCTTTAGGTGCTGTTAAATTSCAAATAACGGATAGGTAGCAATAATGGCAAGCACATGCATAAAATCCTGGCTTCACGGAAATTAGTGGGAGTTTTGCTGGGGATCAGTCAGGACCAGGRCTTGGACCCTGTGTCTTTTGTATTCACTGGACGTAAAATCATACAGCGCACATGGCCCAAAAGAAAGAATATGTGCACCCCTGTAATACTGTATTTCCTTGGTTCGTTGCTCTCTGTTACTTTGGAAGCACAGATTGTATAGATATGCAGTGGCAGATAGCCTGCTGTTCAGCCTTTCATTCTTAGCTACAGACTCAGTTTTGTGATGGTAATAAGTTGCAAACAAATTCCTAGAAGAAACTGGAATATGGCTGTTAAACTTTAAAGAAATTAAGCGAGGAAGTGTGATTTCACTACACATTTAAATTGCAAAGACTTTAAAATTCTTATTGTAGGAAACTGAATTTAAAAGAATCATACGTATGCATTTCTCAATTTTGGAATAAAACTTCTGGTTTATGCAAATACTCTCTAACTTAAGCTACTACTGATTGTTAATAACATATGTAACCTGTAAAAAAGTCTGAATGGATAATCTTAAAATAAAATCAAGCTGCTTTGAGACACAGCTATACTACAATATTTTATTATAGTATTATTGGTACTGTGGGAGCAATTTGATAGTGCAGTGACAAACTGAACCACAAAACTGGTTGTTGTCTAATTTGATCATAAAATCAATCTGAAGATCTAATAAAAGAACCAATAAGAGGTTCATATTAAAGTTAAATTCACCATTTTACAGCAGGTTAATCTCCTTCAGAAATTTCTCATAACAATAAATGTCGAGGTTTAAGACCTAATCCTACAAGTATTTATGCCCATGTTTGATTTTATTACCAACAACCATATTGGATAGTTCTGGCAGAAAAGTTAAGGACCCATGTCAGTGTTTGTAGGATTAGAAACAAAATTGTCAAACATGACAGGTAATGTGCCATCTGACTGATGTGTTAAATAGCCCATGGTATGAAATGCATTGCAGATCACACTGCCAAGAAAATACACTTCATATCTGTATTTTTGTACAGAAATTCTGTTCCAAAATTTTGCTGAAACATAAGGCTTCTGCTTTACAATTCCATCTCCAGTAGCTTTCCCATCTCTCTCAATTTCATGCATTTTTTTTTCTCCGTTTATTCTCATTAGAAGAAAAAAAGACTTGTTCCTTCTTTTCTCTCTCCCCCTTGTTATTTATCTTTATGTCTTTATTACTGAACTTTGTGTTGTGTTCAACTGTCTGATTGTTTGAATTATTACTACTACTTTCTTTAGCCTTTCTGTCTTCCCCTAAAAATGTAGTATTTCAGGTATGAAATACCAAGCATTCTGGAAGTAACTTTCCCACCTTACTTTGTCTCTGTCTTAACCAACACCTGCCCTTCAGAAATGTTTTCTGACTGAATGGGAAGTGAAGTCCATTGAGGAAACAGATACAGAGATGGAATGAATACACTGCGCTCTGTTTCCCCACACGTGCTATTCGCGTTCTGTAGCAGCACCCACCAACTTCAGGCTGCCTGCCTTGATTTTGCATGCTAACATAAAAAACACAACACATCAGGAATGGAAAAGGCGAGAAAAGATGAAGTCTACCTCAGAGCCTTCTCCAAAATGCTTTACTAATTTTCTTGGGCACTTTTTTCTACAATTTTTCCTACTTTGCTTCCGCACCGCTGTGATAACTTCCCAGACATTTTTGGAAATGTATCAGTGGAGCTGTCTCTCACACCTCATCCCACGTAAGGACTCTCCTGGTGTTGAAACTATCATCTAATAAAATAATTTGCTTCCATGAATATCAGCTTGGGTAAACTTAATTATTCCTCCCTTGGAGACGACATTATGGTCCATTTGGAAGTGGAGGTGTTTTCTCCCACAAGGAATTCAGCGCATTGTGAGCTATTTAGAGGAGACATTTCACTTCTGTCACTGAGCTGTCTCCTCAAGGATGGCTGAGAAACAAAGATACCGAAGGAACTTATATCAGCATTTCCCATGAATATCACGTGGTAGTAAAAGGAGAAAAATGTTTTATTATTTAAATCTCTTTTGATATTCCTTTCATGTAGCACTGCAGCTGAGACTCCCCAATCAGCTGATCAGCCAGGACCTTCAGATGAAGCTCCAGTATAGCCCAGGATCTAAAATCATGCTAGATTTTCCCACCATGCAGATTCAGCAATTCCACTGTGACTCAGRGAATTAAGACCAAATAGCCCCAAACTTGCTATTTTGATTAAGTAACAGCTGCACATACATCAAAAATAATCTAATATGAGGAACAGGATGTTGTCTAATAGGCTTTAGCAGTTTTCAAGTAGAACAGTGTTTTTATACTCTGAAGAGTTGGATTTTTGGGAGCAGTGATCTGGCAAGTAATACTAGCATACTAGGAAGGRCTGGAGATTTAGAAGCAGAATTTTTGGGAAAACTGAACAACATWTTTACAACACTTTATAATGCATTTGTTGTTCTTATCAGAGAGCYGGTTCCAGGCTTGCTGACATAAATGGGACTATTTTAATTAACTTTATTGGACTATTAACCTGACTTTCACTGTGATGTCAAATTCCTGTAAATAAAGTCATATGTAATTATTTATTACTAACTGGCCCTTACCAAAGATGTGGATGAGTCACTGTTTTCTGTAACACAAGGGGAAACCTCCATCCACTCAACGCAATAGGGAATTTCACCACTGACAGTGAGGGAAGCAAATTCCATATTATGCAATCACAGTAGAAATTTTAATGAAATGTTCCACATTCAATTAATTTTGGTAATGAAAGTTTCAATATTCTCCTAATTAAATTAATTTCCACATTACAGTAGAAAACAAGCCCATATGCAGAGCAGTAACTATTCCATGAATACAGAGACATTTTGATGTAAATGCTGYGTTTATTAAATCAAGAATAGGTTGCAGGGCTGACATTAACCTGAGTATGATTTCTAGAAGTGGAGCACAGTAATTTATATGCAACTTTATTTCTCCTTAAATATTTTGAATATTTAAAATAAGGACAGTTTTATAAAGTTTCAAAAGTGAAAGTTGTCAGTTTGTTGCTGTATTGCTTTTATTATCAGTGAAATATTGTATGGTAAAATTGTGTAGAATTTTSTCATCTACCTAGAATTTACCTCAAATCTTCCTGAAAGACAGTTTAAGTACATCAATTCAGTAMAATTAACATACAAAATACATTTTTGTTATTTTCTATTTTACCAGTGATGTGACAATTACTTTAAAAATATTATCTGTTCTAAACAGAGTTAACTTCAAGAAATAGTATTTATCATAACAGAAGATACAATGCAATAAAACCTACCTGAAATTCTAGCCCATAGTTTTCTCTGCAGAATTCTCTCAGCTTAGGATACACATGCTCTCTTAGGGCGCTCCTTTCTGCTATTGTATCTGTGTGGGGAAAAAAGATATCACTAGCAATATTCACACAGATGCTGTTCCTTTAGTCAGAGATACAGATTTGTCACATAAGACTAGCCCTTATAACACACACGCACCCCTAATGAAAATCTAAATCTGGGGTTTACATTTCCAAACTGTATGTTGTACTTTGTGATAATTCACATAAATATGTTTATATGTGCAACATTATGTTTAATACACATCTTAGCATTGCAGTATATTTCAGTAAAACTCAGCCAAATTAACTTTGTAATTCTGCAGTCAGAATTTCTTTATCAGCTTGACTTTTATTTAATTTTCAGGAAGCTGATTTTTACAGATTAGCAACACCATAGAACAGAGATACACCAATGATGGCAGTGAACACTACATTTAGTGTAATAAAAGATTAATTTATTTCTAAGTGTCAAATGCTAGCACATTCTTCACCATCTTTTCTTCACCACCTTTAATCTCATAGTATCTTAAAAGGAAAGCAGCTGATGTTAGCATCGTATTTATTGGTCCATGTGATTCCCGCTATCATACTAAATGCACAGTTCAGATACCTTCATATAATTTTCACTATGCAAAAAGATGTGCGTGCTGATAACAAGGTACAATATGGCAACCAGCTGCCCAAATTATTATTGTAAATTCTGTATGTCCAGATTAATCTGAATATATCATATAACACCCATCACTGAAGAAGCACATTAACAAATCTGAAGTAAATTTGATTGTTTATTAACAAGATCTTGTTTAGATAATAAATTTTATTTTCTCTCCAAGTAAAATTAAGATGTGATGAATTTTGCTAGGTCTACATTGTGGTCAGTGTTGACTGAGTTAAGACATGAAGAGATGACACTGTTGCTAAGTTATTATTTTTGAAAATAAAATATAACTGTTGTAAACAACTGGATCCAAGCACCACATCATGAAAAACAAATGGTGTTAACTTATGAATGTTGGAGAATATCAACTGCAGTTAGAGCAATATTTGTTGAACTGTGTTGAAATGTAAGCRTAGGTTAGAACTGATTTAACCACCTGGTTGCTGTAAGTCAGAGATGTCCATGCAAATCTAACCGTATTTTGATTACCAGTACGTTCAGATGAATCAGTTTTTTGCTTATAGAATCATGGTCATAGATTTTTGAATTTTTTTATCTGATAATTTTCTAGAAGAGTGTGAAATCTGTAATTTAATTCATTAGACTAAATTCTTAATAGCCTTAATATTCTTAATATCCTACTTTAAAATAGCTGTGAAACATTACATAAATGTGTAGTATAATTAGTGTTTCTCTTTACAAACAGAAAGCATTAATTCATTTAATCCATGGCAAAAAAGTTAACAAATAAGAAACAATTCTTTCCTGTGAAAAGATAAAGCGTACYGATAAAAATCCTTAGATTAGAGACACTTGGACAAATAATTGTGATTTGACTGAAATCAGGGTAGACTGCAGACTGCAGACTTCCTCCGTTTGCCCTTTACTCCAACACAAGGTTTTCACTAGAAGAAAGAAAAAAAAAMCCCACAACCCAGAACACACCCAGAGAAGTTACTTCATGTGAAATCTGCATCAAGAAAAAAAGACTGCACCACAAAGGCTTAAAAGTATGASCACCAGCTTAATCCCATTTATCTGAATTTTTTATCATAGCTCTTCCTTCACAAAACTTCTGTGAGGAAAAATATCAACAGCACAGTAATTTTTATAAAATATCGTCTCTAAGGGTGACAATTTTAGGTCTTCACAATTTTGTATTTTAAGGTATACTGCATATGTTAAGGTGCTCTGAAGACAAGGAATGGCCCAGAAGTTTTGGCCAGCTCCTTGCTCTGTCRCAAGCTTCCTGTCTCAGCGTGGACGTGCCACTCAAGACCCAATCCTCAAACTGTAGCACACAGCCTTTTATATCCAAAACGTGTATTTAGCAGCGTGCTCCCTTTGCAATTAAGCAAAACCCGGTCCTGGGCTGCATCAGGAGGAGTGTGGCCTTGCTCCCTCTCTCCTCACCTCCCTCTTGGGAAGTTTTGCCCTCCTTTCCTCAGCACTGGAGTCTTAGGCACCGCAAATTGCAAGGCTGTGGAGGAAACCGGAGCAGCCACGGAGATGGCCAGGGCCAAGGGCTCATGGCCTGCAAGAGGAGGTTGAGGGAGCTGCGCTTGTTAAATCCAGCAAAGGAGTCTGGTCTAAGGGAGGATCAACTGCAGCCTACAACTACTTTTATGGACGTTATCAAAATGATGGAGCCAAACTCTTTTGGGCAGTGATAGGTGGTGTAACACAAGCCCTGACAAGGCATTATAGCTTGGGAGTTTCAGGTGGGACACTGGGAAATGCTTTTTCACCAGGAAGGGGGGGCAGCACTGGAGCAGGCTGCCCAGGAAGGCTGTGCACCTCCATCTTTGGAGATTTTCAAGACCTGACAAGTCCATGGCTGACCAACTTACTGTTGGCAGTGCTCCAAGGGGGTGGTTAGCCCAAACGACCCCCCAAACTCCCCCACCTCAGCAGCAGTGATTGATCCTGTCTCTCAGCAGCACCCACAGGTTTGACTTCTACGGTTCTGGGGAGACCTTTGCTGCTCCTTGCCAGTAAGAGCAAAACTGCAGGGCAAAAKAGCCAGTGCCAAGGACCCAGTGCTCACACCATATGTATTTTGAGGTATTTTACACTGGACTGGTTCTAGCCCAAACCACCACAAACACCTGGAGTGCACCAGGTGAGATCCTGCAGCTTATCTTCAGGGTTATTTTCACAGGAAGAAACCAACTCATGCACACCAAGACCAGGCTGTGACGTGACTCAAAGTATATTTGGTGGCGATAATCAAGAGATCCACCTCAGGCATGTACTCCAGACCTGGACAAGGACGGAAGTGTCTTGCAAACACTGCGGAATGGAAGGCACCGGGGACCAGAGGGATGGAGGAGCCGTTCCCTCCTCAGGATCCACAGCCCTGATAATTTTCCCTGATACTGAAGCTCCTTCACCAAYCCTTCCTTGCAGCAGGTCCCACATGGCAGCAAGGCCAGTTCACTGGAGGGCTGCACGGGGCTGGCACAGCCGCGTCCTCAGGCTCCAAAGCAAACCCTCCCGGTGCTGGCTCGGGGTCACTGTACTGCACAGTGTTGCCATGCCTGGTTATAAAAGATACCTGGGCACTTCGCTTCATTTGAAATACTTGATATTTGTGCTTTCTACCCTCAGAGCCACTGAGTCTTAAGCCCTCAGATCAGCCATTGATACAGGGCTTTATCATAGAATCACTAAGGTTGGAAGGGCCCYCTGGAGATCATCTAGTCCATCTGCTAAATTACCTGCCTTAATACTGGTTAATTCTGGCATGCAAGTCTACCAAAACACAGAGCGTCATATCGTCACAGCTGTGGAGGATGAATTGTTAAAAATGACTTATTACTYAGTTACTGAGCTAAAACCAAATGATTCTTGCCTCTCTGTGGTCTAAAATGAAGCACGACTATAGCTTTGCTGTGAACAAGCAATAACTGACAGGTGCTATGTGCAGTTACTTAAATCAGCAATGTGGCAGCAGCCAAAATAGTCTTACTAGTAAACTAAAACAAGCTATGTTTCAGGAACAGCAGAAATACGTAACAGGGAAAGCGCAGGAGTTAAGAGGGCTGGAGCACCTGCCCTACGAGGAACGGCTGCGAGAGCTGGGCCTCTTCAGCCTGGGGAAGAGAAGACTGAGGGGGGATCTTATCAATGTGTATAAGTACCTGAAGGGAGGGTGTCAAGGGGACGGGGACAAACTCTTTTCAGTTGCCCCGTGTGACAGGACAAGAGGCAATGGGCAGAAACTGAAGCACAGGAAGTTCCGCCTGACCGTGCGGGGGAATTTCTTCACTGTGAAAGTGACGGAGCACTGGACCAAGCTGCCCAGAGAGGTTGTGGAGTCTCCTTCTCTGGAGATCTTCAAGGCCGGCCTGGATGCAACCCTGTCTAACATGCTGTAGGTGACCTTGCTGAGCAGGGAGGTTGGACTAGATGATCTCCAGAGGTCCCTTCCAACCTTACTGATTCTATGAAGAGTAAACACGATTAAATGATAAATGGTGAATAAATGGTCTGAGGTATATAACGAATAAAACTACATTCTGGTGCTTTCCATGCATCGCCATAAGACTCACCCTGCAGAACCCCACTGGATCTAATTTTAGAGCAGGACCCTGTTCCCTGTGGCATAACGTGTAGAGTCTTGTTCAGAAAATGAAAAAAGAAGGCACACTCGAAGAGTAGTGCTGCATTTTAAATTCCTTATAAATCACCTGGAAATAAAACATTCCTCCAACTAGAATTCTGTTCAGGATAAAGACACTCGGCATACTCATCCCATATTTTTATTGCCACCTACAAATCTAATTGAATGTGCCTAACTGGAATTTGACGCTGCTGCTTACACTAAGGAAGTTTAAGAATTTTTGTATTTGTGATAATTTGTGAAATGCTAAGAAAATAGAATTGTGCATAGTTAAGTTGAACAACAGTAATTAGTATGGACGGCAGATAAGCTGGTTTAATTAAGTAAAATCTAACCTGATTTCTGCTGACAGCAAGTCTGTGAAGCTGGCAGTTCCTACCAACAAGAACGTCACACAGGCACATGCCACCTTGCAGGCTGCTGCTACAGATGACTGGATTAGCTCAATGACATTCTTCTAGCAGCCAAAATGTGACAGTTTTATACATGCTCTAATGTTAATTCTGATATTTGGAAATCCAAACAATAGTCCACAATAAACTATAGGAATGAAACTGTATCTGCAAAATGAGTAGACAAGGTAAGACTTAAAAGGAAAAAAACCCTCACTATTTAAGTCAAA
>NW_028186978.1:6657038-6675451 GCF_003343005.1 Rhea americana
AAAAAAAAAAAAAAAAAAAAAAAAAAAAGACAGTCCTAAGACAGTGGCTTGCTGAATGCACAGCTTTCTTGCAAGTGATACATCTTCCCTGACTACTGTCATAAGCCAGTCCTGACCACATTATCACCAGAAGCAGGTCCTGCCTCCTGGCCCTCTGCCTCAGCTAGTGTTACCTCCGACTTGTCTCAGTGCCAGTGATTACAGAGATGCTCTGAAAATCATTTTTTTTTCCTTGATTAGTTTCGGCTAGAAGACAGGCTCCTCTGACTTGCTGCGCAGCCCCGGGGTCCTGGTGTCAACACAAGGAAGGCAGCGCGATTGCGCATTATCCGGGGCTTTGTGGGGGGAAAGAAAGTGCGTACCCACCTGCTTTGGTGGGTGTGGGGTTTTAGATCAGCTCCGGCTGCACACAGCACTGTGCAGCCTTGCAAACTGCCTGGCTTCAATCAAGGCCTGACGCAAAGTCCACTACAGGCAATGGAAAGCGACAGCCGACAGCAGTAGGCTGTGGATCAGGCTGGGAGACACCAGATACCTCTCTTTGAAAAGGTGTATTAAATTGATCCAAAATGCCATCCGAGCTCTCCTTCTCGCCATATAACTCCAGGATGAAGCTGAGGACAGAACCGAATTAGCCATATATACCCATGGGACCTATCTTCCTGCCCAACAGCTGGCAAACACTGTTTCAACATTACCGCTGCTGTAGCTCAGTCAAATCACTGCCAGCTTTCATGCGAACGCTCCGGAGTACTGCTTCTCAGTGAACTATTTCCATGCCAAAGGCTGACCTTCAAACACAAGCTGTTTTGTTATTAAAGTTCCTTCTTTTATTTTTAATAGGGAAAGTTCTTGTATTAGTAAACAGATGATGTGTATTTACTCACAGTTGCCAAAACATTCATCTCTGGGATTAAAAAAGTCATGGAAAACAGCCCAACTGAAGAAAATTTCAAAAAGTATATGCAAACGAACAGCAAGAGCTAACGCGGAAGCCCTCGGGGGGTTACATGTTTTCAAGCACGAGTTTCGCTGCCCTGGGGACGCAGAGGACGCAGGGTCTCCTCTCCCTGGCCGCCAGACGGGCCGAGGTCGCGGCAGCGCTGGCACTGGCCGTCTCCCGCGCGTGAGCTGCAGACACGCCGCGTGAGCCCCGCAGGGCGTCCAGCCGGGAAGCACGACTCTGGCGAGTAACCTCACCCCAGCACAGCTCCAGCTCAGGCCCTGCGGTGGGGAAGGTCCAAGGTGAGGAGGGTCTTTGCACTGCCACAGGCTGACTGACTGGGGATTTTTGCATTTCCCGGCTTGCAGGAGGCAGCGGGAAAAACGATGCCTGACGTAACAGGGTGAGGCAGCAGCTCAACCTGGGAGAACCAACGCTGAGAACGAAGAGGAAGGAAAAAAATCAATCTCCAAACTGCCCTTGCAGCTGGAATCATAGAAACAAATTTCGCCCAGGGTCACAGAGCTACCTGCAGGTTGTAACTGCAGCCAATCACCCAGGAAAGAGCTGCTCCATTTCAACAATTTCTGTATCACTCTTCTGTGCTTGGTTTTCCACTGTTTTGCACTRGATGAGCACAGAAGCTTGCTGGGGTCCTGCCCTCACCTCTTTCACAGCTGACCCCTTCTTTGCTGGCTTAGTCTCCCATTAAACACACCTAAGCTACGTCCACTATAGCACAACATGGGCAGAAATTGAAGCACAGGAAGTTCCGCCTGAACGCGAGGGGGAATTTCTTCACTGTGARAGTGACRGAGCACTGGAMCAGGCTGCCCAGAGAGGTTGTGGAGTCTCCTTCTCTGGAGATCTTCAAGGCCKGCCTGGATGCAACCCTGTCTAACGTGCTCTAGGTGACCSTGCTGAGCAGGGAGGTTGGACTAGATGATCTCCAGAGGTCCCTTCCAACCTTACCAGTTTTGTGATTCTGTGGAGCCTCCTGTGCAACTGCTGAAGTCTGTGGCCCTGGATGAGCACAGAACATCTTCTAATCCAGTCCTCAATGCATCTGCACCAAGATTCCTATCTGTTTGCTTCCTCTACGTAAGCACTCTGAATGCTTAGCTTTGCTGGATGGGCAGGACAGATTCTTGTCACAGGAAATTTTTGAAGTGGTACAGTATTAAAAAATTGTGAGTATTTAATCATTGCCTGTAAATCGCAGTGAGACCTTCTGTACTTGAATTACCTAAGGATATAATGCAAATAAGGTTAAAAATTACTTAGCAGCAATACCAAGTAAGGAAACGGCTGCCAACCTCTTAATGCTAATATGTTCTTGTCACATAAGACTATTCAGCAACAAAATTATCCCTTTTGAGCTGCTTTTTAAAACTAATACTGCACAATAGCATTGTGTATCACCTCTGTTACCAAGAGCTTTGAATAGCAATAGGAAATTAATGTCCTTAAATATTATGGAAACCTTGTCTTTGCAAATAATACTGTAATAGTAAGTCATTTGCATTTCTATAGTGCCTTTCATCTGAGAATCCTGGAGCACTTCACAAACATCAAGTTTGGATCAGGTAACTAGTAAGAGAGGGAAAAATAACTTGTGCTACCTAGTACCCTTSAGTTCCTAGAAAATTAACTCGAAAGAGGGCTGCTGTGTTGTCACTTTATTCCCTTGGGACTTCTGTAAATAGCGAGCACTGGAAAGCAGCAAAAGGTCCCTAAGACTCTTTCTTGGAYTGACTGGAAAGGGGCCAGATTAGTCTAGGTTATTTCTTCCACATCCTTTTCCCAAACAACACYGCGAACTTTCAGGTCTCTGCTGACCCTTCAAGAAGGCACATGAGAAGCTGGACAGCCTATGGGCCATTCAYTAATTAAACTAAAAAACCCCACCTCAACTGATTTGTGATTCTCCAAATAAATCCCGATTGGCAAAAACACGACGGCACTTCCGTGATGCTGCACACAGCTGCTTGTCCTGCTCCAGCCTGCAGGCTGGCGTTATCTCCTGGGATGTGCACAACCCATGGGCTGCTGCAGTAAGGATGGCCGCAGTCACCGGGCTTTCAGCTCCTACACTAGCACTCTAGCCACTGGGCTTTTATATGGCAACATTGCTGGCATCTTGCTCTCCTCAACCTCATCAGTTCTTACAAGAAACCCATGGAATGAGCATCTGAGCCCAAAGAATGGCTGCCTGGCATGAAAAATCAATAAAAGTAATGTAAAATATCATTAAAATAGCAAGTAACCCGGATGTATGTCTCTCAGTTGTGTGGAAATGATAGGATGTGACTACAAATGTCTAAGCTACTTCGGAACATTTAAACAAAATGTTTTCAAAACAAAAAACATAACTACCCGAGGCAGGAGTCAAAGCATAGCACATAATTATAAGCCTAACACTTCTAGTAGCAGCAATTAGCTTCTCCTTTTTGCCCAAGAGCAAACAATATCTAAAGTAAGGYACAATTTAAAAAAACATAAATATTTATTTCTCTGAAATATTCCCCACTGTCAGTTCTGTAAGACGGCAAATTTAAAACAACATACATAGAACATGTACCTATAAAATTTTTTAATTACARTTTTTAATAGCTAGGTGCATTTCACAGTGACAGCCTTATTTATAAAATACTCTGTATCTTGGCTGTTAATATGATTAACCAGTACTATCTATTGGCTTAAAAATAACACCTAGCTGTCCATTTATATACATAAAAAAATGAGGCATCTAAAAAATACAAAAGGGTCAAGACTGTTGTTAAAATACAGAATTTAGAAGAAATCTCAAAACTGACATGGCAGAAGGGAAAAGAAATTCCTATATCCAAATATCAGCAGACTTTCAACAAATACATTGATTTTCTTGTATACAGAACTGTATTCTCATTTTAAAACAAATGTTGGTTTCTGAAAGTTCTATTACACATATAACATGCTTACAAGGAACAACTTTGGCGTCTGATCCAAAGCTCAGTGAAGTTAATGGAAAGCTGTGTTAACTTTGGTGGGTTTTAAATGAAGTATTTGTGGCACAAACTGAAACCCAGTACCTTCCATAGGGTTTGGATTAAATCCTTCAGTCCATAAAGAATGAACACATGAATACTAAATGCTCATTCAATCTAATGGGTATGGCACTGCTGAGTACTCTGAAGCAGAATTTTATCTCATAAAGTATAGWTACAACTATAATCTGACGTTGCCCCCCAGGGACATAGCCACCCTCATATGTAGGTGTTCTTAAAGGGAAAAAAAGAGCTAAGTTGGCTTGGAGCACTTTCCCAGTCCTGCAAATGGTCCCTAGATTGCAACTTGGCAGCCTAAGCGTCTTTGCATGCCTTGGCTATGGTTTGTGGCCAACAGTCATGCAAATGCGCAGTTGGTGCTTTAGCAACATCATGGGTTGAAGGCAGAAGCCCTACAGGAGGGAGAATTTTGTGTTTTGCAAACTGCACAAGTGGAAGAATTCAATAAAATGTAATACTTTCATTTAATAAAGAAAACCGAGAAAGGCTCTTGGAAACATGACAATTTACAAACAATTACTGTCATACAATTAAATGATGTGACAGGAGAAACTGAAGACACAGCACATTTAGAGACTCCAAAATTAAGTCTCAAAATTACCTCTGCAGAACACCAAAGCTTATTACAACTAAGCACTGCCAAACAGCAAAGCCTGCAAGCACAAGAATTTGCAACTATAATCAAAATTAATGTGAAAGAAAAAGTTCTTGTGAGATACAGAAGAGGAATTATGGGTGAGCTGTGAAAAAAYGCTTAACATAAGACTTAGAAAGAACCAATGCAATAACAAAGATATGTGCAAAAATCCTACTAATTCATTTAGTAGTATCAACTTACATTTCAAAAATGCATGTAATTACCTAAAAACAGGGAAAAAAAGGCTGTACAAAAATGAGAAAACTTTTTAACAATTAAATTGTGTGTACTGCAGTAGTTTTACCATTTTTGCTGATAATATGAGAAAAAAGAAAGGGAACAATCAGGGTATGTTACTAAAGTGCTGAAGGCAATGACTCAGTGACAATCAATAAAACAACAGGATGTCACAGACATTTTGTCTCCTAACTAAGCTGCAGATTCAAGTGTTGGGAGCAAACAAACAGTATGCTATAGGCTTTGAGAAGACATAAAACAGAGGAGAGCCATAAAAAATAAGTGAAAAGCAAGTAAGGCTCATAAAACCACACATGTATTTCACTGCGCATCATAGTTAATGATGAAAGAAAAGTAATTATTAAATCTGTCAACATAWGGGTTGCTGAAATAAGGAAGTCATATGAAAAACGTACTGCAGATGAACCGTAGCTCAGTACAGGTCCATTAAATACACCTAATTCCGAAGAAATTCCAATAAATAATCCCGTGTGGCTTTAAATCTGGCAGCACCGCAGGAGTTTTGCAAACATGATCTGCTCTAATGCAAAGTTGCCCTTCTGTTCTCTGAACTTTCTACTTAAGTTCTTTAGTCACCAAAGTCTTATTTTCCCCTGATTTTGGAGGAAACTGGCCATGTTTTGGGACAGTACAAAATTGCTGAAGTCAGTGGGAGCTGCTGGAGAAGTCTAACCAATGAACAGAATTAGCGTAGCCTAGTGCATGGGCATCAGGGGAGAGACCTGAAGCCTTCTCGCAGGAGATGAAACGGCCCTAGGCCGGACACTCGCGGGTGAGCGGAGACATACCACGAAGAAGTGAGAGGCTCTTATCCATGAGTACGTTCATTTTCAGAGATGAAAGGATGAAATGACACTGCCTGCAATGGAGAGCAGCTACAACAGGGCATTAAGCCCAGGACAACAGGACTGTGCGAGGGAGGGATGCCAGAAATTCAACCATGCCTTCTCTAAGTAAGAGACTCCCAATTGATTATTTATACAATTATTGCATACAYCTACAGTCAAGCTGGCTATAACCACCCACTCTCAGGTACTGCAGTACAACAGGTTTTAAAACACAACAGAGAGTTCTGGATGGAGTCGGAACTAAAAGCTTTAAGCCAGACTAAATAACAGATAAAACTGGCTTGCTTTGATGGATCATGTCTTGTCTGCGAGGAAAACAGTGATTGACATGTAAGAGAGTGATTTATCGTACCTCCCTGCTGCCTAACCCTTTCTAATTCTATTCATTCATGTAACATTTTTTTTCTGTAAGATAGTATGATCTAGCTGAAAAGGCTATTTTTAAAAATAAAATTTCTAATGTTTCTGCTTTTTGAGTCCAATATACTTGATGAATTGATTTTTCTAGATTTTGTTTTATTTTCTCCTGACTTCTAATTAATTTCTTCTGCTTGCTAATCACACTTGGTATGTGATATACTATATATAGTCAACTAAGGGAATAGTAAGTTTACAGTTTATCCCTCTTGGGGATTTAGAAATTGAAAAAGGCAATGTATGTACTAACCACTTGCTCCTTCTGGAAAGCAGGGGAATTTGAAACAGTGAAGTATTTTTCACAAATAAATACCTTTCACAGGTGCTATGCAGAAAATAACATTTGAAGATTTTTCCAGAACTGGCATACCATGTTGATTAATCAGTGACTGAATTGCAGGATGTCTTCCAAACTACTACTTTCAAAGGACTTTAGCTATTCTCCCCAACTCTTTCCTTTTATTTCCACAAAAATAATACAAATATTAACTATTATTCTTACAGAGTGGATTTAGAAGTACCCAAAGTGTGAATTTTTCACTACACTCTTGTTTACAGTAGGTAAATGGGACATTAAAAAGGCACACTGACAGTCACGTCTAACCAGCATGCTGGCTTCGTGCCCGTAGTATAACATCCTCACAGTAATGTAATACGAATGTCGTACAGTACGTTCTGTATATCATAGAAGGCAAATTCAAGTTCTCTGTTAAGCCCCTTTGTGTCAAAATTGTGTGTACATAAATTTTATATTCTGCATGCAGAAAGCAWTTCCATAAACTAATGATCCCAGTAGAAGCAAGTAGAAAGACAAAATAAGAGCATGCTAATCCAAAGCTCCTTTAAAGCAGACAGGAAAACCATTATAAATACAATGATTTTTGAATGAAGCCCAGTAGTTAGTCTTCAGAAGTGCACCAGTGTATTCAAACTGAATTTCTCTGGCCAGGAAATTTTGATGGGTGTTATCCAATGAGCTACAATGAACTTTAGAAGAGGGTAAAGATCTTTTATGATGCTATACTCTCTACAGCAGTGTAGAAGATGGTTGAAAGGATGGGCTTAATTTCCATTTCTAGCACTGCCAGACACCATCAGTCCTTCTCAAAGCCTGTGAGTGCCTCTTTCCCTTGACCACRGAATAGATAAAAACATGCACAAGTCATCTCGTACCTTCCATACCTACACAGAGTTAAACAGAATTGAGCCCACAACTGGGGATCGTTTGCTTTATTGAAAATGATTTTGAATTTACATAATGACTATGAGGAGCTGGCTGCACTGGTATTCACACTAGATAATACATCAGCCATGGGGAAAGGACTTCAATAGTATTATATAGTATTATACATGGTTGATTATAGAAAGTATAAAAAATAAAATTCATAATTAAAATGAGTGGGCTGTAAGGAGATTGTTATGGATACTGAGGCATTTTTAGCTGTTTTCTAAAGGAAGGTGATCTGTGTTCATGAGTCTACATGTGTTTTCTCTTATCTTGAGAAACATTGTAACTCATTGACTGATGTTAAACAGATCAGGCAGAATGATATTGATGTCAAATACAACAAAAATTCTATGCAAGAATAGATCACCAGTTAAATGAAAGAAATATCGTAAATGAGTGTCCCCCTTCCCTTTCTAATCGAACATATCAAAGGAAAAGCTGTAACATGAGCCTATGTTACCAGATGCTAAAGAAACCAGAGATTTCATAAACGCCCCAGTTGCAGGAAAGCTCTGCCTGAAACAAGCAGTCCACTGCAGGACATAACATCTCTAGTAAAATAATCTGTATGGGAGTTTATTGCTTTATATTATCCATGTTATGTTTGGCTGCACAGATTGACTTCCTGACATGGTAAAATGATGAAGAGCCAGAAACTGTTTGAGAAATTTATGAACAATGACATTAACAAGTGAAAGTTACTGAAACTCATTCTCAGCAAGGAAATTTCCACTCATGTTTTCTGTTTGTTTTTTATTGACCAGTGAGTTTATTTTGCATCTGTATGGGTTGCTGCGAGCTGTCGTAGTGCCAAGGAAGACAGATGAGGGCAGTACGTTGCACTACCTATTTTCCTGTGTATTTTTTAATTTATTTTTTTATTAACTGAGAGTCTAAATAAGATTAAGAGTTAGAGAAACTTCTATCAGGATTGGCACAAGAGTATCTGATCCTGCTTCAGGCAGGAAGACAGATTAAAAGGCCTCTGGAGGTCCCTTCTAGCCTACTTCTTGCAAAACAGTAATAGCCCAGTGAAATACTCCTCAGACCTCTGCTTTAGCCTGATATGCCTGGTTTAAATTGCATGTTATTTGATTCAATTTGAACTCATTTTGCTCACTACAGATTGCTTAATCCTCCATATTCTCATGGTACCGAATGACATGTATTTCAAAGTAAATCATCATACAAACTTTGCTATGGTCTTGATAGGCCAAATTAGGGATAACAAACAGGAATGCTTCAGTAACTTGCTTCAACAGTATCGCATAAATCTTCATCACATTTAAATATAATCCAATATATATGTAAGTAAATCAAGACCATTATCAAACAGTATTATTATTTTGTCATTGCCCTATTATTTAGCGGTGACTACTGGAAAGAAATCTATCTGAGAGCTAAAGAGGAATCAACACTTACTGCTCACTGGTTTTGATATCTCAGATACGGTATGTACTTACTACAGAGTGGAAAATGAAGAAGAGAAATAGATATTTTCTTGAAAACAAATAACTCAGTTTTGCTCTGTTACGTTGGGTTTTTGACAGTGAGGCTTAGAGCTGCTGCTTGTCAGGGTCCTCTAGCTACGCGATGCTGGCACAGGCGGGTGCGGAGCACTCTTAGTTATAACCCCCCTTCCCAGATTACTGTCTTTGACGGTCTTTTCCTTGTTTACTTCTTAGAGTGGCTCCATTTTAACAATCCCCAGGTAATAAGAACATTCAGGCAACGAGTCCTTCACCGTAACCTCCCTTTCCATATACAGATGGACTAAAATGGATCGTCGCACTGACTGTTCTCGGATATGCTTATTCTGCTAGGCGGACTGGCTTTTGGGCACCCCTCCTCCACAGGTATTTCCACTTTTGCTTTTTGAGATCTCTTCTTTGCTGAATCTGCTTGGTCTTGTTCATACAAAATACCCACTGAAGTTAGCAGGATCTAAATTTGAGTAATTGAACACAATTAGACACTTCACTGAGCAACAGTCTGTTTCAAAATTTCAAAGGTTGTTACAAATACCAAGATCACTGACCCAGGAGCAAAGCAATTCATGGAAGAAAAGTACCTCACAGATTACTAAACACAGAGATAACCTTTGGCCAGGGAAGACCCTAGCCCACAAGCTGCTGGAAGCTGGGAGATAGGCTGCTTGTCCTGATCTCATATTCTCTCCTTACGCATCTGCAACTGCCGGTGTCAGAGAAAGAATATTGGGCTGAGCGCTCCTTCGGCTGGACTCGCTATGTCCATCTCGGCGCGCTTGCTTCTTGTTTACCTTCGCTGTAATAACTAGTGTGCACAACTCCACAAGTGTGGACAACCTCTCTCACCTAAAAGTATTAAGCCCATGCGGTTATTTGATGGTTCTCAATCATTTAATAGTACTCTTCAGTCTAATCAAAGCTAGTGAGTGAGACCACTTGTGAATGAATGTTAAATGTAAGCTCAGGCAGTGCCAGGGCTTCAGTTACAGATGCTCTAAATGCCAACCGTTTCCTCCTACCTCGCATGGCCAACCATCGATCTTGTAYCACAATATAAATAAATAGATAGTACACACTTAGAACATTGTACTCAAAAGGGTTTGTAGGGTATATTTACAGTTCTTACTAGCCATCCATTTTGGCAAAAATGTCTAAATTTGCACTTTTGTATGCTTCTGAATATCTATTTCTGTACTTACACAAAATAAGTGCTGTAGCTTCTAAGTGCAAGTGCTTTTTAATAACATGAACACATCAAAGGGTCCAGCCTTCAGAGTTGTTCGGCTAATACAAAACACTACAGGTTGGAGAGTTATCTGGAACTAAGGCTGTCCAAATAGGGCTCTTGGCCATTTATTCTCATTTGATTACATCTTGTAAAATGCAACCAGTTAGAGACTCCAAGTAATAATTTTACAAATGGTATTTCTAAGWATCATTCACACATTCTAGTAACTCCATGTCTTAGCAAGGATACCTGACTCAGCAAGGATAACAAGAGTTGAAAGGCAAAGGCAGAGATCTGTAAAGCGGAGACTGTGAAAGTCGGCAATCGCTAGTATGGTAAACTGGACTCTATTCACATTTTAGAGCGTTTCATCATAGCACAGACACATGTTAYAGTGGTGTACAACCACAGACAGTGGTTGTAGGACCACAAAGGCTTGCATAAATATGAAGTTTGTAGAATAATATTTTCCAGCCTATGACAATTTGAAATCTGATCCATTTACCTATTTGACTGTCTCAATGACTGATACTTAGCAACAGCATGGCTCTGGATTAAGTCCGATGTGGAAGTCCTGCCATTGCCTCGTCATTCCAGCTTCTGGCGCTGGGTACATTTTGAACAGCCTGATAAACCTGGCCTGTAGAGATGACTTCATTCTCCAGATGCAGCTTCTATATAAGACTGACTATAGGTGGTCAGACCTAAGGTCTATCAGGCATAGTATCTTGTCTCCAGGAATGGGCATCAACAGATGCTCATAGAGGGGCTTGCGAACAGGCTAGATACAGAGGCAGACAAATAATAACGGGTGACCGGGTGGCCTACGAGAGTTGCACATGGCATGTCTCCCGCTGGCATGCTGCACGTGGTGCTCTGCATGGGCTCACGGCTGCCTCAACTCTACCTTGCTTTAGCTACCCGGGATTTAGGCCTGCTCCCCTTCTGACTCAACATTTTGGTGGTAAAGACATCTCTCTGATATAATACCTAAACTAATGAAAGTAGAATCAGGCCAATGGAGTTATTCTGGAGTTGCACTGGTATAACTATGATTTAATTGGGTCCTTTAATTCTATCTATTATTATCCTTCTTTAATTAAAATYGCAGCAAGGGGATAAAGTAGTTGCCTTGAACAGCATTGCCTATATTAAAAAATTGTCAGATTTCTCTGTATTCCTTACACATGACTACCTATGACTACATTATATTTATCTATGATATCTACCACCTTCAATTTATCAAAACCCTAAATTACTGGTGGCTAAATATTGCTAATGTATTAAGGCAACCTGAAAGCGTACCACCTCAAAATACTATTTCAGCGGCTGACAATTCAAAGAAATTTAGTTTTTCGTATAAAAAAATGCCATTTTGGTATTACTCACATATCTATAAACAGATGAGCGGTAGCCCCTTGATCTAAAGTTCTCTTTCTCTAATAAATAAACATTAAAAAGCTCTAAACAATACTTAAAATCTAATATAGGATTTTGTCTTGTATGTTTACACACCTGTGAACGCACGCACACCTCCACATAGTAGTATTTCAGTGCATAAGCTCTAGACAGGACACCAAGTTATGCACGCTTTGCTATTCACTGATCCGATGTGACTRCTACTACAAATGAAATTGGTTTAAGCGAGGCAAGCAGCGGGCTCTGCTACTCTACCCCAGAATACCTGCGGTCCCCTTGAAACACAGCCTYAGAAATCTGTGCTAGTTTGCTGCACGGCGACTGCTGCTCAGCTGAGAGCTCGTCTCGCCGTCCCTGACCGCGCGGGGAAAGCCGGCCCTCCCTGCCGACCGGGGAAAGGCACCGTAACGCTCCGCGTTTCACGCTAGGTCTCCCACCTYGCTGCAGGAATGAGTCACGATACGAACTCGATTCAGTGCTGCTCTTGTCCATCACCCAGCATATTACTTCAGGTGTTAACATGACATGGAATTTGCATGTTTTTCRTATTCCCTCACTGTACCTAGAAATTGTGCCAAGCAAATAGGAGCCTCAAACTCCTCTTCATGTGTCATTAAAAGTGATCATGTGGCAGAAGAACAGGGCAGACCCCCGTGCTCTAGGTGCATCCAGACTGCTCTGTATTTCTCATATAATAAAGAGATSTGTGCACAAATATGTTACATACAGAGAGACCAAAATATACGGAATCAATCTAGTAGGAAATACATCTGAAGAGATAAAGCAACATCGGCAAAGTTACAATGGCAACCAAGAAAAGGAATTACAGTTTCTGCTCATTTCTTCAGTGYTATCAAAATGGGTATGAACTGCTGCAGATTCATACAATCCTGAACAATTACAAGTTTCTACTGGAAAAAAATCTCAACTCCTCTGTAAGGGCTTACCTTTAAAATAGTGCTAAACAAAGCTTAGAACTTGAACTTCTCTATATTCAACAAAAGTTTGAATTACTACTACAGTTTTGTGCGCCCCGGCTGTTTTTCAGCAATGCTAGAAGTACAACTCTGAATGATGCCCTCTGAACATGAACACGCATCTCTCACAAGAAGCCCTAATAGCAGGTTAGAAAATTGTCTACAGAAGTGTGGCTTGAGTTTTATACGTATGTAAATAATATATAAAATGCAAGTGTGTTTGTGTGTGTGTGTATATATAAACATACATGTATGTATATACACACATATACACATAGATACATTAAAAAAGACATGTATATACATATATACACACACATATAAATATGTATATACACACACAAACACATATATATATTATATATAAAAATAAAAAATATGTTTGTCTTGAGGATTATATTTGAGTACAGCTTTTTAAGCAGATAGGGCAAATACCTGATCCAGACTTTTAGAGTTGATAATTCTGGATGCTGCTTAACAGGAAAGTGACCTGCTTAATAGGAAAGTGACTGGCTTTCAGGTAATTTTGCTTTTTTCTAAAAAAGGAGAAGAGAGAACAAAACCGACAAATTAAATAGCTTGCTGTTTTATTGGAAAAAAAAAACACTCTTGGTCATACTGCTTGTTCTCCAAGCCCACATCCTGCTTTGTGAATGAAAAATCTGCTGAGCCATTTTTTGTATGAATTAAACAAAAGCTTCTTCGTGATTCCACTCACACAGTCGGTGCCTGTAGTGCAAATCCGGCGCCCAGGCCCCAAGCCGCACAAGCTGGGGACCCAGCAAGAGCGCAGCAGGTCATGAAGCGGCTCTTTTCATGCAGCAGAGTCACTGCTGCTCTGTAGAACAAACTTCAATCCAACCCAGCCTCCTTCCTGGCCTGAAATGACCAGTTCTTCTACAGGGAACAAATGCTTGAGGATTCGTTCAGCAAAAAACTCTCTGTACTGGTTGTGGTTTACATCTACCCGCCTTGCACTGCAGGAAGGGTAAAGCCCACAGGAGACTTCGTGCTGCAGTTGCGAGGAGGTCTGCACGGCATTCACATCCTGCTTCCTACTCACCCACACAACAAGAGCTGCACTGGTGCTGTGGCCCAAGAGGAAAGAGAGCAAATCTCACACCAARGCACTGAAAATGGCTAGTTTCTTTCCAAAGCCTAATAAACTGCAAGTACTTTTGACATCTGGCCTTCCTGAAATASCGATAATTCAAATTAAGGACAACCAAAAAAACAACAACAAAAACAAACCCTTGAACCACGTAGCTCTCTCAAACTCAGCTGAGATACTCAACTTTGTCTCTGAAACTACTGAGTTCTTCTTTTCAAGCATAGTTTATTTGTAGTTTTTAAACAGTGCAGTGATGAGTGACATGTAAAACTATAAATAGGTACAAAGTTAGGTAACCACAACTAACACTTAGCATAAAAAAAAGTCCTGGAGTTATTTGTCTCCACATCTCCGCAACACCTCCCTTGCAATTTCATGCACTTGAACATCTGTGTTTTCCTTTAGCTAAGGAAAAATTCCAYCCAGATTACATAAAATTGTCTTTATAAAAAGACCTTCAAGCAATGTATCTACGTAGAGACACCATATGGTATTATGGGACAGGACAAAATGGACCATAGTTAACTAAGCATTATTCTGGCTTTTCAGTATTCATTTTTCCCAATTAGCATTGCCTCAATGCTATTTTCCTTAAGAGAAACAACATTTCAAGTAAAATACAGTACAYCCCAAAATGCTACAGAATGTAAAGCYATACCTTTCTCTCATCACAAATGGCAATTAYGCTGTAATTAAAGCAAGTATAATTCTTCATCTGAGTTACCCACCCTTATGTTCAGTAGCAATAAACTAGAAATGCATATACAAATGCATATCTCATTTTATTTTTTCCTTTCACATGTACATGAACAGGCATAAAAGTAAATACATGTAATTCCTGCAAAGCAGCCTAGAAAGATAACTCCAAACACTTAGAGCCACTTCTGCTTTCATAGGAATAATTCCTATCTAGTGAACAAAACTAAATGCAGGTGTGAATTTTGCTCTATGTATCATCAACAAAATGTAAACTGGGCACCAAACATTTGTCCTGAATTAGAATTGAATGTTTTACAAATCAATACAATGTTCTAGATTACGCATGACAATGAAAAATAAGAAATTGAAAAACTGTATAATAATTAAAGAAAGCCCAAACCCATTCAATAGTGTAGCACACGGAAATCTCACTTGGGCAGTCTAAAGTGACATCGATAAAGTTTCAGCTGTACAGTTTAGATTTATACTGTGTACCAYGGAGGCATTGAAATGGTGGTATTATCAGTAGCATTTTCTATTAGAAGAAGATCTTTATATTGTATTCCTACATGTATATATAGGTTTTCTTAATTAAGATTATTAATTACAACAAAAATAGTATTGTATAGACTTTTTTAAAAAATTGGATTTCAGTATCYTTGCTAGCGATTATAACAATTCCATGAAAAGTATGCGATTTCCTGTTATTGTCCCATTTTAGTAGAAAATTTATTTTCTAGACAAAATAACCAAATTCAGTAGATATCTATCTAGCAAAGCTTGTCAGCAAGCAATTRGGTAAACATTTGGGTGGAGTACTTTTTTGGATCATGGGCTACTTTTGAGAATCCAAACGAGCTATGGCAATCTCTCGTTATCCTTTCAATTTTACAAATAGCTTTAGTATTTGAAACTTTTAGTCACTATCAGAGTAACAAAACTCATGAAGAGGATAGCTTTTCTGCTTTAAAAAGGGCTTTTAAAGCAGTTGTTCGGGATTTCATCATAATTGTTCCTGTTTATACAACAAATGTTTTGAATGGCCAAAAATCGGCTTTGCAAGTATTTACTATCAAGATCCAGTAAAAAGAAATTCTGTGTTGGAACTTAGGAAGCTTTCAGAGATGATGCACTGAGAAGAAAGAGCAGTATTTAGCTCATATGATGGATGGAAAAATGAGCATCTTTATCCTGTGAAGAAGCTCGGRGAAGCGCTAGGTGTAACTGAAGCCCTACTTACGCTTTAGGTAACACTGGCTCAAGCCACCCATGTCCGAACCCACTCGGCTGCTATATAAAGGTGTTATCATCCCGTCTTCAGAGGAGCCGCCTGTGTGCGGGGCTTCCTTTTGCCAATATTCCTCTGCAATGCCTTCATTTGGCTCTGCTGAATGAATTACAGCCTTGCCAGAGACAACAGGCAGCRGTAAAAACGATCAATGTCTTAAGTAATGGCAACAATAATACCACCGTCACTAGAACTAGCAAAGGGTAACTTCCCTGCTTTYGGAGCCAAGAGAATTTTAAATTGTCACAATTTTGAACGTATGTTTCAATTCACAGGATTTCATTTTCAAAAGGCAAATTCCCAACTCTTACTAAGGCATCAGTTACTACTAGGACTTGTAATACTATCTTACACCACCACATAATTTCTTGAAATAGCAAACTTTGCTACTCAAATAATTTTCTTCTTAAAGCAGTACCAAGAATCATCTGAATGTTCTTAATCTATAAAACACTGATATCATAGATCAGGATAATGACAGTTTATACCTGTTATATTTAATATGAAGAGTATGTTAATGGAAGAATCTAAATAGGTGCTATTGATTAACATATATTAGTAGAAGTTTAGAAAAAATGACATTATTTATGCTATTATAGTCCACAGATTTCTGCCTGAAGCAGTAAAGGCACTTATTAAAATCAGCAGAGTATAACTTATTTTCCTTATCACTTTAAAGCAACAAAAATATCTTKAGAAAACTGATAATTTATCTAAAGCAAAATTTTCCATCTCTCTTAGCTAAAATGCATTATTTAAAAGATGCCTCATTGTTTATATCTACTGAAACTGGAAAGCAGTTATATTCAAATGAAAAAGCAACTTTAATGTTTCCAAAGCTCCAGTCATCTCCAGGTATACGAAGATGTTTCACCTTGTGTACTTTACATTGCAGACATAATTAAAAACCCTGAACTTCTTTGACAGCATAGTCCTGAAGTGTATGGAGAACAGCCCATTGGTATTCAGTTCTACTAAAGGAAGTCAGAGGACCTGCAGCCCCTTTCAGTATTGCTCAGCACCAAAAACAGGTATCAGTTGTATTAATATGCTGAAGCTTAACAAGAAAGGCCTAGATCATGCAAATACAAACTGTGGTTGAGGGCTTAAATATGCTAAAGAGTTTATTAAGTAGGAAGAATGGATATATTTTTTTCAGAATGCTTGCCCTTTTAGCTCTTCTAGATGTTTTGCACACACTGTTTTTTTTTTCTAAGTAGCTTTCTAGATGGTATTTAAATCCCAGTGTAGGYTACTTTTTCTGTTTATCAATAGATATTTTTATACATGTATGTATGTATTTAATATCAAATGCAGTTAATAATATGCCAATGATATCATTGATAAATACAGTTACAGATGTTTATCATGAATTTAGAWTCTCTAAATGTTCAGTAGCCATTAGTGATTTTAGATAGCTCCTTCTGATAATCCAAATGGTAGTCAATTAGAAGTTTTGTTTCAACACTAAAAATAGAAGTAAAGTTGCAAATAAAATCTTGGAAATGAGAAATAAGWGTTAATCCCTGTGGTCTTCTGTAGTGTGTCTTCACTGCATTGTGTTTCTAAGGCTGAAATTTTGAAATAACAATCTAAGGTGAAAGCCTGCRAATACATATATATATAGCTTTAAAACCCAACTTTTAGAATGAGCTCAGTGTTACTTATTTTAGTAAATATTTATTAACATACCRAATTAACCTGATGATAAATGGCATTCTTATGGAGGCATCAGTAGCGCCACAGGTATAGTGATACCGATAGAAATCTATTTCTAAATAAGAGCTTTATCTTCTAAAAATTCACATCAATTTGCTTTCAGGGCAAAGTAAACACCCTTCGGATTATCACTATTYGTGCATTTGTTTAGCTGGCAGCAATAAACCACGAACATTTTAAATGCCTGCTTCTAWGGGCTTTTTAAAAAAGCGAAGCGGCAGACCTGGAAGGCGCCCGGTGCCGGGGGCAGCTCGGCAGACCGGGCCGTGTGGGAGCTCCTCAGGCCACTGCCTAAAGTCTGTGCGAGCGCGACTGCCCGTGGTCAGGTAAGTATTTGTTTAAGGCTATTTCGTCATTTTAAGCACGATTTTCAGGTCTGCGATGTTCGCGCAGAAAGGCGACCGCGCTGCTGGGGCGGGAGCGCGGGGAAGGGGAGGTGGTGGGTGGCGGTGCGGGCGAGAACTGCGAATACCGCGGGCTCGTTCCCGCAGACCAGCAGGGACAGAGGTGCGAACGCCTAATTTATCATTTCCTTGCTTCAAGGGGGAATACACTTAAACGAGTTAAGTAAATCTTACGGGTGGGAGTGCCACCTCCTGAATGCATGCCCAATTCCGCCGATCGAAAGGCAAATTTTAAAATAGTTTCTAAGTAGCGGGTTGCTTAATGATCTCAAGCACAGAGTATCCGGTCCCGACTTCACCGACCCAGAACCGCTGGCTTCCCCGGGCGCCTCCTTCCCCTTSCCCGTACGGCAGCACCGCGGGCCGGGGGGTGTGTGTGTGAAGGGGGGTCCCCACATTTGTTTTGCCCTGCAATATCTCGAAAAAGCGCTCCCGGCAAGCACGCCCCGGGCAAACCAGCGACGGGCCGAGGCCGCGGAAACGCCGCGGCGCCAGCGGACGGCCCCGCGGGACGCCGCGCCGGGGGTCGGGGGCTCGCGGGGGAGGGCGGCCGGTTACCTTCGGGGTTGGCGCTGATGAAGACGCGGACGCTCCTGCCGCTCGGCACCAGGTGAGACGGCAGCGCCGAGAGGTTGCCGGCGAAAGCGGCCCGGCGCAGCGCCGCGTCCCGCGGGCAGGGCGCCCGCCCGCCCGGCCCGCC
>NW_028186978.1:6675508-6836128 GCF_003343005.1 Rhea americana
GCGGCGGGCGCGGAGGCGGCGCGCCCGCGGAGCCCTTCCTTCCGCGGGGCGGGCGGCCGCCCGCGTAGCGCCGCGCTCCCTCCGCGCACGCAGCKGTGCGATGTCCAACGCAGGGACGTCTCCGGCAGCGCTGGCGGCGCCTTCTCTCCTCCAAGCGTTTCACGGCGCCGGCATCGGATTTTTATAGGAAAACGGCTCCCGGCTCATCCTTTGGGCTCTAAAGAGTTCAGAGACCTTTCTCCTGTTTTGTTCTGTAATCGCCACCTGCTCAGATACAAGAGAGAGATGCCCTTGCTGCTTTCCCCCCCTTTCTTTCTTTTTTAATCAGTTATTTATTTGTCGGAATAAATGCAAAGCTCCGGTTTGAAGAACGCGAGAGGAAGGACGCGAGCGGAGCAGCTGTCGGGGAGCGGTCCCCGTGCAGCAGCCGGTGCCGGGCATCCCGTCGGGCGGCGCCGAGGAAATACTCAGGAGGGCGGCGGGGCCGGGCGGCGGGGCGGCGTGCGCCGGGGCGGGCGGGGGCGGCGGGCGGCCCCTCCGCGCCCCCCCCCCCCCCCGGCCGCGGCCCCGGGGGGGCTCCGCGAGCGCGGGGGCTGGAAACCTCGCCCGGGGTTGGGGGGGGGGGGGGGGGGGGGGGGGGTTTTTGGAAGGGGGGGGGGGGGGGGGGGGGGGGGGGGGGGGCCCCCCCCCCCCCCCCGGGGGGGGCCGGGGGGGGGGCCGGGGGGGGGGGGGGGGGGCACCCCCGGGGGGGGGGGGGGGGGGGGGGGGGGGGGGGAGGTGCGTTTTCAGAAGGCTGGAGATGAACGCTGGCGATGCCGGCAGTACCTAGAGAGGCTCTTTCGTGCGCTAAATGTCGTACAAACCGAGTCGGTGTGTTATAGTCACGTATCGAATAGCTAATACACTGTATGCAATGCATGTGAAACATGAGTAAATGCTAGGCAATATTTAAGAGCTTTCCTTTCCCCCGATGCTTCCAGTGCCCGGTCCCGGTGTGGTCCCTGCTGGAGGAGTTCCCCGCTGTAGCAGGCAGGGTCAGCAAGAGGGGCAGCTGAGCCGGCTCCCGAGGTGCTTAAGCTACGAGAATAAGCAAAAGCAGACTGCTCGGCTCTGTTTCAGCAGCAAAGGTGACAGGCAGATGGGTTGCTGAAGTGTTGCCGAGCAGGATTTTTTTTTTCACCTTGGTTTCCTAAAGAAATAAGACATAGACAAAATTGCACCCCATGTGTATTTGTATGTGGGTATAAGAGTAATTTTGTTGCTCTTTGCTTACTGTTGCTTTATCAGTCCTGTAGCCTCTAAATTTTGAKCCAATTTCAACCAAATGTAACAGAAGGACAGATTTTAAAATACCAGTTCTCAAAGATGCTACATTCCTGTAAGCTCTGTGAAAATAGCTGGGCAGGGGAGAGGGAGCTCATCTGCAAAGAGGAAAAGTATGCAGCATACATTCAACCACTAATATTGAAATGTCAACACTGGATGGAGAAGTTGTGCCACTGTCAAGGGAAAAAATTCAGGGCCTAGAATGCCTAGAAATTGGAAAATACCTGTTTCAGTCAACATTTCTCTTTCTGTAGGATTCTCTAGTGTCCAATAAGGGGCAGATCTCACCTGCAGCCTTTCATGATAGGCATTCATATTTCTCTTCTCTGAATTCGTCAGTGTGTTATATAAGGCAAGCTTGTATGGAAGCTTTGCTATAATTCAGTTAAAAAGTCCTGCAGTCAGGATATGCGATTCCCTAGGAAATGAGGCTTCATGTATATTACTACTTACAAAACTTTTGGCCTCAAGTGGACTTTGCTTACCYTTTGTATACTCAGGGTTTACCAGTGGCTCAGATGCACCTTTTTCTGCCTTTTGTCTCTAGCATGTCGTTTCTCTAATACAGAACTGCAAAACAGCTCCTTGAGGTTGCAGACAGCTAATGAATGCATGAAGGAAATGATTTATAGTGTAGGCTGGACTGTAGCTTTTGTACTTTCCTGGGACTAACTCTCAGYCGGACTGTCTCATTTTATGCTCTCCAGCATAAAGTACTAGGCAGTCCTTACATATGAATTCAGTTGCGGAAGCAGTTCCTGATGAGGCTGCAGAGATTCTCACTTTATGCTACTGCTGCCTAAGAATGCTGATCAACAAATTTCTCAGTTTCTTTGGAAAATTAGGCTACCCTTTTGCCACTCCAGCCGTAATACACTATCCTTTACAATTCTTTTTGGCAGTCATTTTTACTGGATTCAAAATGGCATTTGCAGCATTTAAATTCTTTTGGAATTTTGTCTTTGACAGCATTGACAATAGCATCGGCTTTTAACTGAATATATTGTCTCAAGAACCCAGGCTGAATAAAATGGGGCCAGGCTTACCATTTCCAACAGTATACCCTGCCTGGTGCCTGGACATCAGTGCCCTTGTGGCAGGGATGGTTGCGCTGCATATGCAGCAGCTAGTTCTTGCAGTTTGCTGGCTACCATTATGCAATGCAGAGTCTGTGCTGATCTATATTACCATTTTGGTCTGTAAACTGGCTTGCCTTTATGCATGACTCAGCCTTTCCTGTCGTGGTAGCTGCCACCTCTGTGAAAACTGAGGTGGAGTGATGCCATGGAGTGGTAGGCTTCAATCTGCCTGCATCTGGGAGTCAACGTCTTTAGATTCAGCTCCTGTGAGCGTATAATATGGGGAATGAAATAAAATGAGGCTGAAGTGAAGAGGATAAAGAAATGATTACAGAGAAACTAATTTATGGCTTTACCTGAGACTTTATCACTATGAAAGCACTCTGGGCTAACTTAGTTTGGAGATTAGTTGGTTGCTTTCCTTGAATAATACAATTTTTCATTYGTTAATTCAACAAAAGGAAAAAGAATATCAAAGAATGTCATGTAAAGTCAAATACAAATTATGAAGAGGATAGTGTTGTGTTCCTTATGGAGCATAAATCAGAATTACTCTATTAAATTTCATATTGAATGAATAACAGATTTTGTAAATTTTGTYACGTAGCAAAGTATACATGGTTACAAAGCAGGTTTAAGAGTCAGTCTCTGTATTTGAGTCCCAAACTAGTTATGTGGAAGCTGTCTGTTTGAGCACAGCTTCCCAGACAGTAGAGGTGATTGCAAAGTATTGCCTAAAGGCCTGACTGCAAACTTTCGCACCGACGTTGCTGGATTTTGGAGCACTTATTTTGTGTCTGTCATAAAAGTTAATGAAGAATATACCATTGTGCTGAACAGAAATAAGAATGTCTGTAGTTCTGCAAGAGACATCATATTAAGATCWATGACTAGTAGCGTGATCCTGAAAAAACTTAATCTGCAAGTTAACAGAGTTGCTACACGTGCATTCAGTATAMCTTTTTACCCCATCTACCTGAACGTTTCTTGGTTATCATTCTGGTCTTAATTGCTTCCAGTACAAATACATTTAAATAAAGCTATAGAATGCATCCCGTGGTAAAACACTTGAGTATAATCAAGTTATTCTGTTTCCTGATGGCCTGATCCTGCTTTAATTCATACTGAGTAGCACTTCTTGAGCAAACCCAAAGGAGATGGTAAAACTACTGTAGGTATAAAGTATGGCTCTGTAGTCCTGATCCAAATCCATGGAGGTCAATAAAAAATGCACAAAATTGTTTGGCTTAAACTCAGCATGAATAAGGSTTTGAAATTCACAAACAGCTTACTGAGATATTCATTCTGAGTTCAGTTTTGTAAAAAAATGAGACTATAGATCAACTATAATAGTCTGAAAGTCTTGGGAAATAAGACTTTCCCATGATGTAAGTGATACATCATGGGCAGTGTTACAATACAAATTTAACTATGTGAAACATTTATTCCGACTGCAAGCTAAACTTATGTTCTTGTGAATATGTGCTTCAGTACTGAGATACGTCATGGGTTTTTCGAAGGGGTTCAGCAGTGATCTAATTCAATCTCACTGAAATCAGTGGAGGTATCACTGATTTTGCTGAAGTGAAGGCAGACTTATAGTTAACACTTTWGGAAGTTCTATCCCATTTATATGTAGTAGGGTCGTGTCTGAGTTTTTATGATATCTTTCAAGTAAAGCATTTTGCGCTACACTAAAATATAGCCACTGAGGTAAAACCAAGCTACTTAAAATACTGATGAGTTCTCCTAAGGCCTGATTCTGTAAGGGGCTGCATGTTTAGCCTTCCTATTATCTTTTTTTTTAATCTTAAGATGCTGGCTATTTGCAGCAGTTGGGAATGCAAAATTGAAGATCAARTCAAAGATCAAATTGGCTGGCACTTCCCTTTCATGCAGAAGCTAAAAGTCTCTTGGGTGGATTTACATTTCTTTATTGAATACTAGCTTAAAGTAGTGTGATTTTTGCAGCTGCATAGCAGGCTGGCCCAGTTTTAGGAGCAGGTGAAGCAGGCAGTTGCCTAGAGTGACAGATTAAAAGAGGCACTAAAATCATATGTTAAACAAGAGAGAAACCCTGTGACTCTGTCTGTTTTTGCCAGTTTAATGAAGGCTAGGTGCATGCCCCAGGCGTCACTCTCCACAAGCTCTGAGCTGCTGAGATGGAGCAAGCTCCTTTCCCCAAGAASCATGGAAAAGGTCCTGTTGTTTGAATATCCCATAGTTTTGTACTTGTCTCTGCCTCCAATTTCTGCGGCTGAAACTGAGAGGAAAAACTTCTTATGTTCCTTCTCTGCTCCTTTTCCTTGAGAGTACTGTGTTATTTTTGCAAGGGTGGTTGCAGTAGCAGGAGAGCAGGGGCAGATGTGCTGGGACTGAAGAGCTCATAGAATTCGTGCTTCACTAAAAAAAACACCTTCTATTATTACCCTTGCAAATTAGGAATGACAGGCTGCTTAGTCTTACTGGGTTTATATTTATATCAAGAAACTAACTGCAAGAAGTTGTTGCTGCAATGTTATACAGGTACTGGCCAGGGGTCTGTAAGAATCTGTGTCTTTTATAGCTATTTTAGGGCTCTGGAGTTACTCCTACCTGATTTAGACTTACATTCTTCACTCAGTCTTGAAATTATTATTTAAGTGAAAAAATACTTCTTCCTCATCTTTCTTCTCTTGGTTCTTGTGCTCTGGGACCTCTACACCTCTGGGGGGGGGGGTACCTCTTCCATGCTAGTGAGTAGGTTGCTGACTAAAGGAATTGACACCAGTCTTGTCAGCCTCACTGATGACGGGAGTATGAATAACCATGGTGAAGATGTCCATGGTGATGGTAATTTTGCTGTGCTGCTCTTTGGGAGAGATGCTGGGGTAGCAGAATTTTGTGAGCTGACTGCATGGTTTGGGAGCTGACGCTGTCTCTGTTCATGCTAGGTTCACAGTTAGAAGGTTTATCATATCATTCATGAGCATACACTGAAAGCTGTCGTCACTACTGGTCAAGATCCTTAGTAACAGGATAGGAAACGTATATAGGTTCAAAAAAAAAAATTCAGAATATCAGAATATTCATAAGTAGTAATATGAATTTGCAAAGCATACTCAGTTTTATTAGACTTTGCAACTTCATTCAATCACAGACCAAGAGGAGATGTACACGAGGCAGATTATCCCACATTGGCCTAGTGGAGTTACATTTCTTGCACATTCTCTGAAACACCTGGTTTACCACATCCAAAAGAGGTGCTAAACTAGATAGGCTATGGGTTTTATAAAATAAGGACAAGTTTGAGTTTGTGTCTTTTTTAATCTAGCAATGATTTTTTTCTGTACATGAGTCTTTAATGAAATCCTGGTAACATCTCCATGTTTTCTGCACAAGTTAATAATAATTTTTTAAAAGCTCTATTTTTCTATTTYACTTTCAAATATACAGTATAAACTGTGGGTTATAAATGCATTTCTGCTCAAAAGCAAATGGATTTTATAGATGATGTAGCTCCAATGATATTTCCTCTGGACTTATTTTCCTGTGAATAAATTGGGATTTGGGGAGTGTTCATGCAAGTTCATCTACATGTAGCTATAAGGATACAAAACTTCCTGTCGGTGGTGACTATTCAAATAATCATTTGGCATATATAATACAAGAATGCAGCTTTTGATTTCATTGTGCAAGTTTCTATATACTTACTTACTTTGTATGTATCTAGATACAGAAGTAGCTGTCCTGAACTTTAGTAGAAACTGGGAGCAACCTCCTGATGTTTTGAATGCAGTGGGAGTTTTGTCATTGACTGGACAGAATGAATATAGTGAGTCTCAAAACCTGCAGGCTTCAGGGTGAATATTTTATTCCTGTCTTTCTTAAAACAGACTTTTATTGGAGTAGAAGAAACCATTTTTGAAAGCATTATAGATGGTGGATTTAAGTTTCCTGCATGAAARTGAGTGTTAAAAAGGAATTAGGAACAGGTCAGAGACTGGCAGCTGCAGTAGTAGAAAATGTGTGTAGCTGAGTTCAATTGAAAGGCAATTATAGAGGGGAGATTTACACMAAAAGTGGGAGTTGCCAGTGGAAATCCTTGGAAACTTCAGCAACCGATTAAATTCTGCGTGTGGGACTTGAAAGACATTTGACTTTGGAATCAGAAAGAGGCTTTTTGATCACTGTAATGCAAAATATTCTTTCGTTGCTGGCCTCAGATGAGATTTCATTTCCATTTGCACAAAGGAGGTTGTGTGTCCCATGGTTGAAGAGACAGATATCCCTCTTTTATTTTTTCTAAAGCAGTTTGCTTTATATTTCCTTGGATATGTTATGCCGTTAGTGAACCTGTCTGTGTTCTTATGATAGTTAAGCCTCCAAACTACATCGCTTTGAAGTGAGCTAAGGAAGGCGCTCTTACTTGGAATAAGATTCCCAAATATAGAGGCAGAAGAACACTCATTGTTTTCAGGAGCTGCCAAATTGTGAAATTACATATACAATATACACGTTAATTTACATTTCAAGTAAAACAGGGTGGACAATACCTCCAAGCTGGTTATTTTGGTGGCTGTGTAAGAATGGGGGTACCTTACTGTCACCTCCAAATGAGGTGACACCACCACTAAGGATCTGCCTTAGCTCTTGTAATGACAGTGATCTGGAAAGACTTAAAATGAAAGGCACTTGGGGTTGTTTTTTTGGGGGAGGGAGGAAGATTCTTTAGAAATTCTATTTCCTTTGCATTCTAGAAGAGCAAATATAGCCTTTTCTCTTAAAATATTATGGTAAGTGGCTATACCACATCTTTGTTTTTTATCTGTCATACTTCATTGAAAGGTTCTTTGCGGCTGAAATAACATGATGAAGGCATAGAAATTATTCTTTTCTTACTTCCTACTGGAAACTTGAAGTGAAACTTGTGTCCTCATACAGAATTAGCATTCTCTTTCTGTCTGTCTCTTGCAGAGACATAGATTTACCTTCCCCATGCACACATGCACACATATGCAAGGATATATAGATTACTAATTTCCTGCAGGGAATACCTGMCATTAAGATTGTAAAGTCAGTCATTTGACTTTGCCCATGTAGCTTTAAAATTTACCTCATTGCCCGTATACGTTATAGCAGTCTTTAATTAACTGACTCAATATTCCATTTCATCATCCTTCGGTATAACTCAATGCATAAAAKAGAGGTGTTCACTCAATGCGCTATATTCAACTGTCCTTCAGTGTGTTTTCAGTAATATAGTTGCTACTCACTGTTCAGACCCTATTTGAAGTCAGAAGCARTCCTTTTCTCCTCAGTGCTTCTACAGCATTTCCAGAGATAGTATCTAAGCACTTCCAAAATCTGTATTTATTTTCATAACACTGAGGCCAGAGAAAGTTCCATTCCTGAAGCACACATTCTGCTGAAGCACAGGAAAATTAAAACCCAAAGTATCTGTTAATTTTGGATGCCCTCTCTGAGAGACCAAGGRCTACTTTCTCCAGAGTAACTGGTACTGTATAGCAAGTACAAGAAGCAGTATTTATCAGCTTCAGCTGCAGCTGAGAGAGTTCAGTATAGTGCATGTAGTTTAGTATAGTGCATGTTGTGTTCAGTAAATTGCATTTTAAGCGCTAGACCTTCAAGCCAGGGGGCCAGAAAATGAAGAACCTACAGTTAATGACCATCCATGAAATATTTATACGACTTGATTAGCATCTTAGGAAATCTGTGGTGAAAGCAAGGATAGAAACAGTTCCTTGCCCTTTCCCCTAGCAGCATGCCTTTTCCTAGCCATGAGACAATCTGTTTTTCTCCTGTAATTCCTTGCCTCATTCTTGCACCTCCTAACCTCAGCTAAGAATAAATCAGGGTCCTCTGACAGCAGTCTGCTTTGTTTTATGTTCCTGCATCATCAAGAAAGGTTATCTGTAGTTACAACAAAATAAGTAGGAGCTTGTTGAGGAGGTAAGGAGAGAAAGCATATTATCATGTCATTAAATCCTTATCACTATGCTTGCGCACATGTGGGTCAAATTAAGCCTACAGTAGTAASCTTAATCCTGGCATATCCTAACTTCTGCAATGTCACATAGCAACATAGATAATAAATGATAAATATGGTTAGGAAGTGTGAGTTCCTTGGTTCTGGGAAGTCAGAAATGCCATTTTATGAAGTCAACTGAATCCCACTGTATTTATCAGCAGAGTCACAGCACCCATCTGCCACTTGAGCTGGTGCATTCATTGTAAGCTGCAGCTAATCATTAGTTGGTTGAGAGCTWGAAAGTTTGTGAGATGGTGCTGGGTAGTTTCACAGGTATTTTCTAATGTCACAGAAATAGAGAGTAAGGAAATTTGACATAGTGCTCTGCTGTATGCTTTCTTTTTCTGTACATACTTCCCAAGTTTGTTCTCTTTTGTCTCCTGCCTTTAAATCTGCTCTTGTGCTTATTCTTGCTTCCCCATGGCGCTCCGTCATGTATGCTCCCACGCATTTTTAACACCTTATTCAATAAGCTATAGTTTCCCTTCCCAGCACCCATCACAGTCTTTCTACATATTTTCTTTCTCTAGGGGCTTTCTTACTCCACTCTATTTCTTTATTCCCTACAGCTTGTCTTACCCTGTCCTTTTATTCCTTTCCCAGATTCTTATCCAATGTGTTTGTCTTTTTGCCTCTGTTTTCCAGTTGACCACCACCTTTTTTTTCCTCATCTCTTTTAGCTGCTAGTCCTAGTGTCCCATTATGTGCTTTTTGTCCTATCTCAGTGTCAGTCAGATTTTTCCACCTTGTCCTGATCTCCTTGGCCACACTGTTCCCTTGTAGCTCTTCTGTCCCGCAGCTTTCTAGCAGTCATCACTCTGCCTAGCTCACCTTCTCACCAGTTCTCCATCTGACTTCAGCCCTTCCCCTCCTAATGGCACTCCTTCCTCCACCTTCTTTGCTTTTCTGTCTTTCACTGTGAACCTTTTTGGTGCAATATCCCCTGTTCTTCCCAGTTCCAGTTCCTATGCCTGTCCTCAAATTTCAGTTTTGTCTTGCCTATTCTTCCCATCCCCTTACGACTAYGCTTGCTCGCTCTCCCCTTGGCTCTTGCCTCTTCTCATTCAAGCTGTGCAGCTTCTGTGTCCAGCCAACATGGAGCTCTTTGAGATGGATACTCATAATTCAGGAAGAAGTGAAAAGAGTGTAGTGAGGATGCTCCAGAGCCAGCACCGTAGCTCTGGAACCAGAAACACTGTGTTTTCATGTCCATACATCGCATTGCCTCAGCAAAAGAGTCTATGGGCCCTGTGTTAGCTGGGTTGTGGGAGCGCGGTAGCCCCAGRTGTCTGCGGGGATGCCATGGCCGGGGCTGAGTCCTGCCCAGGAGCTGCTGCCTGCCGAGGCTGGGGCCATCCCTGGCCATGCTGCTCCATGAGACACACTTCTGGTAGGTCAGTAAAAACAAGCCTTGATCTTTAAAAATATATACTGGCACTGGTGACAGGTACTGTAGCATTGCATATGGTGAGAACGTTTGTGATACACCTCAYGACTGCTGTGTCTAGAAGGTGCTTCAGGTGTCAAAGAACATACAYGTTACACCCTCTGAGGAGATTAAATCTCCTAAAAGGCCAGCAACTAAAGGAGGAGGAGATGCTTCTCTGCAAGCTGCTGTGCCACGGCTTCTGCAGAGATTGCTATGGCGAGTAATCCYGGAGTCCTCCTCCACGTGAGCTACACCTGCTGCACAGGGGGCAATTAACTTTCAAGCAGAAGAGTCAAAAAAAAAAATCCTCACTGCAAGTTTGCTGATGAATAAACCTAGCAATCTGATTATGTACAACTATGTATATTTATTTGTGCACATTACATGAAAATTAGAATTACCACTCTCTGATTTGTCTGTGCTAATAGAAAATGGATGCATTTACACCCTACTGTTAATGCGATTTTATAGTATTTATGGCATGGCAAGTTTATTTTAGACATTAGAAGACCCAGGGGAGTRGGATTATAATAGCAACACTAATTTGTCTATTCAGTGCTAGGGAAGGAAAATAAAACAGACTTGCAAAGCTTTGTTTTACCTGCAGGTGTTCTAAAAAAGCAGCTGTCATTTTTTTTGTCTTATTTAGTATGTGTCATTATTTTTCATCCTGATCTTGAACTGATACTGCAGTTATGGAGAAGGAAAAGAAAGTTCTCCACCTGTTCTGAGTCCAAAAAAAAGCGCTTAATCTYGGAGACAAGCACAGAGAGAAAAAGGGAATTTATGAGTCCAGTTGCTCTACTGCAGAAATGATAGCAGTGGATTTCTGTACCTAGTCTACTGTATCTAATGCTGATTTCTGTAAGCTGATGGAGCATGCAGTATGCTATCACCAAATGCCGTTGTGGACATGTTTTGCAGCCGTTGCTGTGCCACAGTTGTACAGTGCTGTGCTCTGAAGTGTTATGAAGGCCCTGAGGCAGCCTGAATGTAAGCGTGTTCACTGAAGAATCATGAAGACAACCATCATCATCTGAGGGTGAATTTTAATTTGAAGTAATCACTATCCCCAAATAAAATCTGTCATCTGGGTCATTGCTTTTGTTGAGTGAATATTTTTTCTACAGAAGTAAGAATAGTTTAGACTCATTCTTGGCAGTCAATCATATCTGGTAAGCTATTTAAATAATTCAGTAAGTCTCTTTGCTGAGTTAGGTATTGCTTGTTGTAAAGAACAGCATTAGACTCTGGCCTTTCATCAATGTAGGTATTTTAAACCAGCAGATCCAAAAATGTTTTTTTTTGCTCCCACGTATATATGCTCATGGTTGTATCAAAAGCCCTATCACGTTGAGATTATGTACCAGCCTCTGATGCACATTTTCTTGTGAAGAAAATCCACATATTTGGGCTACATGGGAGCAGCAGCAGGCATCAGAAAGGGAGAGTAGTGCTCTGACACTCACTGGCTGTGTAGGCACAACCTCTAACTCTCTTTCTCAAGTATTCTGCTAGCAGGTAAGTGTGCAAAATCTCAGATGTGTGATTTATTAATAGCATTTTATATTGGCTGAGCTGTCTGATGGGTGCAAGCGCTCCTTTTTCAGTTTCCCTAGTTGGCTAGTGGTCTTAAAAGACATGTTGTTTCCTTCCGTTTGTCCGGGTGCCAGTGTGAACCGGTTGGACAGCTTTAAATCTTTTATAAAGGTGATTCAGTAAATAAAAGCCTTGCTTTAAAGTGTCCAGCCACTCTCTCTCTCTCTCTCACACACACACACAAAGCAAATTCCCTTCTTTTCAGAAATACAGCTCTTCTGCCACTAGGACTGCATGAACTGGTTATTGGCTTTTTTTGCAGCACTCTTCTCTTGACAGAAGTGAAGCCTGGAAATGCCAAGTGGTAGCTCAGGTATGTTTGAGGCACACCTGGGAGCTAAACCCCAAACTCTTGAATCTTAATAGAAGTGACTAAAACTCAGGTCTGGTTCTTACTTTATTTCTGATTAAAAACAAAAATGAAAGAAAGAAACTGAAAGCAACTTATCATTCCCTCCCAAAATTCTTTTAGTCATGAAAAAAACGTAAGTCATGCAAGATTAGGAAAAGTGCCTTCCTTGACAACATGAGAAATCCTGTTGATTTCCGTAGGAGACTGAGCACTGCTGGAGGTGGGTTGAAGCCCTTGGCTTCCTTCTTGACTGTGTCTTGCTCATGCATAAGGAGTTAAACAGTTTGCTAACTCTGAGTGAGCAAGGTTTCCCTGAAGGTCAGCTTGGCTGGGACTATTGGCTACTTTTGCTACCTGCTGTAAAGTGTGTCCTGGTCTGCTTTGAGCAGTCATTGAGTATAGTCACCTTACAAATTCTCCTACCTGCAGTAATTTTTGTGGCTTTGTGCTTTTGTACAGGCTTCAGTCTGTATGTTAAAAAGTGTTATGGTATGTAAGAATGTGTAACTAATTAAAACAATTTTCTTTTCAAAAAATTAATTTGGCCCAAATATAGATTACATATTTTCTTCAGCTCACTGAGAGTATAGTTTCCTAAATGAAGGATAGTGAGGCTGTAAGGAGACTTGCATTTAATTTCCAGGCATGTCAAAATTTTCCTATATAATGACTAAGCAAGTCAGTTAATGCCAGATTGACAGAGATATTTAAGGACATAACACCAGGTGATCATGATCCTTCTCTGGCTGTTGCTTAATCCTTACTTTCATATTTGCTAATTTAGGTCACTTACTACTCAGCCTTATGGCTTCTGTGAGTCCCACGCCTAAGAAAATAATTCTCCTCCTGGGTGTTCAGGAGCCAGGGAGTCAAAGCTGTGGCTGAGGATTTAACTGAGTAGCTTTAGCAATAAGTCCCCATACCTCATTTCCTTATTTGTAAGCTGTAAGGCAGTCGAGAGACAAGCTGTAGTACCTCTTTACCTTGAAAGGGTAATGGAAACATTGGGGACCACGAGGAAAATGTGAGCATGAGTCCCTGGACAGGCAGAACTGTGTCACCTCCAGGTAGTGCTATATTTCCTTACAGATGTCAATGACTCTAATCCTCAAGAAGGAAGAATTTAATTAGAGAAATTGAAACAATCTAATCTACCAAATTACAGTTTGACCAGGACAGCGGACTTAAATCTGCTCTTGAGGTGATTGCTTTTAGTACTCTTGTAACGCAAGTGCATAAGACATCATTTAGCTTTTCACCTGGAAAATAGCATTTCAATCCATATACTGTGCTAAGTTCATCCTGTGATATTGAATCAGTGAGAGCAGATAGGCATTACAAGTTACCATGGCACCTCCTAGGTGATTTCAACTTTATGGTTCCCTTGAGGGGCAGAGTCTCTTATATGAGTACTGATTTTTTCAAGAAACTACTTCCTGGGACAGTATGTTTGCATTAACAGTGTTCTTTTTTCTACTTTTTGTTTTCTGGTATGAAATTGAAACTGAACTTTTCAGATTGAACATTTTTCTTCGGAGACACAAGCTTCAGGTGTTAAAACATTATGGGCCTAAATGTGCTGAACTTATTTGCGTTGCTAATTTTATCTGCCTCTATGGACCTACTTGGCAAGTGATCGCAGTTTGGCAGTATTTTGGAAGTCAAGAGCAAAGAGGCTTCTTGATGTATAGGTGGCCTATATTTAGGAATAAATTAAGGTTTCGTTCTTTGTATTAAGGATGCCACAGAGGTTACTTGTTGATGTCCAGAGGGTGCGGCCAGCTGAACTGTTCAGAAAATAAAAGCTTACTGCCAAATGATCCATTGAGCAGCTAACTGGCCCTGCCTTTGTAGCTCAACCTGCAAGATAATGATACTGTGACTGTTAAGAGCAAACATTACTGGAAATGTCTGGCAATGGTAGAATCCAACTATTACTTGGAAACCTAGTTAGGTATCACAGTCAAATATGTGGAGCTACTTACTTCTGTACTCTTTACTGAAGAGCTTTGTTAACATTTTGCAATAATATAGAAATAGGTGGCACATTACAGCTATTACATTTCAGGGTCTTGCTGTGTTTTTAGGAAGCACTGGGCTGATTAATGGACAGATTTTTTTTCTTAGTCATAGAAATTTAATTGTGTATATATTACAGATAAATAGATTTAGGTTTAATTAACAATAATTTTCTTAGATGTGAATTAATTTGCCATCATACCTATGCTATAATTTAGTTAGTGTCTTAATGGATACTTATGTGACTATATTTTGGTCCGATCTCCCCTGCTTTCCCATGCAAATAAGCAGTCATGTTATAGTTAACGAATCAGTGGATTCTGAGGAATAGTTGCCTTTTGCTCTGTGGTGCAGGTTGGTTTTGTAATCCAGAAGTGGCAGCTATGAAGAGCGGCCACCGCTAGGTGACGGTGGGTGCAGCCACATCCACCCACAGAAAAAACAGCTGTTTTTCTTTGGATTGAAGTGAACTTCTGAGGCAACTGTCCCACTTGTCCCAGCTTGCTGCATTTGGCCTTGCATTATACAGTAGTCTTGGAGTGCAGGAACTGGATTCCTTTCAGGTAATACTAAACAGAAAAACAAGCTTCGGGAGTACRCCTGAGTGCTCCAGCTGTGGGGCCAGACTGGAGATAATCTGARGTGAAATACCAAATCCTAAAATGTRTGTGCTGTTGATATCAAGTCCTCCACATCAATAATTTTACTCTATAGACCCATTCCTTTTGRTCCTCACTACTTGCTAATGTCGACCTAGCTAAAAGCATAGAGCAGAGTCTGCTACTATAATCTTTTTTCAGTTTTAATTTCCAGAAAACGGGGAACAAGAAAATATCCTGCATTAGCAGAAAGACACAAAGACCATGAGATTCATATGTTTTCAGTAGTCAGAAAAGAAATAATATTCTTTTGAGTTATTGTTCATTATTTAAATTGCAACATTTGAATTCCTGTGCAATTGAAAAATCAGAAACAAGGTTGCCAGGAACTAGTTTAATCTGCTGCTCCAGTTTCTCAGTATTGCTAGATAATCAATTTTTGATGGAGAATGTGTATTTTCTCCTGTATGGTCAGTACCTTTTATTTGTTTAACGTTAGTTTCCCCTGTTACACTGTTCATGAGAATGAAGTCACTTTGTAATGAAGACTTATGTAAAGATACTTCCATTCAATCCAGTTATGTGCCTTCTCATTTTATTCTTTTTCTCTGCTTACAGTTATGATAAACATACATACTAAGTGGTGAACACTATGTAAATGTCCACAGTTAAATAGAAATGCCTACTTATAATGTCTGCCTATAATATCTCTAGTARTATTTATCCATACATACACAGCCTACATATCACAGAAACACACGTATACCAGCAATCGTATATGCACACACATTTATGACATACACATAGGCACACAGATACACACACTGGGCTGGTCCAAACTGATTGGCAACATGCATTCCAGTGCTGCAAATATATTTAAGGCCATGGGTACCAAGACTTTTCTCAGGTCATTTTTTCATATTGCAATGAATAAAARTCAGTGTTTGGCCTTATTAACAGCAAGTGCTTTCTCCTGGAAAGCTTTTCACAAAACTGTCGTTACACTCTGTGTGTGACATAGTGTCTGTAATAGAATAAGTGTAGAACATGCATAGCCTGTCTTCATTAAACAAGGGAAACAAAGTTCCTCCGGTGAGTTCAGTGCAAAGCCAACTAACATTTCATTGACTTCAAAGAGCTTTGGCCATATAAATACAGCTCCTGTAAGTCCTTTTGTCTGCTTCACTTCCATCAACTGGTGATGGCTTTTTTGCCTGGCAGGGTGCCCTGAAACTCAAGGAAAAATTTCATTATGCATACTCAAATGGCTCTTTCTTCATACAACATGTTCTTTTCTCTGAACTCCTCTTTTCTTGGAGCATTCAGGAAACATCAGGGTGAGAGATACCATGAATTATTTATTGCAACGGCTGGGTCAGGCATATGGCAGCAGTTTATTTCAAGTGCAAAATAGTGTGCAGTGAAAATAAGCAGTTTGATAAAATTTTCTACCTATCATGGCTTTTCAGTCTCTAGGAACCAAAATTTAGAGTATATATTGAAATGGAAGCTCCTATTTTCTGAGCTGGTATGAGGCATGCATGTCTTTAAAGCTTAGCAAACACTCTTATTACGAGGTGTTTGTCTCAGTAAGGCCAAGCACTCACCTGTGCCTGCGGTTTCCTGAGAAAGAGTACCTGACTGAGGAAGAGGAATACCTGCTACGAAAACAAGCTGTGGGAAGTCCAAATGTTCAAGGAAAGAGGCTCTGTATCTGGAACCCCTTTAGGGACTCCTCAGAGAGAAGGCYACCACATGGGAAGACTTGCAGGGAAAATTAGATGCTCAGGATGATCCTAGCTGTGCTCAAAAAGAGGTTGCTCTGGAAAAGAGTGAAAGAGAAGACCTAGGAACAGGGCTGCTGGGAGGATCCCTGGGAAACAGTAAAGCAGATCAGGCTTACCACAAGCAGAGATGACTTTCCATTGACGTAGGAGCCTGTCTCCAACGTCTCCAGTGACCATGGTGAACATAATCCTATGCCCCTGACGCTCCCYTGGAGATGGTGGTAGAGAAGGACTGCTAAGCTTTAACAAAGACTACCATACCTTGATACGACAGGAAAAAGGGCTCCCAGAATATGGACTTATTGAAAACAGCCGATTTGCTCTTCTTGTCAAGAATTTTTATTTTGCTTTGGAAAAGGGAAACTCATATTTGAAGACACTGTGAAGCCATGTAGCACATAGCTGTCACTTATTTGTCAGGAAAAAAATCTATTTTTGTTCTTGAGCAATCTTTTTACTTTCCTTCCTTTTAAACACAATGACAGTAATGATTAATAGACATAGTCCACCGTGCTGTCAGCAGGAAGCCAGCCTAAGTGTGGGGGAAGTCTAAATAATTGAAGGGAAAAGGTGACAGAGGCAGCCATCAGTTCTACCAGATAAGGGAGGCTTCATTGCCTGGCTCTTTTCCCAAATAAAAAAGAAAATTTACCATTTGAGGAGTGYAATCTGTAGACTTCATGATGTACTTCCCTGGGGGGCAAAAGTAAAGAGAGGGCTCAGTGTTTCTAAATTGGTAGAAAGTGATGCAACCCCCCTCATTTTTAATTGCATTACAGCACATTAGCAGGTTTGCAACACAACCAGCTTGTCAGAAACAACTGGGCAGGATTCCAGACRCAGCAATGAAGACCCAATACGAGCCTGAATCATGGAGCGCTGGGCAGTGCCTTCAGAGAGCGACTCTCCTCAGTGGAACAGAGACATGGACATGCTGGTGRTCACAGGAGACCTGGTACACTTGCMAAAAAGGTCAGTAAATTTTATGTCTGAGCTTGAGTCACTGGGATTTGATTTCTAAGAGAAGGAAACCATCAAACTTCATGTCAGAGCAACAGATGTTGAGCAGAAAACTAGCTCCAGTCTTCTCGAAGTGGGCAACAACCCCCAAAACTTTCCAAAATGTCAACTTTAGTTTGTTTGCTGAACTGTCCATTTTGGAGCTCTGTGTCATGATTATAATTGGAGCATATTGTTTCAAATTATTATCAAGAGAAGAGAATCCTTTCCTCCATTTTGAACAAACTAWGGACTACTATTTCATCCAACATTATGCATCATATAGTTTCTAGGCAGAGTTTGATCAAGTGCATATCAGAGACTGTCCTGTCTTCTACARAAAAGTTTTCTAGAGGCTAAGAGGTCTTTCCTTTTGCATGAACAATAACAATAAGGCAATTGTTAAATGTTTTAATTTAACTGGTGAGGTAAAATGAGACTGTGATGAAAGGAGAAACCAAAACCCAAACTGTTATCTAGATATGGTTGTTCAAACTTACAGAAGAGACACAGGGMCCACTCTGTTCTCCCAAGATGCGTACGGACACAGCAAAACTCATACTGCTCACCCCAGCCTCAGCACTGGAAACACTGGGATGCACAGTGAAGCACATGAAYGTGTGCTGAGTCATTTGGATGTCCAAATCAGTCTCCACTAACTCTAGGGCTCTCCACAGGGCATCTACCACATGGGGATGACCCACGGCAGTAGGTAGATCTGTTCAGCTGGGGAGGTCCAGGAAAGCATCCATACTAGAATAAAAAATGTTCAGTAGGAGCATAATTGGAATTCAAGCTGAGCTGACTAGGAAGAACTGAAAAAAAAAAAGGCAGAAATATTATTGGAAGTTTGTATCCTTCCTTTGTTTTAGGCCATTTTGACTCTTGGCAGGCAAAATATTCAGTAACAACGAGTACAGACTGGGAAGCAGGGAAAGATGGAAGCAGTAACTACATCTAGTCCTTGATAATATTTCATCCTGGATAAAGTTATTCAAAGCTGTGAAGTGATTAGAGTGGTAGCCACATCCTGTGCAGTGAAAGAGTTATATTGACACCTCTCCCCATGATGAGGAAGCTGAGCTTTCTGTCAGCTGTGCTGTTCTGGGAGAAAGCCGTGGTAGCATATATAAGGAAAATCATTCAGCAAAGCAAATCTGGGATCCTTGAGAATGTGGCAGGATTTCTTGCAGTCTGTTTGCTGCTATCCTGCCCTCTTGATAAGGCCTTGATGCTAGTTTCAGGATGCTGCTTCTGCTAACTGATTGCCTTCTGTATAACTTTTCTAAGAGGCAGCTGGTTCAGAGTCTTCCTAAGGCTTTCTGATTTTGAAGAAATGTATAGACTAGATCTGAAATGCTGCTATATTCAGCTCAACTGTGTATAGGCTGAAATTCTTATAGAACACCTTTATCTAATAAAACCAGTTAAATTAGATCCAGTTTTGCTGTCCAGGTAGGTGACTGTGTAACATTCTGGTCATCGAGATGATCTGTTAAACACTGGAAAGATTTCAGAACAGGTGTGTTGCATGCATATACTTTACAATAATTYAAGGGAGACCCCTAAAAAACATTTGCCATTGTGTCTATCACTTGGAGGTGGCAATGTGATAACACCTTTAATTTTAAGAGTCTAATTCTTGAATCATTTCTTTAGGATACTGATGTGTGTGCTTGCTGGAGAATAAGAATTGGAATTTGTTTTTAATATTTTTGCATGCAGTAATACTTGAGAGTTTTAAAAAAATCTATGAAAATGCAAGGAGAAGGGTTAAAAGAAAGCTTTGTACRTATTTTCCTGGTGAAAAGATGGAATTGTTATTGCACAGTTTCCTTCGRCACTGACAGTCAGCTGTTTACACACACTCACTGTTCCATCAAATGGGACATTTGTGGCTTTGTGTAACATAAAGTGGCTCTTCAGTTCCAGTCATCTGTGTTTTTGAAGTATTTCAGAACAGTACTGAAGCAACATTAAGACAGTAGTAATGATTAATGCCCTTTTCAAGCAGCTTTGAAATRAAGGGGAAACACAAATGGCTTTTGAGTATTTTTCCTAGAGGACAGAGTTATGCTTGGTCCAAATGATGAAAATACTAGAAATGGAGGCTGAAGAGAGAAACTGAAGTTAAGGGACTTTATTTTAGCAGAGAATACTGATGGTTCCTTGGCTGTTGATGAGAAGGAAAGATGTCAAAAGAGAGAAAAGAAATCAAGTGACAAGAAAAGCCAAGCAAAGGAAGCTTACGGAGGAGGAAATAGAAAATGGCAGTGGCAGGACAATGATGGCTGAATGCACGGGAGCAAGTGCTCCGTGATCCAGACTCAGAAGCATTTGGCTGATTCAGGGCAACTCTTACGTATGTTTGAAAGTCAAGTGTATATTCTGTTACTTATGTAAGTGGGAAACATCTATAATAGTATTTTCTGGAGGCATTTTCCCTGTAGAGCCTCAGGATATAGCACCTACATTCCCACAGTGACAACTGGAGAGGTAGAAGGCAGGGAAGTCAACCTGATTCCTCCATTATTTTACAGCTGGTGAAGCTAAGATGATTTTCCCTTTCCTGCAGCAAAAGGTGGCTGCAGTCAGATAACAGAGCAGTGCCTAAAGGAAGGGCCACAGACAGACGGCATTATAGGAGAAGATGAGGGAGGAAGACGGCTCAGGCAAACGCAGGGGCCTGGAGGATGAAGGCGAGACCACTCTCAGTCTGAGACCATCATAGTATTAAAGAGAGGGTATGTCTAGTCCTACTGAAGGGTAAACTAGAGGCTTCTGTTGCTTTGGGTTTTTTGAAGCAGAATGGATGTGTTTACTTTGATCTTTTAGAGAAATGGAACATAATTATTTCTTTTGAGCAACACTATTTATTTCAGAAGTTTGTATATTCAAGCTCTGAGAACAGTTCTAATGCTACTGCTAATAGGGCTAGATTATGGAATAGAGGCTTTATTTTTATTTATCATATAACACATTATAAGCTTACAGTGGTTCTGAMTGAGCTTGGGGAAAAAAAGTCAACATTTTGTTAGGTGTGACCTTTTTTGATTGCTTCCTCTGTCATGTTTCTCCTCTACTCCTGGTTCTTCTTTTCATTATTTTATTATCATTAAGTTTGTTAGATAAATTATTTCTAAACACATAAATGATCAAAACTACAAGAACTGACTCTCAGACTGCTTAGTTATTGTCCTATATAAGGATAGTTTTCGTTAGTACCCCACCATAATTAAAAATACTCAGAAGCTGATATATTACCTTTTATAAGGTATAGGTTTGCCAACCGTGAAGATATTCTGGACGAAATTATAGGATATAAATACCTGACACAGGTAACTGTTAGAGAGAGTGGTATAATCATACACATATTAGCTATCTAAGAAAGGCCCCTCATTGCTTATGTGTTCGCCTAGATACTTGCATCCCTTCAGAGCACATCTCCTGAGCATTCTGCAGTTCTCAATGGATATTTTCCCAAGCTCCTGTGACCTCTGGCAGTCTTCTCTCATTTTGGCACATGAGAAACTGATGTATCAACCAGCTTTCTTAAGCTAATGAGAAGGGCCATGTTAGGGATAGGTATTGAATCCAGATCACAAATCCTGGACTAGTATTTTAAATCTATTTTTAAACAGGCCATTAATAGGCTGTATCATAGTAATTTGGCTTCCTCAGGTTAATCTCAATAAAGTAATATTTTCAGTGCATTGATATCCTTAATTTATTCTATTTTCTTTTCATTTTCCAATTTGGTTTGCAAAGAAGTTCAACCAGCCTTTATTTACTGAAGAGTATCTCCATGTAAAGATTCTACTTATTGACAGAAAAGTCAATGAAATCACAAGGGCAATATATTCCATCAATGCTTCCATTCTGCATCCGTGATGTAAAGCTTAAAGGCACCTTATTTATCTGGTAGGAAGAGAATCACAGAATCACAGAATGGTGGAGGTTGGAAGGGACCTCTGGAGATCATCTAGTCCAACCTCCCTGCTCAGCAGGGTCACCTAGAGCATGTTAGACAGGGTTGCATCCAGGCGGGCCTTGAATATCTCCAGAGAAGGAGACTCCACAACCTCTCTGGGCAGCCTGGTCCAGTGCTCCATCACTCTCACAGTGAAGAAATTCCCCCTAAACGAACATGTTCCTAAACCATTTTTCTCAAAAGGAAAAGACAATCTTTTCCTCTATTCAATGGAAGCATCTTTCTTTCAAGCTTTCATCCTTAGACTCAGAGAAATAGCTTAAGTGTAGTCTTTTATAAGGATCAGGTGCTCAAGAGTAGGTGTACTGGTGTGGATATAATGTTAATAAACAAGGTCATTGGTGAAGGCTTGGTCCATTACAGTTTGGAAATTTTCCAAGTAAAAATTTTTTTAATTAAATATACTTGCTATATCTTGAATTGGAAACTTTTGTCTAATTCATGCTGGTCAATAAAAAGAATGCATGAATCACTGAGCTGCTAAAATCCCCGTGTTTGTGCTTTTGGCTAGAGGTAGGAATTTTAGATTCCTAGCTCCACTACAGAGCTAGAATCATGTTTTTTGGTTTTGGGGTTTTTTCCCCAACAAAAGATCCATCCTGGATGTGTGGTCCTTGAAAGCTGTGTTACTAACTTTGGGAAAGTCCTAGGGATAGGCGTACCTGGACCAATAGTCTAGATTCCACTAGATCCTAAACCCTAGAGCATTCAATCAGCATTTATCAAAAGCCTGAGATATTTTTGATAAAATGATTTGTGTTCCCCAAATTGACGTTTTTCAACAAGCATTCATTTCCAGCCAGATTAATTCCTATATAACAGAAGCCATAAGACTTTCCCAAGCATTCCTACAACAATAGGATATATTTAGGTCAAATTACAGCATGCATTTTCAGTGCTAAATTAATATTCTCTCTGCTATTGTTAATTCGAGCAGTTCATAGCTAGCCAAAGCATAAGCAAAGCTAATATTAAAAATTACTGGGCAGTAGCTAAAATGGCCAGTGAATTCGTTATGTAATTATCTTGATTATTTGAAGAAGCACTGTTATCATCTATTCAAGTTATATATATTCTGTATATATAACGAAAGCCAYGGCACTATGACTGTGGGATGATTTAGATGCCTTTGTCTAGTCAGGTTTAAATGCAACTTTTATGAGAAAAGTAACCTTGAGATGTCCAATAAAAATTATTACAATGTTCCAGTATTCAGAATAGAGCTTATGAACAAGGGTGATTTGCTATTGAATTAACTGTAAATGATGTAGTCAATAACTCAAACATATATCCCCTTTGAGGCACCTAACATTAGATTTTTTAATACTTTTATTGTAGATAGCTGCAAGTTTTCTAAGGAATTAAGCTGAAGTCCGTACTATGTTATCACACAATATAGATTAACTTTGCTTCACCCATGTAGACACCACAAATTGTTGGGGGCAACATCCATAGCTCCTGCTCTGATTCTGTGCTAGATTATTTTAAAATAGAGATAACGATGTTTCACAATTGCCTTCTGTAGATGTGGGTCTGCTGCAGGAGCATAGCCTGACATAATAGCGTAGCTACTTTACTACGTTGCTTGGTTGTAGAAGGATAGGATTTTAAACACCTGTTCAGATATGAATGATACATTTGCTTTTCGTATCTCTACAGYGAAAACTCATTTTGCTCCAAAGATGAAAGTATAGTTCCTCCTGCAAAATCCCCAAACACCCTCATTTCCATCTAGGACCCTGCTGACCTCTCTGAAGCAATCCATTTCTCCTAAACTCAGATCTGCTGGTTCCATTTGAAATGAGTCCATGCACAGGAACAAGTTTCTGAGGAAGGTAACTGGAATAAAACTACGTATATTGCCTTGATTGCTACTCTTTAAAATTGCTTCTAATACATCGGTCTGTTTGGAAGAGATACCTGCTGGTAGGTATAGCCCACATGCATGACAAAAATTTACTTAGACCATTTATGAGAAGTACATTAGGCCTGTCAAGATATTCCAAGGTTATGRAACAAGATAGGAAAGGTTTATTTAGTACCATAACAGTAAGTCATAAATTTGATGGAGCCCAAATGTAAGATGTTTTGATCGCAGCTTCCTTTTTATACTGTGTGTCACATTTTCCCAATGTGTTCTGGGATGCCTCCAAGTCTAGTATGTGGGAATACTGTTTGCTCCTGTAGCTACGTGTGATTTTGAAGTTGTAATATACTTAATGCTCAGCGGCCAGTTATAGGGAAGAGCATATAATGCTGAGACTTGTGAAAGTGTGTTTCTTGCACTTACACTGGCGCCAGCTCTGCATTTATTAGACCAGACCAAGTCATCTGTAAATAATATGAAAATGCCTGCTGAGGGAGGCATTCAGTCTGTAGAAGTAAGTCATACTCAATAGTCCAGAAAGCAGAATTTAAAAGATTACAAGAATGTTTCATGCTTCTAGGAATGTCTTTGCTGTTATAAAATCAAACCCTTAAGGCTGACAGTCAAGTTTCTGTAATTTTATGATTTTCAGTGCAATTTTCAATGAGAATTCTGTTTAGAAGTAAGAAAGCTCTTTACAAGATAGGAAAAAAAATATTGGCTAGTTAGATATTGTTAAGCTAAATCATGCTGCACAGGCCTTCTGTGAAAAATTAGCTCCAGAACTTACTGTGCTGTTTAAATGTGGCCTGTAGTAAAAAGCAAAATAATTTGCACTATGAGCAGATTAATTCATTTCCTATTCTGCAGGACATGCTTATAGGGGAATCAGATCCTCAATGTCGGTTTACTAACAGTCTGTCTCTGTACACCTCTTCAGATATAGAGCTGGTAATTCATTCCATTAAAGACTTATATACTGCTTTGATGCTAAAACATTTTTCTTTATTCCATAAATATTTGGTGGCACTTACTCTAAATTGCAGAGAAGTGGGATGTACGGCCTAATGTGACATAGTGAGTCATAAACTCAGGGCCAATGAGAAATGCTATTTATCTTTTTCAAAACAATAATTTTGACAAAACTTGCTTTAATATGTTCTATTAAAAGACCTGCCAACATTGCAGAGGCCCAACATAAGTATTTCTTTTCCTACACCTGGATTTAACAGATGTGAGGGTAAATTTTAAGAATTTTTTTGCAGAAACCTTCTGTAGTGCCAATGCCACCAGGACTCTGTATATGGTGCTGCATAGTACAAGCACTTATCTGAGCATTTATCCACCATCTCTGTTTTGACTGAAATCCTCAACAACACTGATCTCTAYAGGKAYGGGTCTTTAAGATTACCAGAAAAGKTAAGTAAAGATAAACTGGTAGCTGGATTTCTGCTTAGCCATGGTTTCTTTGAAGGGAACATGTAGAATTGAGGTGACCTTCTTTKGAGAGGCTCTCATTAGTTTTGATGGATGTTGGTTCAGAGTTTTAAAGCACCTCATCTCTTTCTCTTCTCAAATCTAGACCAACCTTCTCCATTCCACCCCATCAAGGAAAAAAGTGAAGCTGGGCAAAACTGGCCTCTKTCATGTTTCTTGGGATGGATTTTGTCTCATCAGGAGAAGATGCTYAGGAGGATGAGGAGAAAGTCCCAGGCTTCTCAAGATAAAATGTGGAGTGTTGGCAGAGGTAGTATCATTGTGGTAAATGAACGAACATGGTGATAAATGCATTGTGCTCTTGCTTCACTGCAAAATAGAAGCTGCAAAGGGATTTCTCTTTTCAGTTTAGTCTTATTATTGGTCAGAGGAACTATGTGCTCGTCCTTCATCAAGCAGAAATGTAAATTAATGAAATGAAATTAGCTGATGTTTGAATTGCGTTGGCTTTGTATTACCACATTTATCGCTTATGATTTTACCTAAAGGAAAAATATTTGGATTATATCACTGTCAGATTGCTGTCCTTTGTGAGCTGTGAGGACAAATTGGATTAATGTAACATATGCAAAATACAAAACAAATGTTGTTTCACATGCATGTTGATATTTACTGAGACCTTGCAGAGTCATCATTAGGTTTAATTCTATATAAAGATCTTGGATAGAAGCAAAAGCATCAGCAATTCYTGTAGTGTTGCTCTTGCAGAGCTGCCCTTCCTGCTCTAGGGATTTTATCAACATTACAGAAATTTTATAAAAGCTCCAGACTTTTGCCAAGGAAGAGAAGAAGCTGGATAACTGTGAAGCAAAGCACCCAACAGCACTGAAACAGAAGAAAATAAATAGATGTTGGCAACTTTTTACAAAGCAATCTTATATTTTGGATGGGGTAAGAGAAAAGTACTAACACATATTAAGATGTTCTAAACATGCTAGATAAGAGTAATTTTAACTTATCTTGTATTAGACGTTAKCAAATCAAAAGAGAGTTTACCAGTGTCTTTGCATTAGAGACTGGGTATGCCTGAGATAGTTGCTTAGTCTATTTGACATATTAAGCTCTGTGAGAGTACTGTTTTTAGTGTTATTCAGTGTGTATCCTCTTCCTAGAATACAAGGCATCACATAAACAAGCTTTATCTTTTGACAGGTCTAGATATATTCCTGGATGGAAGCTCATAAAGCTGCTTTGCTTTTAGAGGTAAAGATCTTTCTTCTGGAAATTCTGCAAGCTTGGCCTTTGTAGAAGATTCAAAATAATTTTAGATGTATTTTTTTCTGGCTGAAGTAAAWCATACACTGGCATGACATAAGGCATCTACTTCTGACTGGATACTTTCAAATGGATGAATATGAACTCAATACATATGGGGTGTCATGTTCCAGCAATAAGCCAATATTTGTGCTGTTTAGTTCACCAAGAGGTGGCAGCCTTTGCTCAACTCCCTCCAGATTTGTCCTCTCCAGAGGTGGGCTGACCAGAGGTGTAGCTGACACACTGACAATGTATTGGTGATAATGATTGTGTTTTGTTTGGTAATTATTTCTTCTTGCAGGGAAATTAGTATGGAAAATCTAACCTGAAGAGTTTAAGTAGGATGTTTTTTACCTAGATTAATTTTCTAAGAGTCAGGGATTTAATTTAAACCAATCATTTTGGGCTTTCTTCATTCATGACAATGAGAAGAAACATCTCCACGGGCTGTTTGCCCCACCCTGAGAGAGCCTAGGACACGTGAATGGAATTACTTGTTAAATGGGCCTCTCTTTTCACAGGCTGTGGAGGAAACCTAGGTAGCTAGCTGAAATTGAATCTGAATTGTAGAGTTAAAGTGAGATGACCTGAACTACGACTTTAATTTCTATTTTCATAATCCTTCTAAGATTTTGCGCAAATGTTTATTAATGAAATACACACAGAGTCTTCCTGCTGATATTTGTGGCCTCTTTACATCAGAAAATAGTGGTAGGAAAAAGCACGTCCCTATTTTTGGACATTTTTGTACCTCTCGATTTTATGTGCTTTGAGATGACAATGTTTAGCTATTTCACAAAGATTCTGTAAACTTTACAGCTAGTCAATGCTTCCAAAACTTTACTAAGAGCAAAGAGCACCTGAGCCAGAACCGTATCTTGTGAGAACTTAGTTTCTTATCTTTTACTTAGTAAAGCATGCCATATATTGATTTTAGATTTTCTTACCTATTAGGAGGAGGAATACCAGCAGAAACCAGACTGAGATACAGTGTTCTGTTTGTAATTTAATCTCCCATATGTAGTTTGAAATACATGTCCAACCAAATCAGTAAGTTCTCTGATCACTTGCATTATTAAAATTATAGGAAAACATGCTGGTGAATGATTTCTCTCTTGTTCGTAACAATTCTTGACATTTGAATTATTCCTTTGGTAACTGTAATAGGAAAAACACAGCCGAAGCTATAGAAGGGCAGAGAAGTCAGCACAGATAAACCACGCAGTAGCTGTAAGAATAATACAGATGCATGAGCATGCTGCAAGTGTCTCATTAGATCACAACAGTCATCCCCTGTTCCTGTGACCTCTGCTGGCACTCCACAAGCTTTTATTTTGTTGTAGAGGTCCCTAGAAAGGTGATCTAAAACTAAGGATTCATCTTCTGTTTTTTAAACTATTCCCCTGTCTTAACACTAGCAGTGTTAAGGGAGGTAAGTATGTTTTAATGCTCCTCATTACAGTTTTCTTATTTCTAGGAATAAGATCTGCAGCAGTATGCCTATATACTAAGAAACTTCCAAAGGATGTTTACAATGTTTTAGTCTTACTTATGACTTGTTCTAACCGTAATCAACATATACGTGTCTTAGGCCATTTAAATAAATGAATATGGGAGCAAGAATAATCTGCACAGGGATGAAAAAGAGAGGAAGGTTAAAAGCTAAATCAGACCGTTCAGAAGATTTACAATCAGCTGTGAAACATATTTCCCTGCACTAAAGCTAATCAAGACAATGAATTTTTAATGTTTGCCATGTACTACAGAGGAAATTGAATCAGGCGTCTCCTGGGGATTCCTTTATTACTTGGCGCTCGCACACTGGCACCCACACTTCTTCGGCTGCTGCCAGCAGTAGGATAACTTTGATGCACATATGGTTACTAGGCTCCTTGCAAGAAAGCGAAGAAGCAAGATTTCCCCACAATCCCAAATGTGCGTTATGGAACGAGAAGAGRTCCCGCGCTCCGTCAGGGGACGTGCGCGTTTGCCCGCTGCAGCGCGGTCCCGCTCTGCCGGCTGCGAGGGGCAGATGCGGGGGGTCGCAGCCCTTGTGGCAGCCAGCGGCGAGGGGCAGCCGCCCGCCTCCCACTGCGGCTGGCGGAAAAACAGGAGGAAGAGCTTTTCGGGCTGAGATCACTGAACAGACTGTTTTCTYCTCCTTTAGGGAAGAAGCAGCAAGCCAGGGCTGACAGCTGGACCGTGCTGTATAAGGACTGTGTATTTATAAATGGAGGAGCACTAGAAAAGCTACACAGCAACATTAAGTCTATTCTGAAACATGAGATATTATTCTATTGCTTTCTATAGCTTTTTTTTTTGTGTTAGAGGGTCACAAAATAAAATGTACTCCTTTAATACCTTGCACTAGCTGAATTAAGAGAACATAAAAATCATTTCTGCAAAATCATAATTTAGCTGAAACAATAATACACCAGTCCAACTAGAGTTAAATCTTGCTCAGGTGATCTTTTTTAAGAGATTAGTCTTGGCTAGAATTAATATGCCCTGCTGCCACCACACCAGGTTTTGCTAATTAAGACTTATTCYATCAATTCTTTCTCAAGATTCACAGACTCTAAGCAAACCTTTGAAATTTCAGGATCTGTGAAAGGTCTAAATAAGTAGAAAAAGACTATTCAGCAATTTCTGGCACCTGGAAATGTCACAGACTAACTGTCCTGTTTTTCAGGTCCAGAAAATGTAATTAGGACAACATTTATTCTGTAAAAAGCATGCAAGATACTATTTTATTAAACAAAATGTATGCTAGTTTGCAGTAGCATAGAACTGCTGTTTTCATAGGTCATTTAAGAATAGGAAAGAAAAGGTTCTAGTTGTATAAGATAGTTACTCAATATAAGCATTTTTAAAAAAGCAATACTATTAACTTTCTCTTGTAAGTGAAATAGCTATGGAAACCTGGCAGGGTTTCATTAGAAGCAGTGAAGTATTGCAGCTCTTTCTAAGCTACAAAACACATGAAGCTGCTAGAGACTCACTGCCTATAGAGAAAGCTAGAGTCCTCTCTGCTGCCCCATAGAGCAGGTGTTCCCCATCTGGCCTTGATGAGGTGGGTGGGTAAGGTGGCACCTGAGACTAGAAATGAGGAGAAGAAAGACACAGTAGTGTTTGCAGGGCTTCCTGGGGSGTGCCTGGTGCTTTTTAATGGTCTTGGAGGAACAGCAGGAACCAGAAGATTGGTTTGCTGGCTCTTTTTTTGGTGGGAGGATAAGAAAGGTAGTGCAGTAAAAGATTCAGTCTGAATRTTGTCTGCAGATTGATTGAAAAAAAGGGGTAAGTAGTAGCTTTCTTACTGATCTTTCTAGAGAAAATAAAGAAACCATTATGCAGAAGTTCCTAGGTAAGGGCTCTGGATGCCTTACTGAGAAAGGCTCTAAGAGGAAGGGTTAGAAAGTGTAATTACAAGGGTAGGATTGCATCCCAAAGATACTGGTATGAGCATGCTTGTGTTCCTGTGGTGTACTTAGGGACAGTCTGATATTTGACCCCAGAAATAGGACTAGGTACCTGTGGCCATTCCTGCCTTTTTAGAGGCTGAGAGGAATATGGGATGTGAGCAAAGAGTACATGAGTAATGAAATATCATGTGACCCTCTCCTTCAGGTAAATTGAGAGGGAAAGCTCTGACTCTGTAAAGGGAAGTCAGGGCAGTGTGTTACTGAGTGTGCAGCTACCTGAAAAAGAAGCTGTAGCTTATCTGTAATAAAGCAGGTGTGACCTACTGGGTCCTGATGAGGAGTCCTCTGTGGAAATAAAAGATCAAGGAGGCCAGAGTGGATGTTTATAAAGGGGTCTCTGGGTGAAGTCCTGAGGGATTCCTGCTTGAGAYGAGCTTGCTGCTTAATGCCTGTCTGCTCTGGTGGAGTTATAAGGCTGTTCTGAAAAAAGGGAATATACAAAGGCTGAGGAAATGCCTTATTTGTAAAGTAGTTGCTATTAGTAAAAAGAGTCACTCAACTACATATTTGATACATCTGTCTTGTGTCAGTGCTTGGGGTATCACCCTGACTTGGGTGACTCCATGCAGAAGTGTGTAATTCAGTCTGAGGAAATGTCTGGTCTCTTTTTCTTACAGCAGCTGAAGCCTTAATATGGTAGCTGTATTTACATAGTCTCTCCTGCGGTGATGCTTTTGGCTGATGTACATAATACTGTCCCCCTAGTGGCTGGGGATCTCCATAAATGGTGGGGTTTTGAGCACTCTTCTCGCATGTTCCCTCCTCCTGCACGCTTTTATTGATAATTTGGTGAGAAGGCCTCGAATGTTGCTAATCCTCCCTGTGTTTAGGTCAGTCTGGCTCTGGAATGTTAGTCACCTCTCTGCATACAGCAGCAGAGAAATTGAATCCTTCAGGAGAAGGGCAGTGTGGAGGCAGGGGAGAGGAAGGGACTTGGCTTTTAAACCAGTTGGTGAGTGCTGAGTTGTGCTAGCCAGTTAAYTGTCTCCACCTGACTGTAGGAACGAACACCATGTGCCTCTATCAGCTCATGGCTGGCGGTGTGTGTATGTGTAAGGGGTTATGCTGATTCAGCAAGCTTTATTTTGCCCCGTCTTCAAGTTGTTTTCCTCCAAGGAGACCCTCTCTAGTGTCACTGCCATCCTTGTGTTCCGTGGCTTTGTGCCTGCCTTACATCTGACTTTCTCAAGTGAATGCTTCGGTTTCAGGCAAGCGAATGGAGCTGATAATTTAAATTTTACAGCAGGGAGTTGTAGCAGCTTCTTGATGAGCAGCTTCTGTTTTGTGGAGAATTCTTTGAGGTAACTGTGAGGTTGGATGCACTCGTGTGTGCAGCTAAATCTGTTTAAACTGCTCAGTAGAGGAAAGAGAAGTTGGAGACTGGTAAAGTGTGAAAGTAATCTGTGTAAATGTGAAGAGACACTAGCATATGTGGCAGCAATCATGAACTTCAGGAGTTGCAAGCAAAACTATAGSAACCTAACCCATAGTTGCTTATTTTGGCTATGAATACCCATCCCTTTTCCACATCTCTTCTATATCTGCAAGATGGTTGTGTGACCTGCAGGTGACAAGATTGGGGAGTACTTGGCTTTATCTTGCTATTATACCTTTGTGTTCATTGTGTTACACCAACAACTTACAAAACATCTGCCTGTGATAACGTGAAAAGTGCACTAAAATTGTTCGGGTACCACCTGAATATTCATTTCCACCAAACATTCTGGAAGTACTTGGGTGAAAGAATAATTCATTTTCTCAATGAGAGAGATGTCATTGTCTAGATTTACCATGTATGTCAGTTAGATTATACTAAAACAACCTTGCATTAAATTGTACTTTTGTGAAGGCTACCAAAAATACAAGCATTAATGTAAACCTGCATGCAACCTTTTCTGTAAAACTAGAAATCACTGAAATGCTACTTAAGAAAACTTATTGTGATATAAATAATGAACATCCCTTATAGAACACATTATACATTAACTGTGCTTTTTCTGGAGAAATGGTATACTTTTGGGAAGGTAGTCAATACAAAAAGATGGTATTACGTTCTGAAGTCTTTTCTCCAAAGACTTCTTTCACATGAGATCTTGCTTGTATGATTTTAAAATTCAAAACAAAGCAGTAAATGTTATGCTTGTCTGGAGACACCTGTCTTAAGTTTACCTCTTTTTTTTTGATCAAGATGGATAACTGTAGCTATCTTATGTAAAGTGAAAGCACTCTACATTGTATCTTGCTGTAGCCTGTCCTGCAAGCTATTGCGCTTCTGAGGCATATAACTGCACAGGGATGCTATGTGCTCTAGACTTCTTCCTAAGTAGTGTCTGTGCAAAGGGGAAGACTGTTAGACTTGATTTTTGTTTAATTGCTTTTTCAGGTAGGATTTAGTCGCTTTGTATTTGCTGTGCATTTCCACTTATGCTCTTCATCCTTTTACTGTAAGGTATTCCAAGGGAATCAATGGCTTTGGAGTGCTCTTACTAAAGTGTGGATTAATTGAAATAAAAATGGCTTGAAGAATCAAACTTTAATTAGGAAGGCTCCTGAGCTCTAAAATGGGCTCTGCAGTTATTTACAACATGAAAGGGAAGTGAGCTTGATATCAAAACATCTATTTCTGTAATTGCTTCATAAATATTTGATGTATTTGTCACGTTCCAATGGAGGGGAGAGACTGAACAGGATCTGGTTGGAGAAGTAGCCGTTCTGTGTAATGCTTGCCCACTCCTATGCACAAAGTGAGCGCTTGACTGCTTGAGGGAGTAAGGCTGTATCGCCAGATTCTTCTGGGGTGTCTGAAACTGGATCTGCCTGGATCAGGTAGGACTGTCATGTCCAAGGACATGACTTTAAGATACTCTTTTGATCTATTTTATCACTAATGCAATAATTAKTCTTCAATGTGTGTTAAGAAGAAAAGCAGATCAAACTCTGGAGGGAAAAGACTTGTAGATATCATAAGTCAAAAGCAGTGCATATAAGGGATGCTGTAATTTAAAGTCTGACAGCTGATGTTTTACACCTTTACTGGGTAAAAGTACAGACTTGGCTACCTAGGCAGGTGCCCTCAGACTTAGGAGAGAAAAAAAGGGTGGTAGCGTATGACCTCTGCTAATGAGCCTGTAATTGAACAAGAAAAAAAACAACCTTTTTTATACTTTCATATGTAGAGATTTACTGACTTGTGTAGAAACCTCACCTTAATGCACCTTGTACTTTCTTCTGACCTTCTTTTTGCTGCTTACATGACTGAAGTAGTTGCATCCTTTCTGATCTCTTACAGAACCCTTCAAAGTTTCTACCGGGCTTGTCAATAGAAGTGGCTAAGCCTGAAGAAGAGGTACTCAGGACCAAATGCAGCAGACCAACCCTGCTGTCATTGCTAGAGTTGCTCCTCTTTGCTCTGCTGAGAASTGGTGCACTCTGCCTTGTAGCTGCAGTGGTAGAAAGTAACTGGCATTGCAGGCTAGTGTCRGCTTCCAATACTTGTGTTATGTCCTGTCCAGCCGTGCTCTGACACTCTCCTTGTTAGTCCCATGTACAAGGCATCTTTTGTCAGCAGTGGATAGGAGAAAAAGGAGAATTGCTCGTATCTCCTTGTTTGGTACCCTCTATCTCCTCTCTTCTGCTGAAGCAGAGACACTGTGTGTGAAGTCAGGTTTTGAGAGAGGAGTTGTGCTTGTTTATGACACTTCTGCCTGCTGCTTTGCTGTCTGGGGTCCCCAAAYGCAGCTGGGAGGTGAGGCCTGTCCAGGGCAGGTCCTGTCCCACCTTCCCAGTTCCTGAAAAAACAGCATGGTGGTGGTGTGGGGCAGTTGCTGGTTTCTTTCTCCTGCCTCACAAGAAGGAGACTGATTTGCCAATAGCAGTGTTGCCGTTCATCAGTACACTGCCACACGAGTCAACAGTATTGCCTGGTGCTGTTGTGTAAGAGCATTTTGGGAATGCCTGGCCTGTTACAGAGTTATCTTCAAACTTCTGAGAGCGTTGGAGGGCATCCTGTTTATGGATCCAGTCACGTGCTCTTGGACATGTGCTTAACTCTGCAAGAACCTCTTACAGGTGACTGGCTGAAAGCAACACTTGTAAAATCTTCATGTTGGTAATTGTTTGCTGTCTGGCTTTGGTGTTGTGTGTTTGAAATAGGCATCTAGCAGCACAGAAATGAATTATCAGTAAGTAATAATTCTTCATAACGACTCTTGTGTCAAGCTGTAGTTGTAAGGTACCAATCTGACTTGTATTTAATTTCTCTAATCCAACGCTCTGACTAATCTGACATGGAATCAATTTGTGTGGTTCTTCCTAAATTGCCAAAGGCAAATAAAACTGAAGCCTCCCATACCTCCATGTTATTCTTAAAATACCTTGTTTAGTACTGTCAGCTGATAATTATAGGTTGTATCTGTGATGCCTGCTGATGCAGTCAACATGCTCRATTTGAGTAGACAGGATGTCATCTTTGTGGGATGTTTGAGGAAGTTTCCTGGAAAAGCAGTAGTTGCAAACAGAAATGTTCCCCTCCCTCTGCCTTGCAGGTGTAAGTACTTGAATGGCCATTGAGTGGTATGCAGTAGGAGTACAAAAATCATTGGCTCATTCTAAAACTAAAGAAAAAAATTATCTAGAATACGATGTGAAAAATATTTACGTCTTTAGGAAGTACTCCTGAGACTGTAGGTATGTTGATACAATGTGTGTGTGGGTGTTGTTCCCCCCACCCCCATTTTTTTTGAACATTTGCAGAGACTGAAACTCTTGCTAACTTTTCCCTGCAGAGATATCTGATAAAGGAAAAACTCTCTGAAATCTCAGGAACTGATGTGTTATGGAGGCTGCATTGTGCTGGTGGTGAAATGATAAAACTTTATCAGCTTTAAGGATTTTGCCAAATATTTAAAGTAATGTTATTTCAAAGTATTCCTGAGGTCTTCTAATGAAGAAAATTGAAATGGGTCACAGTGACTTTGACCTTTGAAGATAACTCAGGCTTGCTACTGCTTTTTTTTTTTTTAAGAGCCTTGAGGCTTTTTCCTAGCACATCAAACTTGACCTTTCATCACTGTCTATTTTGTTTTAAACACAAAGCTTCATATATCTATGTATTCATGTCAAACAAATGCTCCCTATGTCAGTTAGCAAGTCAATTATTCAGAAAGGAATAGCAAACACGTTTTGATAGCTGGAATGCATTTTGCACAAGATGCAATCATTCAATACAGAGTAAAATCTCATTTTAGTATAACGCCTGTTGGGGATCATATAAATGATGACTAATGTGCATGTTGGGATAAGTAGTTTTAAAAATAGCACCAGGAGTAGAATAAGCAGTTTTAACTTTAAATCTTGCTGTTGCCTAAGCTGTGAAAGATTGTCTTATTTCCTCTATCAGGCTGCTGCTACAGGGCCAGATGGCAACCTATGAAATATAAGGCTGTTGAGGGGTAAAAACAAGTTCTCATCAAAAGCAGCTAGTCATGAACATTTAAGGCTCATATGAGTTTTGATTATATATGTGAAAAATAAAACTGGAGTAACTAGTGTTGACAGGTGTACTCACACTGGCTCCAGTATGCTACTTTACTAAACAGTGAGTAACTAAGGGTGAAGCTACTGGATGTTCAAAGAGAAGATTGCCTGCTAGATGCAGTAAGGCTGGACAGATGKGCTCATGCTTTTGTGGTTGAAAGCTCGACTTTGTGCAGCTGGTGTTGTCTCAAGTTCAGGGTGGAAGTTTACCAAGTTCTAGATAGTTTTGCACTKTCTTATTAGAGTTGTAACTGGTAAGACAGTACTTCTGGGTGGTTGAGTGCGCTCCTATTGCATATATAAGCGCTTTCTTTTTCAGCCAGAAGTGAGATTAGCATGTTACATACAGTGGGCTCAGACAGCAAGAAGCTTCAGTCTATGTTCAAGATCTGCTTAGATTTTTGCACTGAAATGTATATTTTGACTTGTATTTGTCCAGCTGCTGTTTGCTGGGTTAATGTGATCTGGCACAGCCAAAAATTATTTTTAAATTAACAGTATTTCCCAAGAGAATTGAAGAGATGTAGCTTTGGGGTGAATCAAAAACCTGTTTGAAAGATACAAACTAAATCTATAATATGATTAWGAGCAGATGAGGCATCTATTGGCAGACTAATCTTTTGTCCTTATCAATGTGCATCTGAAGCTACAGTAAAACTTTCACGTTATTTTGTCTTACAGTAGAAAACTTGTGTAAATTTATTAGGAAATGTGCTTTTTCCATTGAGGCTTTTTTATTATAGTAATGTTTGAATAACCTGTAAGTGTAATTCTCAGGTTRGATGAGGCAACACTAGAATTTTGTATTCCAAATGRCTTCCAGTTCACCTAATCTTTTCCTGATCCTTTTGCAGCTACTAAAAGGATATAGGAAATAACTTCCGAAATGGTGATACTTGTGTTCTAGCTAATAAAGCTTTTTGAGGTTGAACTTCAGTACCTACTGAATCAGCCCTCAAAATAGGCATGTAAGGAGTGCTGGGTTTGTTTACCTGTTTTTCTGTGTRATAAACCCTTATGTTAAAATCTCCAAATACCATTGGACTCTTTGGAAGAATATTGCTTTGCTTGTGTCTGCTGCTCTTTATTTGGAATTGTGATGCTGAAAACTGGAGTTAAAGACAGATCTACATCAGGCTTGAAAGAAAAAATTGTTTTTAATACCGACTGCCCTGCTTACCATGACATTGTATTGTCAATGATGATGGGAAAGATTCACTAAACTTGTTGGAAGGGTGTGGGAATGAGTTTATACTCCAAGTGAAGATCTTCACTTGCATGGATTTTTGCCTTTATGCCTGTTTCTATCTCTTTAAAAGCATACTGTTCTTTGAATATGTGTTCTTCCTTTCTTTGACTAAACTTAAATTCTACAAATGCACTGCATATGTGCAAAGCTATTGTGGAAAAACTCTGTATTTCAAATAAAACTAAAGATTGTCCTTTACAGGCTAGSAAAGATTATGTTGATGCTCTACATATTCATGTTTGTTTCATCTGTTAAACTGGATTGAGACAATCATTTCTCACAGAACTTGTTGACAAGATTCTAATGTAAGAAGATATCTTTCATGGACYAGATTATCTCTGACTGTGACTGTCCCTGAACTGTGAAGAGAGTTGGCTTGAGATTTAAAGCCTTCTTTCTGCTTTTTCTTGCCATACAAAAGAATCAGTTCTATAGTACTAATGTAAGGAATGTCCATCTAGGTGTTATGAGTCCAGTTCTCTGTTTGCAGCTGGTAATTGCTTATCCACAAGTTAAGTGAACTTTTTCCACTGTCACCTTGATTTGACAGTGCTTTGCCTTGCAGTCCATCTGCATAGAAAAGTGGTRTGTGTGTCAGTGTAAAGCAATTTGAGCAAGGAGTAAGGAGCTTGTCTGGATTTTTATCACAACAATTCAGGTGTTTTCTAAGCAAAACTGACAGCCTACCCCCAACAACTACTGCCAAGTGCCCCCTCTTTAATAGCTTGGATCTTCCTTCACTGTACGTTTCCTGCTGTTGTGCATTTATTCAACTCTCTGCTTATGTAGCACCTAACATGGTGATGTCCTGATCCATGGCTAGGTCTTTTAGTAACAAAATTAAGTGGCAGCCTATAGCTGCTTTGACTGAAGCATTGGTTTTCTTGCTCATATAGCTGTGGTATTGTGCAATATTTTTCTGTGAAGGTATCTTATTTCTGGTTTACCTGTGATTAGCTTGTTCTAGGAGTGGTTAGCTCTTGTCATTTTACAAGTGCAACTTCTATTCCAACTTACATATGTGGCTAGTTTTTGAAGAAGCCTYATAGCCACTGGAGATCACCTGGGAGATCGTGGCATTCACAAGGGCTAGACCATACAAGTGAGAGTCTTGCATATGGAAGAGCAACAGAATTTTCAAAGGTGCTTCAAGATGCTCTAACTTTCTAGCATTTGCTTTGAGCAAATTATTTTTTTTAAATAGTGTTAATACAAAGACAGTGAACTTGGAGGCATTTTTTTTTTTTTGAAAAAACACCCTAGAGTACTCAGTAGGCTAATGGGAGTAATGGGAGTGTACTGTAAAAGCCCTGGGGCAAAGGACAACAAAGGACCGATGATGTCAAAGTACAGTTGAGTAAGTGATTGAGCAAATATTGGTCACTGTATGTCCTGGACCACTGTGGCATTCCCAAGGTGTTTAAAGAGGTTTTTACTGCAGTGTAACTAGTGCCTGAGCAGTTTGGGTTTAGGAGGCCTGCAGGTAGTACAGAAAATATAAATAGCAAAACTTGCRTTTGAGTGACTGCATCTGGTCAATATCGAAAGTGATGTGATGGAAATCTTTAATTCGTATCAAGTCAACAAAATGAGGTCTTGTTTTTCAGTGTGTAAGCAGAGTCTGTGCTATGTGTGCATATATATGTTTTTTTCTTCCCCTTAATGATACCATGTCTGGGTTGTTCCAGAGGTTATTTGCAAATATTCCTTGACATGGATGGGATTGAAGGTACAAACTTTAGCAGTGTGCAAGTTGAGTCAGAGGCAAATGGATTAACAGATTTTTAGAGGCAATAAAAATTGAATTACTCAGAAGGAGTAGGATTGCCAGTTCCTATCAGTCGTCTTACTGCAGAAAATGTGTTGCTGCTGTGCTTGAGTCAGGAATGTGAATTRCTGATACCCTTCAACTCTGTCTAGTGAAGGGGTATTATTGCAAAAGGAGGCTCAAGAAGGAGGAATTTTGTCTGTTTCAGTCTTCTTTCAGATGTGCTGTGTTAGGTTTTGTTCATAACAGCTTTGACTACAGATGTTAACAGGAGACACCCGCAACCGATGATCTAGTTGGGGCTGAACCCTTCAAAGTGTGACTACATTAACATTAGAGACAGCGTGATGTAATTCGAAAGCTGCATCTTGGCCTCTAAAGAGAAAACTGTTCTTAGTCTGTTTTGTCTCAGTATGCATCACGGGTATTGTAAAGATAATATTGACACAACTGGCTTTTCTCACCACAAACTTTTAAGTTGCTCCATTGTGTGTRTATGGGGATATATATGTATATCATCTAGCAGCATTTTTAAAAACCTGAATTTGCTTTATGCTTTTCTCTGACTGCTCCTTGAGCATTTTTCAATAGCTGAATTCTATTGCCTTTAAAGATATTCATTCTTAATACTTTTTCTCCAGTGAGGTCAAAATTAGGTTCYAAGATTACTGTATTTTTCTGCACTGGTAACTTTTCAAAGGGATTAATGCAAATATATGAATTTACTAAAATTTAGCAATTTTGAAATTTAACTGATGATTACTTCTATCCTGATGCTGAGAAAGTAACATGCATTTCCTCTAACAAATCCTTTTCCAGACACAGAAGGAACTGTAAAAAAGGTCACAAATTTATTGGAGAAGTTGCATATGGCTGTGGGGTGAATTTTAGTGTTTTCATATCAAAAGATGCTCTGTAGTCCTGAAACACCTGCTATAGATGCTAGTGTTCTCTTAGCATTAATATTGAGTTAGAAAACTCTCCTAGAAGGAAATATGATGAGCAACTTGTTAATGAACTGTTATTTAATCCTAGAAATAATTTACTCCGCAGTTTCAAGTTTGCTTGAACTAACAGGCTTTGATTCACACATTTTCTATTTTCTGTATAATTTTATCCTAGTGTATATACTTTTTTTAATCTACTGAAAGATTTTTAGCCTTTCCCTTTTGTTATTCACTCTTAATTTGCCACTGTCCCTAAAGAGTAGATTCATTCAAATTAATTTATTTGAAAGCAAATAAATATAGAATAAATTGTTGGCAATGGCTGTACTGCAAAACAAGGATACATCTCAGCAAAATAGATCCTATAGTAATGAAGTAAAGAGATGACAAAGCATTTACTGTTAGGAAAGGTGATGTTTTTTTCTGGATGAATGCACTCCATGGTTACTGATGATATTTGCTACTTTCCTGCCTGTCGCAGTAATTCAAAATCAGGCAGTGAGTAATGGTCCTGTATKTATTATCAGCCCTATTTAGACTGCTAAACAACAAATTGCCTGAAACTTAGGGAAATGGCTAAAACTGATACCACTCACAATTTCAGTTCAAGTGTAAATATATAGGTCTTAACTGAGGAGATCTGGGTTGATAGTTGAGGTTAGTTAATCTTCAAATTTGTTTCCAGGTRTAGTGATGGTGAGAACTTTATGCTTGCTAAGCAAGTACCTGTTGTTTTGGATCTGACTTGTAATTTGTTGCCTTTTACTACTTGTGCTGGCTAATTTTGGGAGTGGGTTATTTGGTTTTAATCTGAAGACTTGTAAATGCTCTGGGACTTCCTTGTCTGCTAAGTACTCTTGCAACTGTTATGAAAGGGAGAGACCCTCTGTTGGAAACAGTTAAGGTATTTGCATAACTAACCTTGAATGCTGGAACTGATACTAGCCTGGTCTGCARTGGCATTTTCTGAATGATGAAATGCTAATTCTTTTTGGGATTGCAGGCTGAAGCTGGAAGGCTCTTCTAATTTTGTTCATATCATTTGAGGTATTTAAACTGATGGAAACAGAAAGATCTCAAGGGAAAATTAAAGCTATAAATACCACCCTGGCCTCTCTAAGCAAGTCTTGGACCTACATACTCTTGATTACTGGTCAACAGGCTTCCCCATGAGAGGAAATGGGTGCACAAGTGGTACTGGAATATCGTTCTCATTCCTTTAGTCTCTAACRTTCATGTCACCTTTCCTTCTATTAGTAAGGTTTGAGTTCCTGAAAACCCTTCATGTTCCTGATGGCTGCAAGGACAATCTAGCCTTGCTTGCGGAAAAAGGGCTTTGAAGTTTCTGGAAGTTATAATTGCATCCTTTCCCACTTATTCCTTCTAGGACTTTGCTAATATACCTGAAATATTCCACAGATSGTGCTCCCCATGTTGTGAAGCTACTGTTTAGCAACAAAAACTGATTTGGCAAAGAAAAGGTGGAGTAGATTCTGAGGTGGCTGACTTCTGTTTCACATATGGAGCCCTTCATGAATCATGGGATTGACCTAAGGACTTCTGAACTAAGTCCTTATTTAGTAGGATTGAACTTTAAACATAGGCTAGTTAAAGCTTAATTTACAGAGGCCCTAGAGCTTTACATGATTTGAGATCCAGCTGGTGCTTCACTCTAATCTTTGAGGGTCACAATTTCATCATATTGAGAAATTGAGTGCCTGTACGCTTCAAAATTGTGTTTTGGAAACAAAAACATTTCCCACAATATGCTGCACTAATTATGGATGTTAGTGCKCACAGCAGAGGCTTGAAAGGGATTCATGACCTCAAGATAAAGAATTTCTGAGGATGGTGGGCTGGAAAGCTATTTTCATGCTCTCTGCTACTCAAAGTGGCATCTGAAAGTCAGCTACACATAAGAAAATGCTAGCCTAGCTTCTCCCAGGCAGAGTAACATTTAACTGACTCTCTTGAGRGATGCATGTCATCTCCAGTGCTCTTGAAACTGCTGAAACTTTCATCATAAATGTGATCAACAAAACTTCAGAGCTTGATGATTACTGATAGGAGAAAACACTCATTTACAATAGACAAAGATGACCTTAGGGGTCTGTTGTCACTCAGGATGCTCAAACCAGTGTTTGGGTAAAGGGTGGGGGGAACACTTGTGTCGATGACTTAACTGTAGCTTTTAGTTACTGTCTGGAAAGTTCTTTTGCAATGCTTGTTTTACTTAAATAAAAAGTTACTGTGCCAGCCTTGTGAATTTATGGTGTCATGGAAGTGTTGGATAGACMTCTGGAGATCATCTAGTCCAATCTCCTACTCAAAACAGGACTATCAACAGTGCTAGGTCAGGTCAACTATGGCTTTGTTTAGTYAAATCTGGACCATGTCTTGGGCTGGAAGGTCTACAATTTTCCTGAGCAATGCGTTCCAGTACTGTCCTACTGTCACGCAAAAGCTTTATCTAATGTCCAACTTGAACCTTCCAAATTAGGAATTGAGCCAAATTAAACTTACTTATAGGAGTTATRTTCTGTTTAGGGATTGCTTAATGTGTGCTAAGATTTGTCATTCCTTGAAAATATGTAATTAAAAGATAAAGGAAGTGAGTAGTTTCTTGCCACAGGTAGCTCAGACTGATTTAAGTTCTTGAATTTTTTCTGACTCTTGACTATCAGTCTTGGCTCAATGGCTTTGAGATAATTTAAAAGGTGACCGAGGTGTTAGGTAAGTTGTCACAAATCTGACCGAAGGAAGCTGTAAGGAAATGAAAAGTAGCATGACTGTCAGTCACAATGACACCTTCGATACACTGGTTGACAGTATTAAAGCAATGTAGATTTGATATTATGTTTAGAATACCAAATACTAGAGTTTAATGCACTCCAAATTTCCTTTGTATTCATAGAATGCTACATATGTACTTTAAGACTCCTGGAATTCAGCCACTGTTCTGCTTTTGAATGGCTCTTCTCTTAGGACCTTATAGTACTTCTATATAATGACTAGGAAAAAAATATTAGTGGTTATCCTACARTCTTCATACCTGCTTTATAATGCATAAAAATAGACCTTGCTAATTAGCATGGAAATTGCTAAGAGTAGATATAGCCATGGTAAGCATTTCGAATATCCCTAAAGAGAAACTGGTTGTAGTCTAAGCTCAGTCCAAGAATCTCGTGGAGGTTTAAGTGAAAGCATATAGTGGATGGAGCTGCTGTTATGTGTGTTTTTGGTGTGCAGTCTTCTCCCCAGATGCTAATAGGTTGTATCTGAAAGTAGATCTACTGAACATGATGCACTGTCTCAGTAGAGCTTTGAATGAGGATGCTTGGGAAAATCAAACAGTATAGATGCATCAGGGCAGCATAACACATGGGATAAACAACCCTGTTGAGAGGCAGAAAATATTCAGACAGCTTTCTGTGTTAATTTTGGTTCCATGTACTGCAGGTATGGCCTAAACTTTTTTCTGGGCAATGTTTAAAAGATTTTTTTAATTATCTATACTTTTTTAGCAACTTCCTTGAATCTTTCATTGGAAATYTGATTCAACAAAAGAACGCTTGCACAGGCTGGTTGAGGCTAGAAGATTGCTAACTCCCTTGGGAGCTTCTTGGGTGCCACTTTCTTTGTGGGGTGGGAGAGAGAGGGATGGGGCAAAACAAATATGACCAATGTGTGCTGGTGCTTCCCCTGCCTCTTCCCCCAAACTGTGCACCAACAAGGCACAAAAGGTTGAAATACTTGGAGCAAGATGCAGTTCTGGCCCCTCTTCAAGAATGGCAGTGTTGAATATATATGCCATGGATGCTCTTATCACYTGATGAGCAAATCTTTTGTTTTCTTTTATGTAAGTGATTTGTGAGAGGGGAAAACTTTTGAAATGCAGTGGTGAATCTTTGTTTTTGCTAGCAGTGAAGATAGTAAATATATCAATTCTGCATAAAAATGTGACTCAAGACTTTTTTTTTAAACTCCACTCCCCAGATATTGGGTATGTATTTAAAATACTCTTTCACAATTTGACAAGGATTAGYTTGATGGAGATAAGCTTATTACTTTCAAGATATCACTTATTTCATTAAGAATGTTCTAGAAATGGTGTTGGTAGCAATATGAGAATAAAAATGGACATTTCAGATGTGGCTGCAAATACATTCTTATAAGATTTAATTTTTAACATGTAAATGGATTTCTTATAACTAAAGCTCTGCTGACCTAACTTGAGCTATCTGTTAATGTAGATGTTCTGTTTCATGCAAAGCTCCTTGCTACTACAGTGCAGACTAAGAAATCAAATTTTAGGTATGCTAGAGTTAAGGTGAAATACAAATCTGCTCTACATGTTGTCTCTCCACAGCCTTAGAAATTTGCAAACARTATGCTCTCACTATGATACAGCAGTTCAATATAGTCTTCAAGCTTGGACTRATTTCAACTTTGAGATAAAATGAATATTTCTTCAAAAAGAAGTTGTGAGGCTTCAGCTAGAGTCTTGTGTAAGAAAGCATCAATCCTGTAACTTTTTCTTTCCTCTCTAATATTAACTGATCTTAGTAATGAAGCTGAGACTGTATTTAAGGTTCTTCCTGCAACAAGTGAGCTCAGGTGTTTTGACTGATTTGGACTTACCGGTAGCCACAGAGCAAAGCCAGTAAAGCTGCTGCTTTTCGTGCAAAATCTGAGCGTTTGTCCAAGTCTTGCCTTTATTCTGTGAACCTCAGCCTTTGATTTTCTAATACACTTATTAACAGTCTGAATGTTCCAATCCAGAGTTGGACAGTTGTTTGGGGCACTGAATTTGACAACACTGGGACCAGCTTTGCTCGGCACAAAGCTGGAAGCAGGCYGCATACCATGGATGTAGTGCGCCTGCTTTGGTTGCTTCTGCCTAAAGAAGCTTGAAGAGCAGAAAGTCTCATCTTTAATGTGGGTACTAGTCACGTGTGGACCAAGGCAGCCTAAAAATAAGTACTGCTGATAAATGGYAGGTTATGCTTTGTGTTGTCTATTATAATATCAAATCGTTGCATTTCACTATTGAGTGAAACTGCTGTCAAAAAGCACAACTGAGCTGTTTCTTAGCTGTGCAGTGGCAGTTCTGTGAGTTGTGTGTTGTCTGGCTAGAAGTATAAAACCTTACTAAATTCAGAGGTGGAAATTTAATATAGAAGAGAAGCAAAATGAAAGACTTAGTCTGGGGCAAATAACATTTTAATAACCAAGGAGTCCCCATCAGCAGCTGTYTTCTTCCATCTTCCTATCTAACACTGGTTAAGAACTTAAAATATTTGAAGTAATATGAATGATTTGAAAGAATATATAGCTCTGAAAGATGATGAAAATGGGGGAGGGAAGTGAAGTCTTACTTGACAGAACATTAAGATTAATGAAAATGGTTTTCTGTAGCCTCTGAGATGCCAGAGCTTTTCTAGATTTAAAGCCAAAATGCACTTATTTTTCATTAGCTGCACAGATTGCTTTTGGTTTTACAGTCCAAATATAAATGTCTATCTCTAGATAGCTTAACATTTAGTTAGACCAGGCTATTGCTTTCAAAAGTGCTAGCAAGTATTTTGGATGGATAAAATGCAATATGTAGTTCTAATGTAAGATCACTATATCTTGATAATTTTCCCAAAGAGCTCCAAATATATAGCTTTGGTTATATGTATTTGGTTATGGCAATGTCCAAACATTGGTATGCAGATGTTCTGTGGTAGGTACTGAAGCACAGTTTTTACTATAATTTCAGCGGGAGTTGTACCAGGTAGAATGAACTCATTCAGGTGCTCACTTGTTAAACTAGTAACTTAATCTGTTAAATTGACTTGGAGCATTTGAGCCAGACCATGTCTGTAAAATGCTTCATGAAACCACATCAGTGTCTGTAGTACTGTCTGCTGTAAAAAGACAGGTATATTTTTCCCTTAGGATGTATTATTAGACTTGCTTGCTTAGATAATTTTAACAAATTCTGAGACTTGACAGAGTAATACAGATTATACTTTCCCTTACAGAATAATCATTTCCTAACTAAAAAATCTACTCTCCTCAACATGAGAAATGAGTATTACTAAAACTTTCTGAAGAGCATGTATGAATTGGTTGCAGTAAATTCATTTTCTGTTTGAATAATAATTTAATGAAAAATATTTTTGTTAGTGTTTGACTGGTTTATTCAAATTTATTCAAAGTAATTCAAATTAAGTTTGACTGGTCCCACATATGGGAAGTGGAGCTGTTCATTATGATCCCAAAGGGAAATACAGAATACTTGGTTTTGTAATGATTTGCCATTTTTAATATCACTCATGGTTTAAGGAAGAAAAAAAAGCCACTATATGTATATTTGGCTAATTACTGCCATTCCTGTAGTAGTTTTGGTCACAGATTAAGTTGTCTTCTCTGGGTGTTGTGATAAAATGTACCTAACAGTTCAGTCCTGTGAAATAAATAACACTTCCCAGAGACGAGATGCCTTCTGGTGGTCTTAATGGTGGCTGAAGATTGTCAAACTGTGTCTGCCTGGGGCTGCAAAGTATAAATGCTGAAGCAATGAGTCTGCTGTTTAGACTGGATGCAACCAGGATGTAAAAGGAGGGCAGGGAGGTCATCTGTCTTGTGCTACTTCTTGAAGCTTGCTGGAGCTGACAAGAACCCACTTAACCTTCCCGAGTGATGTGCTTTCTCCTTGTTTGGCTGCTTTGGAGACAATATACGGTGGCCAGATCCCACCTCATTTTGTTTCCATCCTAACAATGTGGACTTACCATTTTATCATTCAAGATTATAGAGATATAACAACACTGAGAAGTTTTTTTCAGACTACTTAGCAATTTAAGTGGATTGAGGTGATAGCATTTCAAACTTTAGCTGATTCAAACCCAGAGAACTGAGTCACTAGTTACTCATAGCAATTGTATTTCTTTGTGTGATCTGTAAATTATGATCTTTATTTTTCATTTAGAATGAAAAGAAATGAAAAGTAATGATAAGATGTTCTTCATCTTTTTTTCAATTTCAAAACTTAGAAAATGAGGGTTAAATCTCTTCGTGCTCTGGAACTCCACTGTAATTGTGTTGCTGTCCTAGTGAAACAAACAGTTGCACAGCATTGAAGAAGGAATAACAAATATGTTTGAGAAATGCTCAGAAAAGCCTTAGGGTGCTGAATCTGAATTATCTAACCAATGCCAATCTAAAGACACATCTAGAAACAGTGAAGTGGTTAAGACTSCCTTTCAACTGTACTGTCACCAAGCAGTCTTATGTGCCTTTTAATCAAGTCGTTAAACTTATATAATCTAGAAGATGACAAAAATGTGACCTAGAAGAAYGAATTCTTATGAACTGGGGCTCTTCAAAGCTGTAGCGTTCTGCTGATTATGAGGATCTTTCCATGCTCTAGAGAACACCATGATTCCAAGCAGCCATAGTTATTCTTGTTTGYTTCTCATTTCTAAGATGAGAAAACATAGGGAGAGGAGTGAGAGAGGAAAAAACACCTAGAAGCAGAATACCTGTAACCATTGCTGCTTATTTTTTTCACTTTTATTTACCACTCTCTGGAGAACATCTAAGGGAACTTAGGGAGGCATCTGCTTAGAGAACTGAACTGGCTGGATTTCTTGGTACCTCTTATATGAACAGAACAATATCAGTTTAGGGACCAGTACAGCACAGATGGCTTGATTCACTGAATATGGGAGCAAAGTGAGCATTCTTAAAATATTTGTGTTTTCACAGGCTTCAGTTATGACAGCTGCTCTGAAGGCTTTTTTCAGAAAGGCAGGTCAATGAATTACCCTGAAACTCCAAATTTAAATTCACTATTTCTTTTTGTTATGTTTGGCTCATGCTGCTTTTCTGGGAGTACATAGTCTATTCTCTTCAGCAAGAGAAGTGATTAGTATTTTAAACTACAACAGCAACATCTCATTAAAATCATTAGATATCTTTGAATTTACTGGCAGTGCTTTAGCAAGTTTTGTCTTGCCAATTGTGACTCAAGCTTTGTTATAAAGCAGAAGGTTTTGAGCTGGGCAGTTTTGCTCTGCTCAGTTCAAGGGAGCTGAGTGCTGTTACTTGATTGCAGTAACAGTGCTGAAAATTCCAAGACTAAGCCAATGATGTGATTTATTCTTTTGGCATCTGCATTTCTCTTAGCTGTTCTGTCTCACTGGCAATAAGAAGTCAAGGTGTATGGAGCAGCGGTTATTGCAATTTTGGAAYGTGGAGGCTCACCCATATTTTCCAATTGCAAGCTTGAGAACTTGTTTCTGATCTCCCCTCTTCTATGGATCATACTTATTCAGCTTTGCTCAAYTTTGGGGAAGATTCTACTAGAATGTATTATAATTGTTCTCTACTACAATATTTTAAAATTTGATGATACTTTTTGCAAACAGTGAGGTCGTTTATGTAACAACAAATGATATCTGAAGTGAGTATGTAGGTGGTATGTATTTAGGACGTTATCTTTGAAGGTGATCATCACTGCAAAYTTAGGAGTAAATTATAAGCTCATGGAGGAGAAATACGAGTTAATCACTAGTGYTATCTGCAAGGTATTTTCAATGCTTGCAATTCAAAAGCTGTTTGGCACTTGAATGTTTGTRTTGATGGTGTTATATCTAAGAGCTTAAATGAAAGTGAACTTTCAAAGAAGGATGCCGTGTGGCCTGATTTCAGAATATGGTAATGTCTTATGCTGCTATATATAGCAGGTTGGACTGTAGAAGGTGAGTTTAAAGCACCTTCACAAAAGGAGATCTCTCAGTCTTTCTGGGCAACCTCTTCCAGTATTTGACCAGTATCACAATGAAGTTTTTAATCAGAWTTTTCCCTTGTTGCAACTTGTTTGCTGCCTTTCATCCTGTTGCTGTGCACTCCCAGAGGAATTCTGATCAGTTTTTGCTATACTCTCCCCATTAGGTAGTTACCATTAAACTGCATGTTAAAGCTTAAGAATGCTAATCTTTTAGAAAGCAGTATAATAGAGAACAGTGTAAAGTAGAGCCAGRCACATTCTTCACAAGATAGAACTAAGGCAATAGCATTTTAGGTTCTGAATAGACATACCGAACTGATTTTATAACCAAAGAGGTGTTTTAGTCCTGCTGCAAAGTTTGTAGACAAAAGTTATGTCTTATACATGGAGAATGTACAAGTTTTTCCTGGCTATTGGTAAGGGATCAATTACATATTAAATCTCTGTTGCTGAAAAATTAGCTACTGCATGCTGTTGTGCAACAGTGTTGCATTAGGTAGAGTTCCAAGTAAGGATTCTGCCTTTTTTAAGCTCTAATGCTTGAAAAATATTGGCTGGAATTTTCAAGGCAGGCAAATGCTGATTTTTCAGCTTGCTTTGAAAAAGCAAGGTTTTTTTGCTTCTCTGACTATAAGAAATATAAAGAATAGTTTGAACCGTTAGGAAGTGTAATGAATGTGTACTGAATTTCAGTGTTATAATTCTATTCTATTACTGTTCTGGTTTGAATAACTCATCTTGCAGAGCAGATACTGTATGTCAAGCCATATTTTATCATAACTTAGAGCCCCCAGGACTACTTTGACTTCAGCTCCCTTAATCTTCCTGCTGTCTGTGTGTGTGTTTGTTTATTTTTTTTTTTTAAATACTTGAATTCAATTTTCTATTATAATCACTCCTYCTATGCCCATTTCAGGTTGATTTGCTTAAATTAGATTTCTTTTATATACAGTGATCCTTTTACAGAATTTTCTTAAGCCAAAYTTGTTTTAAGATTTATTTTGTTTACAAGTAGGTACTTTTTCRTGTCTTTTTTTTGTCCCTATTAAACAAATCCATTGATTTGTAACACATGTAAAGAATACAACCTTGTTCTGTGCTATGAAATCTCTTATATTGACTTTTCTGAATGATTCCTTTAGATACAGCCTGAAGTGAGCATACAGAACAACTGTGAAAAGAGTCTGAACAAAAATGTCACTACGAGCTGAGGTGTCCGTTGGAGATCTCTAGATCATCAGGTTTGCCTTGCATTCTGGACAGTGACATCTAAAAATTTTTGGTACAATATACTATCTTTGCAAATAGTCTTAGTTTTAAAATAAGAATAGATAGTTATTTGAAATACGACTCTGTCCTAAGTGAAACTTCTTAAATGAGTTTGTTGGCACCAACATTAGAACTGCAAAGCTTCTGGCTGGCACCTAGACCTCACTGTGCACAACCTGTGTACAGGTTCTTCCTACCCTTCTCCTTGTGTACTTGAAATGTTTTACTGACATTAATATGAAACTTGAGCTGAGACAAGATGTGATGATTCTGGAAAGTTGCTTTGCGTGTGGAAAAGTCACAGTCCCCCCCCCCCCCCCCGGGGATGAGGAACCCCACCAACAGACTTTTAGGCCTTGCAGGTCGGGGCACTGGAGGGGAGGGGAAGTGGATGACAAATGGGGAGGGGTGGCAAATGAAAGGGGGGGAAAGTTTTTGAATGTAAGACTTCCAGGTGGGAGCTATCAAAGATTGAAAAGGAAAAAGGAAGAGCAGCTCATAAGCATGGAGCAGTGTTAAATAGAAAATTAATTGCTGGAACCTTTATAGCTATGACCATGAATGAATGACAAGTAGTTTGTGAAGCATCTGACATAAAGGTCAGACTGACATATACTATAATCGGTATATTAGTAATTGTATTGCTTTGCCAGTTTCTGCAGACTGAATTCTGAAAACAAAGATGAGAAGGGGATTAAGATGTTTGGAATATAATTTTGTTGAGCTGGGAAATGCTTTGGAAAGAAATAAAAAAAAAAAAGAAAAGCAAGTGCTGAATGCAAAATGAGTGGGGATGAGTGGAGAGGACTCATTCACCAAGATTGCAAGCTGTGTAGATTTCAACAAATGTCTTCATCTGTTGGTTTAGAAGATCACTACAATCTAGTATACCAATACACTATTAGGCAAGAGACCTCTGTTTCCTGTCAAGTCAGAGCAGTTTGCCCTGTGCATGTTTCTCCAGCTCTTAATTCTTACTAGGATGTGGTCCTCATATAGATTTACTTTAGCCAGGGAGCGTGTTCTATGTATTTTTTTTTCTTTTTTTGTTTTTGGACAGACCTATGCAATACGAGCAAATTGCTAGCATGGAGATAAGCATGAAATTCAAGCAGGAGCTGAAAACAATTTTTGCTGTAGAGAAAAAAAATGCTCTGTACACATCTTCAAAGTGATGCACCAGGCAATGCAGAAGCTGCTTTGGTAAAGTTAGTGCCAGGTGTTCCTGCTGCAGTTGATCAAAGGCTAGTGAAAAGGTTTTTGAAGGTCTGATTTGTAACTGTTTACACATCATGGGCCTGGTCCAAATTGCCAAAGCTAAAGGAAGCATACTTTTTCCAGTAGCTTCTGAGTTGAGTCCTACATTGCTCTAACAGATCAAAACTGTTTGAGCTTACACCGTAGGGGCAATCCTCGTATGAGAGATCCACTGTGACACTGGGCAACATTTATGTTTGTGTGATGTGAACTGTGGCAGTAGTTGTCTGACAACTTATTATTTTCTGCTGCTTTTCCTCTTATGCCAACAGTTACAGGATGTGACTTGTAGGCATGTGATGCAGATTTCACTGTCCTTGTTGCCAAGAGCAATGTTATACAGTGTCTTTGTAGAAATGTGCAATCTAACATAAGCAATGTTACCATGGTGCATTGCTGTTGCTGAGTACTGTCCTGCAGCATGTACCTAGCTAGTGCTTCTCTACAGTGCTTTAGACCATAAACAAAGTATGAGTGATTTTATAAATAAATTTAAATGTCAAGCACCTATTGCTGTGGAAGCTCAGTCTGTTTTTATTAACAATCTCACCTCAGGATCAAATTACCTTGACTTCAGAGGTGTCCAGTTGCCTCTGACCATGGGCATGTTCTTAGGTCTGCAAACAGAGAATAATCAAATCTTTTCTCAAACAGCTCAGGCAGTGTATGTAATCTTGGAGATCATCATGAATTCTAGCTCTGAAAAGGACACTGATAATCAGTGTTTTTACTACTTATTGTTACTTTCTTGGTTGTATGCCTGGTAGCAATATGTACATAAGCCCTGGAGAAGAGCAGCTGACTGTTAGATCTGCCTTCAGTCTAAGGGACTGCAGCTCTTCCCAACTGCCCTCCCTGTTAATGCTGATGTCGGAGCACCTGGGGGCTGCAGAGCCTCTGCTGCTTGGGTGGCGGTTGTCTGGCTTTGGCCTCAACGGCAGACCAGTTTGAGCTGTGGGCTCAAAAGAACAATGATTTCTCTATTTGACTTTCTTGCATAGTGTGTGTGGGAGGGAGGCTGTACCATGTTGAGACTACTGCTTTCAGTGTTATGGCATGTTTACACTCAGTACTATTCATTCCACATCAGTTAAGAGGTGGAAATAAGACCTATGAATTGCATGCACAATAAGATGTTAGGAGAAAAAATATTTGCGACATTTCACTGTAATCTATTTCACAAATTCAAAATGAATATGGTATGATGCTTGGGAGAAGTCCTTAAAAATGAAGAAAGCTAAACAGGCATGATACAGAAATTTTTTTTCCAAATTACATGAATAATTAATACACTGAAGTGTTGAACAAAATGCAAGCTTGAGCTCCACTGAAGTCATATTTGACACCACCTCTTTCTAAATTATCTGCATAGCATATTTGGTTAATTATAGTATGAATGTCTGTTTAAAGAAAAAAAAAACACCTCTAGGTTAGTTCATACTAATTAGATTAGCTTATAAATACAAATACTCCTGTGGCAGTCTGAAGTGCTAGCTGGCATAATGTCTGTGTTTTTAACTTATCTGCAATATTGGATCCCTATCTCAGATAATTATACAGAAAGTAGTTTCACAGCTTGCTTATGTGGATTACCAGACAATTAAAATAAATCAATAATGCAATAATAATTGGCCCTTGCATTATTAGCATAATAATGTACAACAGTTGACAATTTTTTTTTTTGAGAGCAAGTGTCAAAACACTGTATAATGCTGGAAAAATGATGATAGCCTTCTGTGGACAAGTAATTTTAATCTAATATTGGCAACTTGAAAATTGCATGATGAGAAAATATGAAAGTTTAATCTCAGTTTCTAAATTTTAAGATCAAAAGAAAGCTAAACCAACAATTCCCTTTTAAAAATGGGGCATTTAATTGTTAAGTATAGTTAGAAGCCACAGCATACAATGAGATCCTCAAGGAATAAATCTGTGGTACCAGAGAGGAAGGATAGGTATGTCAATTCTCAATTTGGATGAGTGCGAAAAATATGTTTTGAAGTGTTAATAGTTGAAGATATTAAAAAAAAAAAAAAAAAAAAAAGCCCTGGCAATTGAAGAATTTACTGAATTGCAATATCTGCAATACCTAAACTACTTAAGTACTTTCAAAGGTTCAACTCTTTTTGCTAGTGTTGCGATGGTTATGTAAATGTATAACACAGTGACACCCTGCTTGCTGCCACTTGATATGCTTATAGATGACAAAGGCTAAACATAAAGCGCTCCCATATGCCTGTTGAAAATAGTTTGTTATTGCTTCCAGAGTTTATGTAGTGTCTAACTGCTCCACAGGGATATGGAATAACCTTCTGATGGGTGAGCCCTCCTACCTGCTCTGACAGCTGGGCTTGCCAAAATGAAATATGAGTTAATACCAGAAGGAAAATCCCACAGGTATGATTGAAGAGGATGGTAAATCTCACCAACATTTTTAGAAGATCCTGAAGAATATCAGAAGGGGACTACAGATGAAAAATAGGAGCAATCATCTAAGAGCTTCAGGGGTGCTATGTTCTAGCTAGTTAAAGAGCCGGAACAAACTGGAGTCCTGAGAAGTTTAGGTCCTGGCACCCAAAAATGATTCTGACTCCTTCTCCCCCACCCTCAACTATCTAAACCTGAAGAGGTCTAGACTTAATGGAAACTTTGCTTTTAAATCTCCTGTTCTTCAAATATATAGGATGACATCTTTATACCTGTCTGGAGCTGCCTATGTTTTGATGGGGCTGCACAGTTCAGTGTTCATAGCCAAGCCAGTTAGGCTGTGGCAGGCAGGCAGGTGTTGCAGCAGGTTTTGTTCTGCTGCTGAATGATGCGTTTCTTGTAAACAGTGAAGTAGCGCTTGTAGCAGAGACTGAGGCTGCTGATCCTACCGTGTCCTAACTCATGATCACCAGGGGGAATCGCACTCCCTCTTGATTTTTGGCTGGTTTTAGAAATCGTTGCGCTCCTTCCCACACAGTGCAATGCTGTCATCGGAAGATAGCAGTACCCCAGAGCAATCTAAACAGTAACCAGTCTTGGCTTTCTTGTGAAATGTCAGTCTCTTCCAAAACGCAAATATTTTAAATATCAAATGACTCCAGGAACAGACACTGGAAAGAGCCCCCTTTAGTGAAGAATTAGCATCAGTCATGCCCTGTTTATAAACTGGTCCTGCTCTGTGTTTTTATTCATTTTTATTTTCTTGAAGAAAACTAGTCATGCCTTGAAGGTCCCAAGGTTTGCCCTCCTCCTTCCAAACCTGCTGTGGAATAAAACCCGTTTCCAACATTACCCGATTCTTAGAACTTCAGTCCTAGGGAGGATTCAGCTGATCATAGGAGAAGCTGGGATCTGGTCCTGTTAAGTCAGTTACCTCACAACGAGCTCCATGTGAGTCTTTAAGCATCGGTCACCTGCTTGTATTTTTCTTTTTTAAAAAATGCATGATAATAGCTATTCCTTGTAATTTGATGTGAACAGAAATATTCTTATTTCACTGAACTGTTGGGCTTTGTGCAGTGATTGCTTTCATACTACTGCACTGTGTCCCTTTGCAGCCTGATGATCCTCAACTTGTCMATGAGCCTAGAAAATCCAGTCAGAGTTATGGCCCTTTTTTCCTTGACTTTCTGAGGGTGTCCTAGCCCTGGTCAGGAAAGAGAATCAATAGCTGAATGAATCATTCTGACAGTTTTTTTTATTATTTTATTTTACCTGACATCATCTTGCAAGATCCTTGTAGCTGCCTCATGCTGCTGAGAGGGTCAGTAGGTGGGCAGCTTATATGTGGCAAATACCAATGTTTTGATGGTGTAGTCCAAAAAACATGGCTTCCACATCTCCATGAAAATTGATGCATCTTATTCAACTAAATGCTTGGATGTACCTAAATGGGCTATATAGCTATGAAATGAAGCTGGATTCCCATCTCATCTGTTTTGGTTTAGAATAATTGTTAACTTCTGAGTTCTATCTGTGTAAAAAAGATTAGAATAGGGTATTGAATCTGTTCATTTTTCATTTAGACCCCTGAAAAGTGATCTAGCATTTGCAGAAAACTGCAATGCATTCCTTGTACTGATTCTGCCCACAGGTAGTACCAAATTAGCAGCTGCTCTGAGATACTGGTGATTTCTGAGTGTGAACAAGTTTTTGTATGCATTGTGACACTGTTCAAATGCCAGTTTTAAGAGTGAGGGAAAACATTTAGAAGCTGTTTCTGTGAAGAAATGCGATGTGCAGTGCTGTTGGTTTTCAGTCATGTTGTGTTACACTTTTTCCATCCCCAAATTTGTGATACATGAGAACAGCTACTGTTGAGACCTTAAAGTCTCAGCAGCTCTTCTGAACTAAAAGCTCAGAGTACTGAGGTATAATATTTACTTTCATTCGGGATCAAACTAAAATTTAGACAATCATTTTTATGAAATCAGACTGATTTTAAACAATAATAATAACAAAAAACCATAAAACTCTTTCTTTGGAGCTCACTGTTTGCTCTGTGTATTCTTATTCCTCCCAATGGGCAAAATACTTCTATCTGGGAAGTAGTGGTGTCCTCTCATGGAGCAGCCCCTTCTGTACCTCTACAGTGAACCAGTAGGACTGACTTAATTGACACTGTAATTACTTTTTCTAGGATTAAACAGAAAAGTACTTCCTAATTAGTTTTAATTAAGAAATTCATAGAGAAGTGATTGTGAAATCTCCCTGAAACAATGGACTACTTATTGCAATTAAAATCTGGTAGTTAAGAAGTACAAGAACACTTTCTATTTTAAAATGGGTTCTAAGTTGTCACTTCAGTAATGCTTCAGACTTGTTTCTCTGAAGCACTGCAGTGACAGCAGGCTCTGAATTCACTGCTGCAAAGAAATCTGTTCTGAATTGCTATACCAGCTTTGCTGGTTGTGGGAGTAGGCCGTGTGCATTTACAATGCAAATGAAAGGACTTCTTCCACRTTGCTATTAGTAGATATATGCAGCTTTCACACTGAAAGACTGAAACATAACTTACTATTAACTGTAGTTGACCTATCTTATCTCATTGATCAGCTCATGACTTATTAAAATATTTGAATCCTGTATAAAATCAAAAATGCAGTTAAAGCCACTAACTCTTCTTGAAAGGTCGTTTGTTCTAATCTTTTCAGAATGTTCATTGGTCTGAGCTTTAAAAAGCATCTCTGTATTCAGCTAGAGACTTTTATTTGACTATCTCTTGTTGTGTTATTTCTTACTATGTAATGGTGGTTTGGTTACTTAAAGATCTGTTTTTTTTTAATAACTAAACAGAGCAAAAATAATTTTTTAATAGAATTGACTGACTTGAAATGTACATTGTGCATTTCTCTGATCCCAACAGATGTRGAGAATTGTCTCTGCTTTGAGACCTTTCAGTTTCAGTATCTAGATGGGAGTAAGGGCTATAACAATTTGTAACTAATTAATGGATCAGTTTTGAGACAATAAATGTCATCACAGAAGTATGTCTTTCAGAGGCTTATATACTGGCAGAATAGTGGCCATGCAGAGATGAGAAATGTTGCATCATTCACAGAGGGCATGAGGATGGAGCAAGGATTTTGTGAGAAGCTGACAGAGGAACTCTAGCAAAATGAAAGTGAGGTACATACTCTTAAGTAAACCTTCTCTTTAGATCTTCAGCATCCTTTCTGCTAAATATTGGGGTTGAAGAAGAAATGTGACTTATTTAAGATTCACCAAAAATAGATCTTGGAAAGAATTTGAATGAGAGTATGTGGGAGAGGGGTGGCATATTGGACTGAGAAGGTTTTTCATTGCAGAGTGGGCAGCATGGAGGAAGTGTGAAAAAGTAGCAGTAGGAGGAGATAAACCGGCATTTCTGACTAAGTTGTTGTGACAAGAGGCAAGGTCCAAGGGATAATTTAAGATGGTAAGCCTTTAAGGCCAAATCTGATCTAATATAGTAATGTGGAGGAAAGTACTGTAGATASTTGAGGAAAGAAGGAACATGATTTGAACACAGACCAATTGGACAGCTGCTTTTCTAGAGTTACCAGAAAAGCAGTATTATAAGTACTCAGATACAATACTTTGGAGTATGAGAGTGCTGACAGCCATTGGGTAAGGAGAAAGACTTAAATATCCATTATGTTTGTAAAAGGGCTTAGTGAGCGAGATATGAAGGGAAAGAGTAAGGCTCTCTAGCAGTGCCAGCGTGAACAATRGGGAAAAATAGAGGGTTTTCCAAAAAAAGTGGAAAATGCAGAAGAGATGTGAGTTTCATTTTGATTACCAATGGATGATGAGATCTGTTTTGGCCACACTAGGCTTTAGCTGGCTATCACTTATTTTGAGATATGCCAGCTGACAAAGGAGAGAGACTGATGAACTAGCAGGTGTGAGAGCATAAAAAATATAAGGAGTAAAGCAGATGGGAGCATATGTCAAGAAAGAACATGGTAGATGAGAAATGGCAGACTTGAGAGCTGTTAGTATAGAGCTGTAGCAAAAGTTGCATCTCAAATATTTTGCTTCCCAACGGCCATTGTGACATACATTTAATGTTTTAGTTCAGACTGTTCTTTACTTGCCTTTCCTTATGTAGTATTGTGAATCCCCTGYTCTTGTGTACTGGAGAGGCAAGCATATGGTGTGTTATATTAGGATTAATACTGCATTTTTATGCAGTTTAATTTTAATTCAAAGCTAAATTCCTACAGCAATCAAAATGCTAAAGACTGAAAACTGTACTTCTGYGTACAATGAAATACGGAGGTGATGTCAAGATTGGAGGGCCTCATGGCCCTGTAAGGCGATGGCAAATCCTCCTCTGACTTCTCAAGCCTCTATAAGGCTAGGACTTTGTGTAGAGAAGCATATATCATCACCCTTGGTCCAGCAGAGTTGCACAGAGGTCCTATTTAGAGGTCTAGTTCTTACTAAGTCACTAGAGCTGTGCTGCCCTGGCTTCTCGTGGGTGGGATGTGTACAGGCTGTCAGTGGTCTCTGCTTCACACTTGCTGGTGTTTAACCTCTCTCTGAGGAGCAGCTCAAGCCAGGGACAAGAAAATGTGCTGCTGMTATCTGGACCTTCCTTTCAGCACCTGAAGGATGCCATCTACATGGAGAGTGCTTTGTGTCAGAAAAGTCAGCTGAGAGATTTTCCGTGTGATCTTAAACTTTCAGAAGTAYATCTAAAGCCCTGAGCAGAGGATGATATAAAGCTGTTAAATAACAAAGCTCTTCCTGATGTCCATGGTTTTTTGGTATCTTCTTTTTTGGTACTCTGCTTAAAGCAGATCTTGGCTCTGACTAGCTTGAATATCAATAAAAATTGATATTTTCTTGGAAGAAAAATACTGTGCTATGGGTTGTGATGGAACACTCTGAACACACTGCATCTGAGGCAATTTGTAATTTAGATATCTTTGTTATTGTTTGCTTTTTATCACATCTAATTATGTTTTATAATTCASGTCTAACTCCCCTCATTCTCTTTTTGTTTTTAAAGATCAGACTACTGTCCTCTTTAAATTGAACACAGCTGTATATCTGACTCCATTTTTTGATGAATGTTAAATTCATCTTTTTTTTAATGGTTTAAATGGAAAGTGACTAAAAGCAGTCAAACTTGGCAAACACTTATCTCCCTTTTCTGGGATTCCAACGCTATTCTATCAAAGCCTTTTAGCAGACTTTAAGAGGTACCTCTTATAAGATTATGTCCTTTAAGAGTCTCTTAAGGAAATAGTGTTAGGAAACCATTTAATGTTATTAGACTATTTCATTTGGACTTGTGTGTGTCTGAGTTTTCAGAGTGAACTTAAATTGCTGGGAAGGGCTGTGTGGCCATGCAAGGAGTTGGGGCTGCTGTTTGTGTGTGACCGTTACTGATAGCCCTGTACCATGAGGGCCCTGGAGTCAGCCGAGGTGCGGGAAAAGGCTGTTGCTGCCATGTGCCCTGGGGACCTAGGAATGCTGGCCAAAACATCCCTGCAGCCCCTAAATTCCTGGACACTACCTCGGTACTCTGAATCTGCCAAGTGCTTTTATCAGTCCTCTGAAACCTATGAACATTGAACATCCACAGCACCAGCTTTGTGCACATACCTCACTCATGTATACCCCTTTTCATTTGTAATAGTTCCTATGATAGAACAGAAACCTGAAAAACCTATTCTGAGTCTCAAGAATATGCTTCATCAAATGGCACTTGGGAGTGGTGTCTGACAGCAACACATCAGCTTTAAATTCAATATAGAGATTGCTGGCATGCTTCAGACAAGCCACTCAACAGATGGTAAATTAAAACAATTTCTGTCCTCTAACAAGCTGGAATGGCTTTGAATCACTGACCTGGAGTGTGTTTTTTTTATTTTATTTTATTTATTTATTTATTTATTTTTAATTGAAGTCAATTATTCAGTCTGATTTTTTGTTTCATAGTAGCACAGCTTGTGTTTTTGGAGGGAACCTGTATTAGTTCTGAGGTGACCAAGACACAAAACCACTTCTGAAGTTTACCTAGGCTGTGATCAGAATAATTAGTTGCAATATTTCTTGTGCATCTTAATTTTTTTTGCACTTTTTCTTTGTGCTTGTTCCTGTGTTCTTGTTCCCATGTTCTAAGCATTCAGCTTYGGGTTTTTTCTTTCTTTCCCTTCCTCAGACAATAGATGCAGATGACACTTCGTGGAGATTTAAAATACCTAAATTTCTAGAATCCCCCTCTTTGTTTGAGGTCTGAAGCCTCCCTTGAACTTGTCTTCCACACCAATAGACTGTTTGAGTCTCTAGAACMTTTAACTCTCAGTTGTATTATTTCATTAAGTGTTTGTCCAAAAGAGTCCTTTGTAAAGGGACTGGGAAGGTAGGTGTACATTTTCAGTTTTCTTGATTGCCTGCTAGTATTGCACTGAAAAAACGCAATGAGAAATCTGAGCAGTAAGATCTGAGAGGAGTATTAAATTGTAGGATACAACTGCTGCAGGATAGCTAGGAAGAGGAGACAAATGCMTTTCTCGTCACACATCTGTGTGCTTCACTTTCTTTGAGACTTGATTCTATACAGCACTGACACAGAAATATGTGGTTAAAAGCCAGCAGCTGTCAATCAGTTCTAATTAATGTTGCTAGATAGCTACTGACCAAAGAGGTGTGTATGTATACAAATATAGACTGGTTGAAGTATGGACCAAATATTAGTCTTTGTTTGCAGATTGAATGCCACTTGCTGGATGATACCTATAATAAGTGGCCCTTGGTGAACCTTTTCCCTCTATCTTTTATAACACTTTTATTCTGTACTCACTCCCTTTCCCTTCTGCAGAAGGATGCCTAGAGTATGCCTAATTTCCTTAGGTCTACTGATATCTTTTGGAAATGCAGAATTGTGARTGTCTTGGCAGGACAATCCAAGCACCTGGCAACGGTAGATGCTTAATTTCGTTTTCTTTCTTTAAAATGATATCCTAGAATGAAGGATATATTTGGAAAAAAGATTCCCTCCTCCTGCTGCCCCAGTCTGTGACACCAGACCTCTCGGCATTACGGAACAGCTGTTGTGAGATGCTGCTGGAGACTCTGAACGGGCTGTGATGCCATGCAGAGACCTCTAACAAGGGGGATGATGCTGTGAATGAAAATGAGCATAAATATTAATGTTAATGGAGAGAACTAAGTTTCTTTTGAAGATCATGTGGAAATATTTATACTTGAAAATGTGGAAGGCCATATTCAATAGATGGGAATGAAGAATCATAAAGTTTGACTGCCTTAAAAAGAAGCTGTAATTAGGTAGTATAAAGGGTTCAGATTATTCAGTTAAATGAAGAAAAATAGTAATGAATTTGTTAGTTGTAAATAACAGATAAACTGAGGTGTGTTGATCTCACAGGACAGTAGGCATTAATATTATGTGAGAAAACACAAATATTTTAAATGTTTTAAATGTTAGCAGGTTGTCTTTGGTATAATTAACATAAAGAGGAGGTGTGTAATTTGTCAACTGGAAGTTATGCATCTACAATGATTTACAGTGGCTGGGATTATGGTTCTTTTTTTTTTTTTTTTTTTTTTTTAATTCTACAGAAACCAGAGAAAGTTACTGGTCTGAAAGTTTGACGCTTTTTTAAATTGTAGATGTTAACAGAGCAATTTTAAATCCCAGGTACCTTAATCATATTTTTAACTGGTGAAAATGGACATGGCCCTGTCTTCAGTGAAGTGATGTTAACTTAAAGCAGCAAAGAATTTTAGCCCTTAGTCTAAATTGTACCCTTTAGTGATTCTGTTTCCTTGTGGTTTTAGGACAGAAGTCTCCATTTACAGGTACAGGCTGTGATCAAGAAATGAGATGGAATAACACAGTGCCACCTTAATACTTTATTTTCCCTAGTCCTTTTCCATGAAATAGCTCATCTGTAGGTACCCAGAAAACAGTGGAAAGTATTAAACTCTATTTACTGTTGAATACAAATGAAATGTAATGCTTTGRCAGTAGATTAAATCAGTTTTCAAAGATGGGAAGGAATGATTAAGTATTTTCTGTATACAACAAAGAATTGCAAATTTTAGTGAATAGTAAAAGCAAACATAGTACAGTTAATGGAGAGCTCCTAGTTCTTTTTTTTTTTTTTTTTTTTCCTCCTAAAATGCTCTTTGGAGATAGGTAGAAAAAGCTGGTTGTGCAAAAAAACTAAAAACTAATCATAATCTGATCTGTCTGGGATTAGAGTGCTATGCCTTAATATTTTCAAGACTTTCATCTAATCATGCATTTTTTTATTGGAATCATTGAAAAAGATGTCTTTTGGAATATAGGCCTTTCTCTGAAAATTAGTTACTACTTTCTGGAATGCTATCTAATTCCATGTCTTTGAACTGTATTTTTRGAAAAGTATATTGTGTAAAGAAAAAACAGATGCTCTTAAAATATGGTTATATTTCATCCTAAYTCTTTTACAACACTTGTTTCATTTACAGCTGGAATGAGGAATAATGAAAATAAAATTACTTAATTTTAGTGGTAAATATATACTCRTTCTACTACACCTAATTAAAATGCATGATCTTTTTTTTGGAAAAGTCATGCTAAAGAGCTGATGAAAAAAGATGCCATATAAAAATGGRAGATGCTGGTCTAAAAATAAATGGATGATCTCTGGATCATTTTATCAGGTGTTTTTTAGGATGTCCCACTGATACTCATCTGAATAATTGGAATATTATAAAAATATCCACTCTGTAGCCTGATTGTGCAGGTTGACTAGAGTAGCACAMACAACAGTGCTCCTGATGCTTGAATTTTGATTCTTGCAGATGCTTYTTTATACTTTTAATGAAACACCTGCAATTTATAGGAGGTGGAATTAAAAAAAGGTAATACTTATTCTCTTATTCCTCTACATCACTACAGAGGCAACAGAAAGTGCAAGTATCTGTACAATGCTCTACACAAGATTTGGAGGGAGGTTGGGGGAACCTGTTTTATCTTAAATCAATTTACAAAAACAAAGCTCCTGGCGGGGAAGTCACTGCTGGTCCAGGAAGGTCAGGCATGAAGTTGTTGGGGCCTGCTGTGCTGCTGCTGCTCACAGTTTCTGGCCTGGGACTTTCCTGGCTGAAGTCCTGGGCATCCCTGTGGTTGTCTCCACGCATGCCCTTCATCTCCGGGGTCTTCCTCTATTTTTTCAAGAACTTTCTTCCAGTCAGGTTCTTCATCTCGCTCCTCTTCCCCCTGCCCCCGGGCCCCTTCTTTCAGAGGACACCTCTTGTGGACCCTTCATTTTGGCACAGAAATGCCCCTGGTCTTCCCTATCTATCTGGGAAACAAGCACAGAATCTCATTCTAGTGCTGGCTTCAACAGTATAAAGACAGATGACTGGTGTCCAATGTACTCTGGTTTCCCAAGCGTCCAAAATTGTCCTTGAAGGTAATCATCTAAAAATATATTTTTTACCTGTTAAATTGCAAGTCCGATGAACTTTTTGGGCAGTATGTTGGTTGCTGTRAGGTATTAACTATACTTCAGGAGAATAAAAATCTGGATGGAGATAGCGAGTCGAAGTAGAGCCAGTGAGATTTCTATTTTACTCTGAAACCAGTTTTACTGGTAGAAAGTACTGTAAGATTTTTTTCTTAAAAGTCAGCTTTTGCTCTTGAACGGCTTGAATAGGATATTCAACAGCRCTAAATTTCTAGGTAACTAGCATAACTCCCAGTGGGAAGGTTGTGCTTTGTGACAGAGATGCTGCTGTCAGTGATATTTTCCTCTTTGACTTGCATTCACTACAACCGCTGTGTTTTTATTCTGATGGGTCAAATGGGCGGGTGTCAAACAAAAGCTCCATCTCCCCTAGTGCTATCAGATGTGGCTCTGAGCAGCTGAAACTGCCAGCAGCTCCTTGCTTGTTTAATCTCTTTTTGGGAAAAATGTGTTGCAAATGGATTGCCCCATTCTTCAGGTGTAGTGTCTTCCTAAAAACTACTGTCCTTTTTGTTTCTGAAGTGTGTTCATAGCGCACACAATTTAGTCATTTCCTTAACATCTTTGTAGGTACTGAATATTCATTTCATTTGCAAATGAACCACAAAGCACAATGCTGCCTTCTACTCAAAGGCTGTTATGAGTCCAGACTGACGGACCTAAGGGCTAAAAATTATTTACATCCTGAGCAGGCACAGCATAGGTGATGGTGGCATTTTTTCCACTCCCTCCYCCCCTTCCAGTGTGGTTCAGTCTGGGAAGAACATGGTCAGTCCCTGTGGTCATCTTGCAGAGATTTCCATTTAGAATTAACTGATRTGAGGGTAACGTGAATGATCAGCACTTAAATGCAGTAGGCTCAACAGGCTGTTGGAAGTTATTTCTGCCTTCTGGTCTTTGTGTAATGCAGCATTAATTAATGCTGTGAAAATTAACATTAGCACGGGAATAAATGAATCATCTAGCAAGACTCATTTATTTGGGATGAAAAGTGGGAATAGTGAATTTATACTTTATTCAGTCATTGCAGTGTGATAACAGTCTGGAGTTATAATTGGAGAGCAGGGCTCTGTCAGGACATGGACAGGTGTGTATTGCTGTCCAGGAGCAGGGAGAGGATGGAAACAAGAGCTTCAAAAGGCCTCAAAAGCTTGGGAGGTAAAAATAGAAAGCTAAAATGGCCAAAGCTATCGGTACTCTCTATATAGAGAAGTATAGAAAGCCCGCATTTTTGAAGTGATTTTCATTTCACTTTTGCAACTGGAAAAGTCCATTTCAATAATAGATTTTTTTTTTCTTTTCCTGATATATTTAAAACCACACTTGGGTACATAGACAATTAGAAAGAAAAAGAAAGCTTTGTAATTGGCTCAGGTTCAAAGTGCTTCTTGAAAATGGACATATTTCTCAGGTACATGCATAATTAGGGAGGAATTTTAGAATGCTTAATTAAGAAAAACATATAATCTAGTCGAATGACAATAGTTACTACTTTGACCATTCTAGTCATTTAGTTTTTTACCACGGATGCAAGCTACCTAATCTAAAATCTGTGTTCTATGCTCTGAAGACCAGATCTAAACCAATTTAGTTTTGATATTTTGCTCTTAAAAGTCTGGTTTCTGGAACACAGCAGAGTGTAGCTATTCAGCAAGCTCTATTCTTTCTAATGCCAGTATCTGGCTGCCTAACTAGTACTAAAATGAGAAGTGGATGTTGAATTCAACTTTATTCTTAAGGTGCTTTGTAATTATTTCCTTTGGGTCTTGCTGTATAAACTATATTCTAGATTACTTTCATCCTTGAATGAATTCCTTTGGAAACAGGCCTTGGTGTCCCCTTTTCTCTTTGGATGGGATCACATGGTGTAATTCTTTGCACCTGGAGATGTGCATGGCAGTTTTCACAGCTGTGCAAGTATGTTGGCTGATTGGGTCTTCCAAGAATTTCCTTGTACGGATCTAACCAAAAATCAGTGTGTTTTAAACAAAAGCATTATGTAYGTGTTAGCCTTACACTTCCACCCTGCGTTGGTCTTCCATAATATGCATGTGCCGTGTGGCTCAGCTATTGCTGTCTCTTGTTTAGGGAAGTAGATAGTTAACRAAAGTTGTTTCAATCTTGCTGGTGTGTCACCTCTCACTGGGTCTTGGGCAGCTGTGTCCTTGTTTTCCGTTTGGAGGCTAGTACTTGAGGTGCAGAAACAGTTTTAATCTAGTGCTTCTAGCCTTGAAAAGACTACCTACTAATTTAACTTACTCTGGATAGGATAGTTGTGAATTAAGTAAGATTTGTATAATGCAAACCAGTACCTGCCTTTTCTCTCTTGGCTTTTCTAACAACCCTTTTGGTTTCTCTCTCTGTGGAAGTTCAGGCTGGAAAATATCATGTGATTTGATAGCTATTGATACTGGATATATGCTACAAGCAAATTTGTTTTGTATGTCATTGGGTTTCATTTTTTTGACCAGCAAGATATAGATGAGACGAGGTCGAAAGGAGATYCAGTTCCTCTGGTTTCTTTTCTGCTTTTATGAATCAACTTAGATTGCTGGAAAAATACCATTCAAGTCCGTATTGTTCTGCAGGGAACTGCTAAAGAGCCTCTGGCTATTTCCAAGTTGTCACTATACGGGTAGAGGTTATGTATTATAATTAATGCTCACTAGAGATATGTGAACTGCATGAAGTCTGCAGTTATACAAACCTTTCTTTAGGAGGTTTGCAGGAATATTGAAAATCAATATAGCTTTCATTTTACTATAATTTAAAGATCTGCTGTCTTTTTTTTCTTCAGGGTAATTCATCTGTTTTCTAGCTCAAAGAAAGTCTTTGTATAGCAGAAACATCTAAGCATCAGTGGGTACTTTAACAATCTCATCCACCGTATCTTTATTGGAGACACAATGTGAACTCTCGTGTGTGCTTCAAAGCTGCTAGGAGTTTAACTCCTCCAGTGTAGAAAAGTTCTTAGAGTCTAAACTTTCCTAATAACTGAGCATACCTCTAGCACAGAGAATGAAATGAAACCTGTCAGACAAAAGAAAACAATGGAGCTGTTGGCAAAATATTTGGAAAGGTATGAACTGGAACATCTCCTGAGATCTTGAACCTGTTGCTACGGCTAGTGTAAACAATAYAGTGAAAGTTATCAGAATTAGTTCAGTTGACTGTTTTGCCCAAGTTTGCATTTTTTGGATTACTGAATCACATGATTCTCATCTCTGCCTTTAAGGGAAGAGCTGAACGGGAAAGACTGGGTATTCTGGGTTTGTGAAATTTCAATAGCAGTTCTGATTTGCATTTAAATAAACTTTCCAGATGTTTGTAGATGTTACCTGATCATGTCTTARTTTGCTAATAAGCACATTGTCTAAAACTTTTATACTTCACAACTGTGATCTTCCTATCAAGATGACAAAAAATGTTCAACACTGCGCTACCAGAAAATAATTTTTCTTAAACTTCTTGCTATATGACTTAAAGTGAAGCTAAGATGTTTGTAATTAATTTAGCTATAATCAAGAATCAGTTTTTGGTCTGCATCTGGATTTTATAGAATCATAATGAATGAACTTCTGACCCTCTTAAATGAGGGACTAGTATGTCCTGCTTATATCACTTGCCAGAAAACATCTCTAATGAAACTGCATATTATTTCTGTGTATCAATATGAAAGTTAACACTTGCTTTAGTGCTCCCTGTAGATAAGAGCTGTGATTATGAAGAAAGAAATGTATTACATAGGGCTTTTAGTCTAATGGCACTCTCTGGCAGATATTGATTTAACATATTGCATATATGAATTCTATATGCTATTAAGAAGAYTTCTTTCTCTTTCTATCAAGAGGATGGTAGGGGAATGCAAACAAAAACAGGCCTGAACTTGTGAGGTGTTCTTTATGAAGCAGAGAAAATAAACATTTAATGCTGCTGACCACAAATCTCTATGTAAGTGAACAAATAAAGAATTTGGTGCTAGTAATTTCTGTTACTGTTCTACTCATAATCTGATTTYTTAAATTTGGAACTGAATGTCCTCTTCAGCGATTTGCAGGAAGCATGTATTATTGTTCTGTGGAAAGAGATATGTTTGTTACATCAGCTGTAAACCATATCAGGAACTGTTTTCTACAAGGTTGAAAAATATGCATTARCATTCATTATATTCCCACTTAAAAAGCTTGTTTTTGCACACTCCAGGAAAAACATGYGAAGACCTCTTCAGGCAGAAGGACAGAAATCATCCATCTACTTCTCTGAATCAAGAGAGGAATTGGGGGGGAAAAAAATGCTGTAATTTAATATATTGCTAGACACAACTGATGGCCTATATTCTTAATGCACATACAAGAGAAGCAAAATCCAAGACCTATAAAATGCCATTTACAATGCATCCCAGCCTCTGCTTTTCATATACAAAAAACATACTGTTCTGTCTGAGAAACTTGTCTCTAAAATGGGTGTAGTCTAGCTGCCTGAGAGACTGAACTTTTGGGAGATTGTTGATCAGATGCTGAAAGTGATAAGTGAGGAAGAATAACTGCTTTAGTTGCTACATGTGATTTTCACTGCAGTTTTCTCTTTTGGCACTGAACTGTGTTGGCTATCAGGATGAAGTTCAGAATGTGCATTTAGGAGTGTGTGACTTGTGAATTTTATCCCAGAAGCAAAAACATGTGGGAAACAATGGTATTCTRGAAAAATCCACAACATAAGGTTCAGCAGTCTTGGTGAATAATTCTGTAATTAAAAAAAAAAACACTTCAGAATATTGCCTCCAGCAGTCATAACTCCAAACATATTTGCAAACTACTTTGTCTAATATTTGGAACTTTTCCATATTCATTTATTTAATTGTGCCTTATAAAAGGGGATGGAAAATGCACTATGCTGCTCTACCAAATAATTACTTGCATAAATTGTAATGTCATTGCTGTCTCCCTGAAGTGATATTCCGCACATTTTTAATCCTAGCACCTCAGCTAGTATAAATTGATTTACACTTGCTGATGGATCATCCCTGTGACAGTGTAAAATGGGTATGTGCCCACAGATTCCCAGAGTGGTTGGGGCTGGAAGGGACCTCTGGAGATCATCTAGTCCAACTTCCTTGCTCAAGCAGGGTCACTTGGAGCATGTTAGGCAGGATGGTGTCCAGCAGGGTTTTGAATATCTTCAGAGAAGGAGACTCCACAACCTCCCTGTGCAGCCTGTTCTGTCTATTTGGAGCTCTGGTGTGTAAGCTTGAAGAAAAAGGCAGATCTGTGCTTTAAGTCAGAAAAAGGGGGATCCAAGAGGGGTCAAAATGGGGCAAGAAGTATAAATTCAATACAATGGAGATCTCAATGTCCTATATTTAACTTAACTGCTCTGTGTGACTGCTTTAGGTGCTCGCTGCATCATAAACYTTGTAATATACAGAAGAGTCGTCCTCCTCTAAAGGAGGAAGAGGAGTGAAAAAAGGTGAGGAAAACCATAGGAAATTACTGTTATAAATCCTGGAATAGGATCCCTGAATCTAAAAGAAAAAGCAATGAAATTGAAACCAGAGCTACCTATTAGCCCTCCTAGTGCAATGGTACCTACAGAAGTCTGAASAGCAGAAAACACAAAAGATACAAATTCAGAAATCATAGGGTATGAAACCCTGTTTTGTGTAACTACTGGTCTTTCAGAGTTAGTACTCTACACTTCTCTCAAACACTAAGYTGTCTGTGTTTAGAGATCAGTAAATCACACTTTATTTTACAGGTTAAAAAAAAAAAAACCCAAAGTTCATTTATCTATGAAGAAGTGTTGAAGTTTCTATGTTGTGGAAGAATTATTTTTGTCTGAAGTAAGTGTGAGGGAARTACATGCTTTGTCCATTCTGTCAGTGAAAATTCTATGCAATGGTAAACTTGACTTTTGACAGACCTTAACTGCATATATGACCATCTTAGTAYGTCCAGATTACGTGGGTTTTTGGTGGTATTTGTGGTTTGTTTTGGACTTTTATCTTTGAAGAATGTAAGCGTTATGTCTGTATAGATGATCTAAGGCAAAACCAATACGTAGGGCCTGAGWAAAGGATAAGTAATTCATGTCAAGTTACTTTGTACTTTACAGCTCACAATCGTGAAAAATATTTTAAGTTCTTGTGATGGGAAGTATAGTCAGAGTCATAAGACAACAAGGGAAGGTGCACATTGCTGCATTATAGCTAGTTTTTTGTAGCTGAACAGCTCAAAACTCTCAGAGCACTGCTACCAATATGGAGTCATGTTACTTTGAGGTTAGGAAATTCTTGGCAGAAGTCTTTGTCTCAGTAACTTGAGTGACAACAATTTAATCTATATCAACAAATTCAATCTAGCATGCTACTGTCCTTACAAAAAACACAACTGGCTGCTTCAGTCTAAGGCATCTTTCACGGACAGCARGATCTCCTTGGTTGTACTAGCTCAAGTAAATAAGGTCATAATATTCCATGAAGTCCGTGAACTCAGAAACACTACAGGAACAAATGCATCTGTGTTTATGAAAAGAGATTTCGTATGTAGGTAGGACCTTTCAAATGTTTCCATTGCAGATAACAAGCAAACTAAAGATGAGTGGAAGAAATTAGTGGCACTGACCTTGGAGTAAGTCCTTACTCATTGTGGAAGGATCTAGACTAAAACAGGGCAATCATTAAYGAAGGTACTTGTATCCTAAAGCACTTTTAAAAAGTACTTGCAATATATGTGTTCAYAAAACTTCAAGAAGATTTTTGTATCTATTTTTAGAAATGGGTGGGTAAAAACATAAGTAATCTGAATTCTAGAAGACTTGGGAAAAGAATCCAGAGTTCCAGCTTTTCCTCTTTCTAGAGCTTATGGTAATATTCCAATTACACTTTGAGTCACAAATTTCTTGCCACTGAATACTTGAAAATGTCTACGTTAATTTGGTCACAGAGATGATTTTTCAAGTCTGAGCAAATACGTGTACAGGTTAAACTGATACTTGCTGTGCTAGTGCTTATATCCRGAAGTGCATTTTCTGTCCATTCCCTGAATTGTCTGGACAGCAATCCTTCTTAGTCTGACAGCCAACGGGAAATGTGCTATAGCAGTGGGCCAACTGGCATGCTGGTAGCAGGGACTTGGCATGCAGATGAGAGCYGTATCACATCCCACTGCTCGAAGGTGTGGAGAGTGGACACAAGGTGGCCTGTGCTGATGTGCCTTCCTCTTCTCGCATCAGTATTGCCCTCCTGTGGTGAATGTCCAAACACTACCTGTGCATTATGGTTGTGCAGTGGACTTWAAAGTCTCTCTTCTAGGTTGAGAACTGGCTTGCAAATGACARCTGTTCTTGTGCAAACAGATGTTATGCAGATGAACAATTTCAAGTCACAAAGAGATGAGATAACTAGAATGGAAACATCCTCTTGGACTTAAGAGGAATTATGGATGTTTGTTTCCCAATATCTTTTACTTGTGTGAAAATTTCTGCAATAAGTGTGTATATAAACTGGAAAACATTTTATTTCAAGTTAATTCAAAATCATTTTCTCAAAAAAATTGAAATACAGATCAATCTACTGAGGTTAAAAGAAACCTTAATTAGCTTATTTTAGAGATTTAATTTTTGAAGACTGTAATAAATACTGAGTTTGCTAGTTAGTTACATACAACTTTTCACATTGATGTGTTAGAATTTTCTGTTCTGCTTGTRGTTTATGTGGTACAGTACTTCCATATCTCTCCTACTGCTATTTTCCCTATCTTTTCCTCCCAAAGTAAACGTATGTTGTTAATCCAGGTTTTTAAGCTGTTTTGTTGTATTCAGAGACTTTGAATAAATTAAAGCTAAAGGAGAAATGTACTTAGAAGCTTTTAAAGTAGTGGTTGTATTATCACTTGCATTGAATTGGCTCTGAAGAACTGACTAGCTATTAGTTAGAAACTAATAGAGCRAGTAAGCAGGTAGTTTCCTTACTGTTTTCTACAGCTATTAACACTGAGTCCAAATATTTTGTGTTAACGCACTGTGGTATTGGCCCCGAGACCAACAAGACAAACCTTGGCCTATGGTTCTGGTTGCATTGTTTCAAGTTAGCATTCAACTACCTTATATTTATTACTTTAATTTATATGTGTTTTTTATACTTGTGCCCTGCTCTTGTGTCCTTGCTCTGATTGTTTTGAAAGTAGAGACATTGAGATAGGCAGATGGAATAAGAGGCGGTAGGACTTGCTAGATGGGAGCATGAGAATTTAATGTTCCTCCTCTTGAAATTTAGTAGATTGCTACAACAAGTTATCCTTTTCTGTCAATCTCCTCAGTATATCAGGAATTTTTATTGAATAGCATGGCACTTACTGTCCTGTGTCGCTGCAAACAAGCCTAATGAAGTATAAAATTATTTGATGGGTAACTCAGCCTTTAATTTTTTGTTGAATTGGTAATATTACGAAGTTGCTTGTGTGAAAGATAAGTGCCTGGTGTCCTGTCTGAGCAGTGAGGGTATGCTAAACTGACAGTCAGCTCCTAGGAAGCAGATGTTGGAGCATTCTGGAAGTTGATCATGCCCTAGGTTGAATGACTAGTCTGAGGTTTTTAAGATCCTGGATAATCTTGAATTTCTTTGTATTAGCCATGTATTGTGTCTTCAGGCTCCAGCACTAATCTTCCAGATGAGGAGTTTTAAGCTCACTTCTATTTCTTTTTTTTTATGTTCCTATTTAGCTTCCTACAACTGCATTGCAAACTATCATTCATTTTATCCTTCAAAACTTCCACGAGGAAACCAAATTCGACTGTCTTAAAACCATCAGTAATCAGCAGCTGATAAATATCACGTTTTACAATAATGCTTAACTGCAGACAATTTAGGGCTCTGAAATGTGGGAAACGTTTACTCAATAATCTTGCCATGTGTTTCACTAGCCTTCTATAGTCTGTCTATATCGTTGTAACCTCATCTGAATTACCATGAAAACATGGAGAGGTTATGGACTTTCCTGTATTCACTTGCACTCCTTAACTTCTGGAGGATTTCTTGGGTTTCTTTTCTTCTTTCATAAAGTTCTCTACAACAGGCCTGAGTAGTGGAAATGTGCTGTAAAGACTGCTTGTTTCCAGAAAAACATACAAGTATTTTAATTGAGGTTGGACATCTTCCTTGAGCTCGACTAACTGGAAACTTTTTTGAAGTTTGGCTAACTACTATTTCTAAGCAGGGTAAACAGGATATACAAAGTAAAATAATGTGTATATTCATTTAAGAATACAAGGTGATAGAGCCACCACACCATGGAATTTGTAAGGAGGCACTAGAAAACTTTGCTAAGAAATTTTAAGTGAAGAACTAGTGAGGAAATATACTTGCCTTGAAAATGATACGAAYGAAAGTCCCCAAGCTCTGAGTTCTTCTTTATAATATATAAGTATATAGGTATGCATATGTCTGTTCTTGTTTTATCTTTAAGGCAGAAAGGTGAGTTAGAAGGGTTTTAAAGTAGAACAAAATGTTACYGCAACCCTGTCTCTGGAGTCTAAAAAAAAAGTTAGTAATAGATGCTCTTTGAAGTATTATGTTCAGGTTTTCTTGGTAAACTATTGTAGCACTCTGATTGAAATAAACATCTTCAAAAATGGTTTAATGTGGCTTAGAATCTGTCTTGAGGGTACAGGGATGGAAAATGAGTGCTGCATCTCCAGCATGGGGCAAAAGGTTTAGAATATTAAATATATATATTTTCTCCCAGGCTTTTTTAAGCTGTGAGCAGCTGCAACTTGGATTGCAAATATCAGCACTATGACAAAAGATTGGAAATCACACCATTAAAAAATTATAAGCAGTAGGTTATAAATTTTTATTGCTCACTATTGTCAATTAACCTTTAAAAGCTGATCATGTAGAGAAAGCCTGGGGTTTGGTTTCTGTGGGAACACTTTTTAGTAGTAATGAGCACCTAAGGTTTCCTTTCTCACACAGAGTGAACATGACATTTCAATTCTCAAAGATGTGTGCATGATGCCAGCACCTTTCAGAGCTTTAAGTATGGTCAGGAAATTTAGTATTTTCCATACAGATGCAGGAAAGGGCAGTGATTTTCSTGTCTAGTTCCTATTTTCTGCTTAGCCTGGATCTGATCCTGAATTTTCAATATTATGTGCAAGAATTATTCTCATGAATAATACTCATTTTCAAAATTGTTTGAAACCTTTTGACCATGTTTTGCCATCAGCAGGAACTGAAATGAAGGTTTCTAATGACTACTTCACCTTGGTTGTTATTTATCTGCCTGGATATGGCTTTTATTTTTGAAGCTAGAAATGTTTTCTTTAAAATATTTTTCTTTATTAAGCAAATTGAATTGTATTAGAACATGGACATTAAAAATAATGGTAAAAGGAAATTTTTTTGTGGGATCTTGAATGCCGTTGCCTGAGATGATACGGAATGGTCATTGGACCACAGTCCAGTGCTGTATAAGTGACACGAGCTAGTTCCTGCAGTTGTATATGTGCTTGACCTATATCAGAAAAGCTCCTTCAAGTAGGAAGAGGGCAGAAGGAGGAAGTCAGCAACTTACTAGTAATGTAATCTACTCTACATGTGAGAAGACCCTGTGATAGTCTCCCCCACYACCCTCACCACCAAATTTTGGCTTGAGAGTGGTGTGAGCTGTTCAAAAGAATACAAATGCTCATGTACTTGGCAAACATCTTATTCTGGCAGTAGATATTGCAGCAATGCAAGTGGTGTGCTCTCGCATCTGTAYGCGTATTTCTGTGTGAACACATATATATTGGCTTCTGTTTTCTCCCTTGTCTGTCATAAGGCTCCTAGGCTTATTTGTCTTTCATCTAGAGTCCACAAGAGTTGACAACACAGCTGATAAAATGACTGAAAATACTTTTGAAATACAGATTATTGTAAAGTGCGTAAAGAGTTCAAGAAGGCTTTGTATGATAGCTAGCTGGTAAATCGAATGTTACACTACTGGTAGAGGGTTGTTTATGAACATAATGCTGAGCAGAAAAGTGTAAGGAATAAGTTGCAAACACTTGCATTGCCCTGAAGAACAGATTTCTGTATTATGAAACATCTGGTGTTTTGTAGTTAAAGCATGCACACTTCTTTTTCATGAAAAAACACAGTCCAGTGTGGCTATCAGGGTAAGAGGTAGGAGTCTCATCTGGAACTAAGCTTACCTTCTGCATCTGTGGCAAATCTGTGGTTTGTTTCTTTGTCTCAAAGTTCAAAAAAWTTGAACTTTGTAATTTTCACAAATGTACTAATTCTTAAAAACCTGCTGTTTATAATTGAAATGCCTTTTTAAAAATCTTTAGCCGTAGCAAATACTATACTCTCGCTATTTGGTTTTAAAGAGTTACTATTTCTACTGAAATGAGGTTAGCTGAAAAAAACTGCCTAGTGCTTGTTTACAGTAACCTTTTTATTCTTTTCTCTCTCTATTTAAGAATTTTYATTAGCTCAAGTCACCTGTAGCTGTACTTGGCAGAAGGGAGTTGGGGGAGAAGGGGAGGGGACACAAGAGCTGACCGAACACTTCACAGTGTTCACAGACTTCACTTCACAGACTGAGTCTACCTGTCTGTAGAACTTGGTGGTCTTGATAGGAACTAGCAGCGTGAGGAAAAGGGTTTTTCCCAAGTGGGTGATAATCCACTAGTGTGTGGCCAGCAATGTGTCCCATGTAGATAAGTGAAATCTGTAATGTCTAACGGGGAAATTCTGATCTTGCAATGCTTGCTTCTCAAACCACCCCTCACCAAGAGACTGAAACTTCTGGATTTTTAAAGTGGAAATTCTGACAGTTTGGGAAAACTCAAGACATCTTGAAACTTTTCTTCAGGGGTAAGCAGAAACTGAAGCAGCCTCTGAGAGCCTCAAGAGATCTRATGTCACTAGAATGATAGGCCAGCAAAATCTAGCAGTAATGTGGAGCAAAACCACACTGGATATGAAATATGTTTTTAAAGAGARAAATAAGAGGTACTGCTAGCTCAGCTAGGCAAGCTTTTGCGTCAGTGTGAATGAGAGATTTCAGAGGAAGTGACAAGAAGAAGTATAGAAGAAGGTAACAAGGGAAACTTGCCCTTTCATGCCATTATTAAAGACTGACCAAAAGGTTTATCTTGTAAACAAAGCCTTAAATAGCTAAATCTAGTAACTTATTAGAGGAAGACATCAGTAAGAGAAACCTTCTCACATTTTTCTTGCCTATAATTGGTCTATAAAGCTGCATGTTGAAGATCAGAGCTGCCTTTAACTGCAATTTGTATGAAGTAATTTACAGGTAATCCCTTTGACCCCATCTAGATGCAAAACCACTTCTTTCTAACAAAACTTTCTAACAAAAGTTTATTAGTTTGTCTCCAACTTTGAGAGAATAGACACACCTGAGAAATAGAAAACGATGTTTTTTTACTGGTGTCTAATGCTACTGATATTTTTTTCTTATTGGAAATATAAATCCTCCTCTCTTTGAAAAGTTTAWTGTTTCCTTTCACTTTTCTAGGTACCTGGAACTGTGTACTTTCTAATGCTGTATCTAGCTTCTATAATAAAAAAAAAAATAAGGTTAGACTGCCTTATCTGAATGTGATTCAGAAGAAATTTGAAATACAAAGGGGAAATTCTAATTTAGAATTTCAAGAAAAGTATATCCAAAAGTTAATTGGATCCTAATGGCTTCTGTATTGGGAAAATCTGAAAAAATTTCCCAGTAGGGCAAGAAAAGTCATGTTTTAGTCATAAATATCCTATTTTATTGAAATCAGTGGTGAATTTCCTTTTCATTTCACAGGAGCCATATTCTCCTCCCGCTGTCTGGATCTGAGGTCCAGGCCTCCTCTTCCAGCTTTTCTTTGCGTTTCTCCCACAGTGTCGGGTGCTCTTTTACAATGCTGAAGCGTAGCTGGAACTAAAGCAATGTTATGGCAATGGTGTCTGAACAGCAGCCAAAATTTCTCATAAGGTCAAAGGAGGTTTTTGTATCTTGCTTCATYGCTGTTTGAGAATATCTGTTCTTCCCAAGCTCTTAAATCAACAGTAGCAAAAGAGGAACTTGGAAGCCTCAGAGGTCAGGCTGCTTCTGGTGTCTKGAGAAGTGTCTCTAATGTGGTCAATGACAGCATTTTTCTGGTAACTTTCTACAAGACCTACTGCTGAGGAAAACATCTGGTAAATCATTTTGAGATGTTTTGAGATGTCTGAAGTGAAAAAAGTATACACATTAATGGTTAATTCTTAATTCAGCTCTGTAAAACCTATCCCATGAAAGATTAGGATGTGGCTACTAGATGGGCCTCTGRTAGTAGTGGCCATATGCAGAGCTGTCGGATATTTTAACAGACTTACCATGCTCTGCAAATGCCATTGCCAGTGTCACGAAGCCTGAGCTAATGACAGGACTATCAATATTGGCAGTAGCCCAGATGAAATTAATATTGAATTAAGTCCTTCCATCTCAAGAATTGCTTCCTTTGGATCCAGTGATCCTATAATAGCACTGGCATTTATTTTTAGACTGTGAAAATCCTTAGGATGATCAATCTGAAACAAATTTTATGAAGGGAGTAGAAAAAATGGGAAATACGAATAGATACATTTTCTAGCTTTTATTGATTTTTCCTTGTTTTCTATATTGTTTCCAAAGTACAGTACCTAGACAATGCTTTTTACTGTGTGTAAAACTAGTTTAGTCTGAAGATACCTGTAAATGTCATTTTGGTGATGAAGGCAGCCTTTTGTGCAGTATCCTTATTAGTGATATTTGCTGCTGTGCTGCAGCTTTATTATTCTGGCAGGGATGACTTTTGCATTTGGGGAAATGAGTCACCTGATATAGATGACCTCTCAAGTTCACATATGGCAAAGTATGTCTTCAAGTCTGGGCTTGCAGTCTTTGTGTACTTGAGATGACCAAGAGAATTCCTGCTTCTAAGTACACGGCTATTTTCTTCGGCTGATGCATAGAGCAGGAAAAAAAACAATCAAACAAAAAAAACCAAAACAATTTTGGCAAACTTTTTGGAGGGTTCCTGAATGAAAAATGCCAGAATACAAATGCAYGAAATAAGGAACAAAGACTTTTCTTCAGGAGCAGTTAAAGGCTTGTACAGCACCAGAGCATGTCATTGTATGAAGTAGTTTTATATGCGGTTTTAACCTTTCCAATGTTGATTTTTCAGTGACTACCTGACAAATAATACGCAGCCAACAAACTCATTAGTCTCCTATTCACATATCTCTGCATCTACCCATGACTGCAGTGTGCTTTTTCTCCACTTAAYGTATTTCTATGTCAAACTATTTTACGCTGTCTTTCAGATCCTGCTTAAGCAATATGCTATTATCTAAAGCTGCCTCGTGTATGTTACGGGAAAAGTCAACAGTGATGCACTTTCTCCATCGTGCTCTGTTATGTTAATACATATCCTGTAACTGAGTGTAACTGCCTGTGATAGCTTGCAAAATAACTGTGATAGTGAGAATTTTATGATCCCCTTCTGTAGCCGTAGGCTAGAATATCACAGGGGAAAAGGTCACTGGATAAAACTCTGGCAGGCGATATTTCCCTGTCTCTTCCTTGCCACAGCCTGATGTTATACAGTACTTCCTATTATTAAATTGCCCCTTTCAGTTGGGGGTGGGAGACGGGTAGAAAACCAAAAATACCACAGGTCTTGTGACTTTGAGATTTAGTTGGGAGTTTCCTGCTTGCTTCCTTAGAAATGATTAGCTATCTAGGATTTTCCTTTCACAGACTTTTATCTATGGGTYTGTGTTTGGGCAAAGCCTAAGTGCAAACAGGCTCCAGGTATGTAAACAGTCTCCTCTGGGGTTTGGCATTATTTAACAAATTAATGGAAACAGTTTTAGTGGAACTTAAATTTTCATCCTAGTCAGTTGTAACTATGACTGCTCAGGTTCAGACTTAAGAATCCAGAAGTGTGTGTTTGATTATYGGAGTTTTCAGGCAAATCGTTGATACTACAATACTCAGTAACACCTTCCTGAAGAGATCAGATAGCTGCTAAAAAGAACAGACTTTCGGTTGCTCTGATACTTCAAGCTCATTTCTAGAACAAATTTCCATAGGGTTTCCTCTCGATTATATCAAAGTCAACAGAATTGCAGAAGTGCTGTAAAATGAACGAGAGAGGAACCTCTGTGCTCAAACTCATGCTCTTTGAATGTTCTTAGGATTATGCTTAAATTTTGCTGAGCTGATCRTTTCTACTGCAAACACTCCACTTGGAAGAAGACGACATTGATTTTTATCAACTTAATAGCAGAAATATTCTGACATTTAATCTGAAAGAAGTTGAAAATGTTCAAACTTTTACTAGATTGATTATAATAATGGTTATAAAATGGGCTTAGATGTTGAATAGTCCTGATTGGCTTGTAATAGTTTCAAACAATGACATTAATCTGACATAACTACCTGTTTCTATTCTTTACAGCTTGTTAGCCTCATCAGAATAATGTAGCATGGAAAAGGTACAAATATGCAAGAAATAAATCATTATTTTCTATAGCTTTAATTTTGATTTGTGTGAGGACTGTCAGGGAATTTAGTGTCTGAATGAGGTAGGAATCTTCCCTGAAAATATCCTAGGACATACTAGGATAAATTTTGTTTTATAACCCTTCTTGAGATAACGGATAGAAAGATTACTGAAGACCAAAAGACAAAACCAATAGAACTTAAATGGCCTAAAAATAGAGATGAGACAAACTTCACTCCTTTCTCAAATAAACGTATCTGGACTCAAGTTTTATCTCTGAAGACTTACCTCGTAATTCTGCCTGTTTTATGAAAGCTTCCTGTAAGACCTTTGAACAGTGTCGTCTTTTATCCCCATTTTAATGAAARAGAAAAAGATGGCTCTGCATGACACTGCAAAAGGGAGAGAAGAATCACAAATGGGCATAGGAAGCCCTGGGGATTCTGGAGATCCAGTTAACCTTCACACCATCTCCTGGTTTCAGGAGTACCCCCACTAGGGAGAGTCCTAGCTATTCACACCATAGCAAAGGRTTGTGAAGTGCCAAAACAGCCAGATGGAATTATATTTTGCTTAAGGTGAGTAAAAGTGAGACTGACAATAGCTGGACATATGCAGGGACATCAAAGACAAAAACTTACTTGTTTTTGCACTAGTTTTCCTCACAACAGCTATGCAAACCATTAATYAAATGAGCCCTGAATAGAGGCACCTGCTTTCTTAACCATTTCAGTTTATAGTGATAGTTCAACACCTAAAACATAGATATGCTCTATCCTATAGTAGTAAAATTGGAAAACCTTTCTGCTTGAGTAAGATACTAAGGAGTGCGATACCTTAAGTTGCCAGCGGTTGTTTTTTAATGTACATTATTACAAATGTGAGACAATATCTGAGACTTCTGCTTTGAGGTTTAGTTGCTTATGATTTTTGACTGCTCACCCCAGAAGTAGTATGGGGAGGGGAACTCATTGGTGAAACTGAGATCTGAGAATTTTTACCCTTTTTAATGATACTTAAGATTGAGATATACTGTTTTATGTGTATTTGTATARCCTGCTTCAGTATTACAGCCTCTTAATTAGGCAAGTTCATTAAGTGCCCTTTTCCCAGTGGCCCTAAGAAGATTTTTCATAAACCTTTGTAACCTAGTTTACTTCATAGCTCAAAATGTGATGCTCRGATCCCATGAGGAGAGATGTGCCACTTTCTTGCTATTTTGGGAAGCACTAACTAGAGCATTTACTGGTTTGTAACACAAATGTGCTAACGTTTATGCCCCTAAAATTGCTCGCTTATCCACATTAACAGTGTGGGTGGCCTACTTAGATGCTTTTTTTTTTTCCCTTAGATTCTGTCCTCCTCTAATTGTTCTCCTGTTCTACTAAATCCTTTGCTCCCTTCATCTGTAGTGTTTGGTTTTTTATTTCCTTTCCTTTAGGATATATATTTAGATAACATCATCTCTTGTAGGTCTCTGAGTGCATAGGAAGTGAAAGGAGTATGAGAAGAAAGTTCATATGGGTGAAAAGTCTATATTAACAGGTGCTGAGGTATTATTAGAACTTATGACTATTTCTATTAGTGCTGGGGCAAATATTAAATACAAATTCTGTGATTTATCTTGAATGGCTCATTGTTTGACTAGAGACTGCACCTCATTTTTCCCGAATATGTGTTTTCTCAACTTTACATATGTGCAAAGGCACTGTGTGAAACACTTCTCAGATGTATGGCACTGAGCATAGAAGAAAAGCACTGCGATTTTTGARTGCTCTTGTGAAAATGTGCTTATATGCTTAGGTCAGAGTATATGGACCATTATAAATAGCACACCACGAGGGGCTTACTTGTACAACTTGCTGGAGCTGCAGTGTTAATTCATTCATAGAAAATGCTGCAAATACAAGTATTAAATCTACTGAACGTACTGGTAAGACTGTGCAACTGAGTACTGAAAGGACGCTTGAGGAAGTGTGATGCTGTGTGACTTGCTGGTGACTTTTCTAGAGTATTCAGAATGGGGCATATCATGATATTGGCTTAGTCAGGATATAGCCCTGGGTGGTTGTATTATAATGCAAACTGCTTGCTATTTAAACATGATGTGCAGGTTGGAGCYGAGAATGGAGAGTTGGAACAAAAACAAGTACAGTCAGTCTAACCATGAAAAGGTACGTGTCTGCCTTGTTCATAGCGTTTTCACATATGTTCTGAACTTCACTGTTTAAACCATAGTATCTGTGAAAAACAATGCTGTCAAGAAAGCTAGGCAAGGGATGCAAAGTCAGCTTTCCTGTTGGACATTTTCAAAACTTGATGAAGCTTTGGGATTCCTTCCACTCAGATTTACCTGCCTCCAAATTACATGTCTAGTGTAGATAACTTGGAGATATGTTATTTCTCCTGGAGGAAGATGAGTCACTGAGGTATCAAAAGCTTTCCATTGACTGTTTTTGCTAGGTGCTAGACTCTAGGCACCTAACTTTTGCAGGACTAAATTTGGGTGGAGAGCTCTACTATTTTTTATTATTTATTCCTTAAGAACARCAGTTTAGTAATTCTGGGAATAAATTTTCAGAAAGTGAATTGCTGGTGACAATTCTGTGCTGTTAAGCACTGAAGTAGCTTATTTTATGCCCTTTCCCCCATTAGTTTTTCCTGCTGTAAAATGGAGCTTGTCTATCATCTTGTCAGAGATGCTGACAGGGAGGATGAACAAGTTACCTTAAGCAAATATGATGGAAGTTTAACATGCATCATCCATTCTAGGCCAAATGCCTGTGTACTTTTAAGGCTATTATATTGGATGATGATAGTTTTGCTCTGCCTTTGGTGTTCTGTTGTTTTGCTCCCACTTCAAACCTTGAGTCTGTGTCTTGCCCTCCCCATTGCATTGAATGTGMCTGTTTTCTTCAGTCTTTGCTGTGTTTTTCTTTCAGGAGAAGAATAGAGTTGTTAGGCTGTATTTTTTGAGGCACAGGGAAGAAACTTTGTTAAATTATGGTTACCGAGTAGGTAGTTTTGAGACTGTCCTGTTCTACTTCACCTGGAAGCTGCATCCTTTTAGCAGGGAGATACAGGGTAATGCACACAGATAAGGCTGTGCTGCTTTTAGCACTGAACTGAGAGACAGGAAATTAGTAGGTCATCAAGCTAAAATGTGTAGTGTTTAGAATATGTAGTGTAGTGAGACAGATAATGAGCTGTTATGAACTGCAATAAACAAAACTGCTGCATGTTTTCTGTTTTCATCTAAGGCTATCATTTTCGCATCACATAGCAGTCAGCAAGATAATCTCTTTACTGACAGTCTTGTCTAAAAGATTCTTATTGTACTGCTGAGTTGTGATAACAATTTTCCAGATAATAGATTTTCTTTCTGGTTTTATTTTTTTTTTTCAAACACATGCCCAGGAACTATTGAATGCTCCTGAAAGAAACTTATCTTCATAAATCTGAGGCACAGTTCAAAAGAGCTCAGATAAGAAGCAGTTAGGGCCATTAGTCTTCCAAGCAAGAGCCTTTTCAGGGGAATATATGTTGAATGGGTATAAGAGAGGTAGGGCAGTGAGTCACAGTGAAGATTTGATAGGTAAGTGGAATACTATGCGAGTGTGTTTTGGGGGGAAAAAAAGAAGTAGGAAAAGAAATGAAGGGATGATCGAGTTATGCTCAAATGCAGCAGGACTGAGATAGAAATGCAACATGTTACTCCCTGTGGCCAGATTTTTAAATAGGTTGGATGCCCTCCAATAATTTAAATGAATCTTTAGCATGACTCATGACCCAACTGAGTTCTGCCAGTTTCACTGCAGGGAATTCCTCCTATGTGAAGGTGACACTTTGTGGCCTGTATATTATTTGTTGTCGTTATCTCTTGCCAATTGATCATTTTAATAGGAAAATGTTAGTACCATAATATCATTTCTTGTGCTTTACATAAGACTGTAGCAGAATTTAATCTGCAAAATGATTGTGGGATAAAATGAAAAAGCACTGAATTTGTGAAGTTTTTCTATTATTATTAAATCAGTCTAGCGTTGGAGAGAGGATAGAATGAAATCTGAGTTTATACCCAAAAGAAARCAAATTCCCTAACTGCTATTGTTCTGAACTGATGCTATTTATTCCCTTTATGATATTTTTGTCTTATAAAGAATGAAATGTAAGAATTTTAAGAGGATTATGTCCCAGTCCATATTTGTTCTATTCCAGAGTAAATCTCCACTGAGAATTCTATGTAAGTGCATAAAATAGGTGGTTGGTTTTGAATGAACTCTAAGAAAATCTTTTAAATTACACTCTTCAGCTTAAAACTCATTTATTAAATAAACACTGCTCAAAAATTGTCTTAATCTGAATAGTTTCCAAAATATTTTTACTTTAATTGTCAGTTGATTGGGTTTTGTCTTGTAATAGAAAGCATAGATAGAAACATTTGTATAGCTCAAGTTGCCTTACTTGTGAAGTGAAGGCACATTTTGGTATGTAACTGCAATGGCATCAGCTTCTAAATTGCTGGGCCCATCATTAAGGAGGGCTGGTGGAAGGAACCTAACCCAGATGTGCAGAACTGCAACTGTGCACTCTCCACAGTACTGAAAAAGTTTTTGAGACTATCAAGCCCAAAGAAATTGTGGAAATTGAAATTTCCATTCCTTGCCTGTTTAAGACAAATAAAATATCATGAAATTAAACTATGGAAAATATTTTCTTTATTGGCTTAAATCTGTGTAGGTACTTACTTTCGAGTGTTCCTGGAAGAGAAGTGCTGATATGTGCCAAAAACCCAAACCTGATCTAACAAGCTCCAACTGATCACCTGTACTACTTAGCTAAGGAAGTCCTCATTGTTATGACTCTCAATATTATTTATTAGCTACCATTGTAATTTTATTTGTGAGGGCAACACTACTTTCAATCAGTTTGGAGAACAGGTAGAGCTCTTGAGCAGAATTGCTTTCAAAATAGCACAAAGATGCATCCAGAATGAATTAACATCTGTTTCTGAAGGTGGTCTATGCCACTTCTGCAGATGGACCTAAATTCAGAGCTGGCTAAACTCAGGTAGGTCCTGCCTCTCTTTTGGGGATGAATGGTGGGTATGTTGCCATAATACTTTGCTGAGCTGATCAACACTTTTGACAGCTTATTCACTTGAGCAAAATATCGCAATAATGTGGTTACACCGCTATGCTGCAAGTGGTTGCCAGTGACAACATGGCTTTCAGCCAGGATGAGTGCTGATCTGTTTGCAAAAACTGTAAAGACAACTGAAGACTTACAAAWGGAGGTCTGTCTTGGTCTGAGGTTACCTCAGTAGATTCCGATCCGTTTACCACGGATCAGCACGTTTGGCTGTCAGGCTTCCATTCTGTAATATTCAAGTAAGTTTGAATTGCTAAAGATTGCATCTTCACAACGCATCTCCGTAGAGTTATGCTTTCTGCTCGTTGAAAAGTTGTTGCTAGCACTGAATTCTGAACTTTTAAATTTAAATTGTATAAGAGAGATGAAGGAATGGAGATCAGAGAAGGTAACACAAGTTCAGTGAGGCTAGGCTTCATAGACTTGCCTTACACTCAATAGAGAAAGTTAAGGAAGTGGTTTCCCACAGGGGACGGTTTTTGTGAAGCTTCTGATCTGAATTATGCTCTGTAGCAACCTCTCTCCCTAGTGACAATAGAAGCAGGACTAGCTCTCCTGCACTAAAGCCAGTCTCTATAAATAGCCTTAACCCTAATCATTATTTTTTAGTTTTGTGATTCACTATAGCTATATGTTAACTTATAGCTAAAGCTTAGAGCCTCTAAAAACAAGCAGATGATCCTGGTCACTTGAAAGAGTTCTCTTACATCAGCATTTGCAAATATCTGAGCTGAGGATGTGGGGTGGTTTGGTGGGTTTGGATTTATTTTATATTTTAAATCAGGCTGACATAAATGAAAATTGTTTAGCAACTTGTCGTGCTTGGTAATAGGCCTTTGAATCAGGAATTTGCTTAAATTTCCAGGTCTGGAATTTAATGGAATAAAAGAATTACCTGAAGTTCCATGGTGCTTTATTTTGAGTGGAGGTTTTCATGACTGATATTTCTATGGTGCTTTATTTTGAGTGGAGGTTTTCATGACTGATATTTTCATTTCTTTTTCTTTTTCTTTTTTTTTTTTTTAAACACCATGTCAATACCAGCAGCAACATTTAAATGTTTCTAGGCGCAGAAACTATTATTTTCTCTAGAATAATGACCAAAAAAAAATAATAAAAAAAAAAAAAAAAGAAAAAACTCTTAAAGTGTCCTTTTATTATAAGTTTATGCATTTATCTTCCTTATGTTGGCTGAACTTGTGATAAGGATGTGCATGCATCTAAATAAAGAGTAAATACACAATAGCTATCCTAAAGATAAACCTAATCAGGCTGAAAGCTAATATGACATATCTGGATGGGTGTCATTTGACTCACTGAACTAACTAAACTCTATTCATCTCAGGCAGCTGCAGGAAGCAGAGCATAAGAAGCTATATAAGAGGTTCTTCTGAATTAAGCCAGTATTCTAATAACAGAAGATTGCTCTAAGTAAGATTGCCAAAGAAAGAGACTCAACCACACCCCGCCGGCATCAGTGGCACAGATGTAGCAAGATGTTAATGTGAGAGATTACTAGAGCTGATGATTGTTCTTCTATATCTGTTTGTAGCAAACTTTTTATAAAATCTAAGAAAAGTTGAACAGCAGATCAAACTAACCTACAAATCAGTAAAAAATGAAAAATAAGCAATCTCCTGTTCTTAACAGAATTCTGTAGATTTAGTGAGTATAGCAGTGTATCCTTTCCTTGCTGCTACTTATTGGGAYGGAAGTGCATTGTTTTAGTTGTTTCACAAGAGAACTAATACTACCTTTCTAGAAAGTGCTTAGGGAAATAGGTAAAGGAAATTACTCCAACCACATCTGTACCAAGATGATGCTATATCTAGATCTCTTGCTATGCTCAAGCTGGACTGGACTTGTATACAAACCTGATCTAATTCTGAAAATGAACAGGAATGACTAATAATATTTATATTAGCAATTTTAAAAGTGTGTTAATAAAGAAATTGAACTCTAAAATCTCAATCTTTTCCCTAAGGTAGCTGATTAGTAACTTTCAATATACGTATTATGTTCATTATATATAGTATTTTGTAATTCCTGTAAGAAATTTTATACAGCTCAACAAGGGAGACCACTAGGATATTATGGACCAGCGCAAGCTGGAACTGGATCAGTCATGATGCTGATACGATGAAGCCTTGTCTACATGGTTCTTGTGTGGTATCTTGGGGATAAATTGGTTTCACCTAAAAGTTGGGTGAAAGGCTTCTTTAACCTTTATAATAACTGAAAAGCCTAGATGAAATGATTCACCCCTGGAGAGGTCATCTTTGAGTAGGAAGAACTGAAACTAATGCAGATTTAAAGTAGATACTTAGATTCTGTATTTAACATAAATTCTGTAATGACCATGGGTAGAACCTAGATGACCCACATCTATCTTTTACACAGCTAAAGATATGAGTCCTGATCCTAGACTTAGGAAATTGGACTACAGTCATAATACTCAGCTTCAGGTGATGCTTATTCATTATTGTACARTAAAGACCACGATGTCCATACAATCAAAGTTGAACACACTCCTAATATTGAGCAAAAAGGAGATATCTAAAYACTGTATTTAAAAAATGCACGTATTCCCGCTTTTTAGATAGTTCTCTCTTAAGAGAACTACCAATTCATCCTCTTTGAGATATTGAAAATAGCTGTATTATTCATCTCAGAWCAATATATTTGGGATTCCCCACCATATGGAGAAAAGCAAGCAAAATAATAATAAAAARGTAAATAATACCCTCTAAACTGCCTAATACGCTTGCTTAAACATGCAGTGATTTCCTAGTTGAATCTTCTTGATCTTGAGCAGGCATTTATACTTGACYATAATTTTTTCAGCACTAAATTAGTATGTTCCTTGTGAAATGTATCTGACCTGAMATGATGCAAATAAGTTTGCTCTCTGAAAATGATAAACATTAGCTAGATGAGATCCTGAAAGCATCAGTCTCATGCATATCTGTACAGAGCATTTACATTTATGAACTCTAGTGTTTTATGATAAAATAGATTGTGGAAAGGTTAAAGCTGATGTATGTCTATAAAACATACAGACTTCCTATCATGATGTTTATACTTAGCCATAGATTCAGGGTTAGTGTGAACTCTCTAAATTCTTTCTGAAATATCTTCTAGAGCTGATTTAGAGATGTATATGCARGTTTGGTATCTCAGTTGGTTGACCCAATCCATATGCTGTTATTGAAAGTAACATTCTARAAACTCATAAATAACAAATATATGATGTGTTGTACTTGGTCTTTAACTTTTCGTACTGGGATGTGGTTTTCTTCCCATCTGTCCTGTATGTACATCTCGGCTAAATTAGCAAAATCTTTCAATGATCTCTCAGGGTCCTTCCTACCTATCAGGTCATCTAAGCTTGTCCTTTAGAGAGCCCTAYTCCTCTCTCGCTAATGGAGGGAATCAAGACTATTATCTTGATTAACTATTAGCTTCAGGCTCTTGACAGAGGGGATAGTTTCTTATTGAAAAGCTGGGTGATGTTAGCCTAACTTAAGGCATTTCAAAATGTCACAGTAATATCCAACAGACTGAAGATTTAAATCATAGAAATAATCTGCTGAGACTACATTCCTGAGTAATAAGTCCATAATTAAGCTCCCACTGTCTTCCACCAGGCACATGATGTTAATATGCTATTAACAATATATTCTTGTTAATCATAAAAATATTTGGTATATTTAGGAATATTTTCGATTAGGCTTTACACAAAGCATCTGTTTCTGAGACAAGCTGCTCAGAAATAGGAGAGCTCTTTTTAATATTAAAAAGAGAAGGCAAAATCTCTTTTAGAAACAAAATTACACTAAAAAATGTATAATACTTTTTTTTATTGGTCTACAGGGAAAAGAGGATATCTTCTCCAAATACTTCAGTTCTTAAAACACAGTGTTAGTTTATTTCTATTACGTTTACTGACAAAACTGAAGATAGCGCACAAGATTCATAATAGGCTGCCTGAAAGTGTTCTTCAGCGTAAGTAACACTGTTTTGTGGGCCACAAATRGTAGGACAGTGTGCATTGTACTGCAGGGAATTTACGTGTTCATGGCAGTGGCCAGTGTGGGCCAAGGTTGCAGACCCCAAAGGCAAGGGGAGCAAAATTAACTGATTAAGTCCATGTTTATAACCTGACAGATATAGTCTTCCTTTGAAAAAAATGATGCTAAAGCCTTAGAAATAAATGATTATGTTTAGCTGTCCAAAAACAAATTTAGGTGCCCAGCTTCATCAGTCCAAAGTTTGGAGCCACTAGCCTAGGTGCACTGTGGTAAGTGCTGTGTGTGGCTGCTCGAGGAGACCCCTTCTCCACATTCTGTTTTAGACTTCTGTATTTTTCTTCTCAGCTTAATATAATATTTCCCTTCATTTTTCAAACTGTCTGTGTTACTGCTGCCTGCTATAAAACAGATGGCTGCGCTTCAGTGGTGGATGAAGTACTGCCTTATATATCTAATTTGTAACCCTACATGAACATAAGCTATTTTTTTTAAATTGCTGTTTTTTTTTTTCCTGAAGGCAGCTCAAATCAGTTCACTCAGAGTTTGCATAATAGTACCATGGCTTGGACTAAAATTGAAAGCTCTTACTTCTGCAAAAACCTAAATAGTGTGCCATTCGTATAGACTTTAGTAGGTATCAAGGTTTCAGCTATCCCTGTTATCACCCTTTTAAGCTTTTGGCAGTTGTTTTTAGTGTTAGACCCTGCTTCTGCTTTCTTCAGAACGAAATCCTGCAGTTTGCACCATTGTCCTAATTGTACTGTTTACATATATTGTTTACCACAACGATACCTGCAGAGAAGATACCTGAGTATCCCTTACTTTCTAGGAGTTCTCATGTGGCCCTGGAAAGTCCTGAGAAAAAGACTAATACTACATTTTTAACCTACGTATTATCTGTTTTTGACAGTTTAGGTAAACTTAGCTTAGCTCAGGGGTCTGGGCAGGGTGAAACAGGTTGCAACACTGACACTGAGATCAGTTATACAGCACATACAGTTTCAGGATTCCTTATACAGAATGAAAGGATATAAACAGCTGATGTAGCATAAACATCTTCTGCTCTTGCAAACCTCTCCAAAAAACCATTGATGAGTTAACTTTATACTGGTAGCATTTATACTTCTTATTTTGCCAGACAAGGCTTTACTTATTATTCTGCAATGGGCACAGATGATGGTCAAAAACAAAGTTGTGAATTCCCTGGAGTATGCTCTTGGTGATTAGAAATGTAACATATGCTTGTGTTTGACTTGAGTCAAATTTATACTACGATAGTGCACGAATCTAGTGTCAGAGACTGCAGAATCACATTTTGTGATTTGCCCTTCTGTGTTTGTTTTACTTAAGTAATAAAAAATGATTAACTGTCATTTTTTTTCTATTTAAAAGCTTTTAGATTTTGGAGCTGTTACTTGATCAGAATATAAATGGAATAGTATACATGGCAAAAGATTGATATTTGTGTTCTGGGGAAAATATTGACTCTTGGGGTTGGCAGAAGTATTGTGCATGCTAATTCTATGCACACTGCCTTCTTCYAGTCACTGGCAAACTGAGATTTCCTTATAGCTGTCTTATTCATAATCAAACAACAGGAAGTTTACATGATAGTTTATACACATATATATATAYACATAAAATATATATGTATTTTTAAAATGTGTGTGCGCCTATATTTTTTCCTGCTTCTTAGAAGCTTTTTTTMAATATACCCTTCAGTGGAGGGGGAAAAAGTAATCTAATTAAGGAGACTTAGAAATTCTAGTAAAGGCTATTAAGGAAGAGAGTCAAATTAGGAAAAATAAATATRTCCTTAGAATAGCAGTTTCTGTGTCATGTCATTACATCATCAACGAATTTAAAGTTTGTGAGGTCAGAAGTTAATAGCAAGAAATAGAGCACTAGAATGTGAAAAGTACTTTTTAGATGTATTTCTAATAAATTATAATTTAGATTAATCTGGAGTTAGGTAGGGTGGAAGACTAAGTTCAAAAGTGTCATTCAGTTTCCTCTATCTATGCTTATTTTCTCATCCCATCCAAGTTCACAGTTGATTTGGCTTAGTTCTTTGGGGATCTGTTTAGCCTGAAAGACACCAGTATTTTACCTCTGGGAATAGTCAAAATGCATCCTAGTCAAAGTTTGTGTGCTAAAGTTTCTATATTTCTTTAGATTCTAAAAAGACTACTATTATCTTGCAATCAAGCCTTAACATGGACTCAAAAAATTATTTAGATGCAAAATATATAAGGGAAAACATTTTTATCACCAGATTAAAAGAAAAAAAATATTTTGGAAAGTATGTACATTCCTTCTTTTGCTCYTTTTATTGAACGTATGCTTAATCTGGTAGAGCAGGGACATTTCCAAAAGTATTAGGAAAGAACTATATCTAGGTAACACCTATATTGCAGAAAACAGAAAAAYAGTGCCCTGGTAAGTAAGTCACTTTTTTATGATTTAAGCAATAGGTTATGTAGAGAGTTTTAATTTATCCCTAAGGAAAGAATATTTTTTGTTGTAGTTATAGACAAGAGTTACAAAAACAYAGATACAAAGAGTTAGAAAGTTTTCTGTGGTATTCAAAAGAAAATTGTTATGTTGTAAACAATAAGTGAGGTTTAGGACTGCTTTCAATGATGCATTTCAATAGTCTTAATTTTTAAAACCTCTGGAGTGTTGCAATCAGCAGGGTTAGACTAAAATCTGTGACTGAACTTCGATTCCCAAGATGTTTTTGTGCATCACCCTGACAGCTTTCTGTATACTGATCGTAATWAAGCATGGTGCAACAATTAGGAGATTCTTTCTTGTTTTGGTGTAGACTGTTGGAGGTATTCCTTAAGGTTTTTCTCTCTTGCTTTCAATAACCAGTAAAAGCTGCTTACAGAGAAAGAAAAGGAGGATTTCAAAGTCTGATTTACCAAAATGTAATTGAACTTCTTTTTTTAATTACTATGCTTGATGTTTCTAGTGTCAGGCTTTTTCATCTTTTATAAAGCCATCAAAATAGTGATGATGTGGTGGGGGATGGATTCTCTTTAAGTGACTGACACTTTTTTTTTGAAAAATTCTTTGGTTCAGTATCTTGTGCAATTAACTCTTATGAAATCTTTTTTCCRGGATATAACTAAAATGTAACTCTGATCGTCAGTGCTTGCATGTTGGACTGCTCCAAATTCTTTTCTATCTAACTGGTAATCTGTTCTAAGATTCTTAGCGGAATAGGTGCAGGATAGAGTGCACTTTTCATTGGCATGGACAATCAATGTGAATAAGATCAGATACATCTTCTGATATGCATGCCACTTAAAAGGCAAGCTCTGATAATTAAGTTTTAAAAAAGAAGTCAAATCTGCTTGGTCAAATGTTAGCTTATTAGCATTCTGTGAGTTCGTTAGAATTAGAGAAAATGTAAGTTATTGATATAGGGATAACTTTGAAGATGAAGATTAACTACCTGGGTTGTCCTACTATTCCGTAGGCATCTACTTTTGATCAATGTGTACTGGTATAGGTCTGCACATAATTACACAATGATATGGTAATGGTGTGCCATAGTAATGATATACGCCGGTGTACAATGCATACAAGGTATACTGGTAAGGGAAAATGCTTGTGGTATCCTGGGATGGCCTTTCATATGATCTTCAAGCAGACAGAAGGATTCTTTAATGAAACAGCAGAGTTTAAAAACAAAACAAAAACCTAATTTCCCCAAAACCAAAACAAAAAGCCCTCCTGTTTTCAAATCGTTAGGAAAACYACAAAGAAAACCAGAAAACTGAGGTGCTGTTGACTGTGTAATCTGGAAAGGTGGGCTTTTAAATACAGWTATGGGAAGGGAAGTTGCCTGAAGCGTGCTGAGAGGCACTATAAAGAGTGTTCAGACGAGATTCCAAGAGTTCTTTGAGTTACTCCAGCAGGTACAAAGGAAACGAAGCGCAGTCCTGCGTAAACGGCATCAGCACAGATGCATCAAATAGGCAACGTTACCTTGAAATTTTAGCTTCTGGTCTGTCACGCTGTAGTTCTGTAACAGTGGAGAAACATAGGCTGGTAGCCTGTACAAAGGCAACGTTGAAGGCTCACAGAGATGAGACTACTTCTGGATTCTTTTCCCATAATAGGGAAGCAAATGTGCGGAGGACAGGGTAAAGGGAGTAGAAATCTCAGCGTCCTTTGAGGCTGGGGAAGAGAAAGGGCTGGGAGATGGCGTGTACGTTAGCGCGGGCCTACGCGGGCAGTGCTTTACGCTTGCTGTGTGTTTGGTGTACCGCTGCGTATTTGCAGCCACGTTCTGTTTTCTTCCAAAATGAACTCTTGGCCTTCAGGGAGGTAGAAATGTTTCCTAAGCAAAATCTCATACCTTATTCACATAAATAATTCATGAGTAAATGAAGGAGTCCATAATTTTACCATAATGTTTAGGGTGTTATTAAATACAAGCCTTTGAAGACTTGTGCTTATACCAAATCGAACAGTTACGGAAGCCATTTTGGAAGGAAAGTGTGTCCTTCCCGTTCAGCGTCCGGCCAGGAAAATGAGCGAAGAGTGTTTAAACACTATCTTCAGGTTTTTGAGAACGTGTCCTATTTTGAACAGCATAGAGGGCCACAAATATTCAGCCTGACTATTTTTAAGCAAATAATTCAGTAATGAACTRTGTGAAAACTCGGGGTGACAAATTTCAAACTTCTATTGTTACTAACTCAAAACTAACTCTGCTTGCGTTTTCTAAAGCTCTGCTGTCTTTCACAGATGTGTTTAAAAATGGTGTCTCCCCCCTGTATCTATGTCTTATGTTGTAGTGTCTGAAATCAAGGAAGTRTGTGTGTTATCCCCTCAGATATAGGCTGAAAAATGTTTGAAATTTGATCTTTGTGATTTGTTTCTGATAGGTGTATGTTTCATGGATTTTGATTTTTTTTGTTTGTTTTTTCATTTTTTTTCCTCTTTAAATGTCTTGCGTATTTCATCCTTATTACTCTGATGTTTTTATGCAACAGTGGAAGAGTCTGAAAGGGTTCAAAGCTGCRCCAGACAAAAGAACGGGCCTTGCGCTGATTATCATGAATTGATAATCAAGGAACCGGTTGCCTGAAGTCAAGTGGCAGCTGATGTGTCATAGGGCGATTTCAATTATTCATGCTATTGTAGGAGGCACATTACCACATCTAGCGCTGCTACCGGTACGGTGCCAGGTCTCCGCTCCCAACGTGCAATTGTATGCCATTCCTTAGGAGTAACTTTGAAGATGAAAGTCAAGTTGTAAGTTGCAAAACTAAAATAGCATGTAACTAGGGAATATCTTCTTTTTAAGAAAATACAACTTTGTGGTACTGCTTGAGGACGTTTTTGAAGGATGGCAGTTCATCGTGCCAGGGAGTCTCAGAATACAATTTGTAGGGAGCTGGTGAGAAACCGGTGCTGTGGCCCAGTACTTAGAACATGATGATGAGTGGGAAGCTGTCTCTTAAGTCTTGCACCTCAGGATCACAGTCTCTGTAAGCTATGCAGGTTATCTGAGTACTGGATCTGCTTTCAGAATAACTCTACAAGCTGCTGATCCTGGAAAAACTTATGCACAGGCATAAAGGAAAACATACAGGTTAGATAAGAGCCCTGCAGAGGTAAGCCCTGTTCGAATTTGGCACAGTGTATGTTAGGGAACGTAGGAGCCTGATTCATTTTGGGGCAAGGTATAGATACCTACCTCTTAAGTCTCATTCTTCCCTCCCCTCCACTGTTTTCTGCAAATGGGGTGTGGGGGGAGAAAAAGGAGCCACAGCATATTGTGGCAGGTGTCCCAGTTCTGGTAAGTAGGTGCAGCTACTGAGGATGATAGTATGTGGAAAAACTTTCCTTCCTTCGAGCCATGTTCATCCATCTAGTTTAATGACATAACATCAGATTTCTAGAGTTTTAATATTTTTGKTTTTTTTCTTCATGTTAAGGAAGCTGCCATTGTCCTGTGGATTTCTTTTGCTTCTTTCATTTAATATGATTTCTTGCCTTTATTCSTTCTTTAACAGTTAAATCTCTTAATTTCTGCTGAATATTCCTTCAGTGTCTCTTGTTTCTTTTCATCTGTTTGCTCTTCTACTGCTGAGATGYGAGAAAGTCTGTGGTCTGTGCCAGGAGTTTAAAATACTGAATTTGATTAAATTCAAAACATGCATTTTAAGCTGTTCGGAAGACTGACTGGCTTTTGTGCACAGCTGTCATCCCACAGACCAATGGATAGTAATAGTAAATATTACACACTAAGTATCATTAGACTTTGCAATATGTTTTTTTTCTGGATTACAGATTTAAAACAGTATATAGGGGGTTTCATTTACGATAATCTGTAAAATCTTAGAGGGAAGCAGTGATGTACAAAGACATGTTGCATAACTGAAAATTAAAYGCATCTTAGTGCTTCAGGCAAAACAGGATGCCAGATATTGACTCAGTTTCCTTCAGGATAAAGACAGAGAACTAAATTAGTCCCTATAAGGCCATAAGGATCAAAATAATGAAGAAAAGCATAAATGCCAAATCTTGCTACCTTTAGAAGAAAAGGCAAGTAAAAATACYTAAGGAAGCAAAAGCTCCTTTGGGAGAGGAGAAGTATTGCAATTCTTTGGGAAAACAGTATTTTATAATCGAGAAGCTCAGATGCTCGTAAACCTGAGTAGACTATAACCTTACAGTTCAGACTGGGTAGCGTAGTGGTAGCATGTACTTGCACTGATCTTACAAGCGGGTATGAGCTAGACCAAGAATGACAGTTTTATCCTTCATTTCTGTTCAGAAATATGAAACAAATGATTAGTTTCAATCCTTTTGCTAGTACAGGTGACTTGCTGCTTTGAACTTGGCTTTTGTATGTATTGCCTCACGTGGGGTGAAGCCTAGCTTCCTCCAGCTTTGTCCACAGATGGGAAGAGGGGACGCGAGCTCATGCAAATGGGGTTTGGCTGGCTGTRTGGAGATTCTTCATCCCCCTTCCCTTTCATGCATGCAGCGGTGAACCCCACAAACAGTGGTTATGCACTGAGATCTCTCTGGCCCCAAACCACCCTTTCTGCTCCATTCCGGAATATTGTCTTCAAGCTTTCTTGTCTTTTCGCTATGCTTCTCAGCATACATGGGGTAACAAGTCAGGACTATCTTGCTATCAATTTCCAAATTTTATTTTTTTTTAAAAAAACAAACAAGTGCAAGAGTCTTCCTGTTTTGAGTTGGAAAAAATTTCTAAAGTAAATAGCAACTTGCAAAAGCATTGGTTTTGATTTTCATTTGACAGACAAAGTGGTGTTGGTATGGAATGTTATAAAGTATAAAATCAGTGTGTGTGTGGGGGGGTGGGGGGAGCTGATTTTTTTTACTGCTGTTATGGATACTGCTTGTTTTATCTCTTCAATCACCTGACCCTGATCCTAATGTGCTGTGTCAGGTGGAACCTCTTCAAAGGGGACTGCTCCTCACYGTGAGCAAATGGGCAGGGGTGCAGAGTGGACAGAGGAATCCAGGGATAGCCAGCCCGCTGGCACAGCTTGCAACAAGGGCAGAGAGATGCAGAAGAGCAGCAGCAGATTTGAAGCCAGAGGGTTGTTTTTACTATTATTATTGAGATGACTGTAAAGAAATGATGAATGCAGCTCCATTTCAGGATGTCATCAAACCTGTGCTTGCTCTTTTAAAGGTTGTTTTTTCAACCCTGAAATATTATTTACCCACTACAGGTCACTACACTATTTGCCACTACAGGCTTGCTCTTTATTATTTTAAAATTACACTGAAAGTCAGCAAGACAAGGATGGCAGGAAATGCCTAGAGAGATCAAGACTTTTCTAGAAGACAGAATGAAAAATAATTTTTCTAACCAAAGTAGAAATTAAAGGTTAGTGATTTGTACATGGGGTTAGGGACCACACCTCTGTACAGTAATATAACTTGGCTTTATGTTTTTCCAGCTATGAAATGCAACCTTGTTTTTAATATGTTAGATAGCAGTGTAAAAATTTGAATCATTTGGGAGGGAAGAAAAAAGCCTTTTGCAAATCTAGTGAGCAAATGACCAATAAACAACTGAAAAATTGTGTATTCTGCTTTACTCAAGAAGAGCTTCTCTCCTGTCAGTCCTTCTCCTTTCAGCTTAGGAAGAGGGTTGTTATTTTAAGAACTCTTACAGGTCAACTTTTGGAGAATAGCATGGGTGGCGGTGGGGAAGAATGGAAATCCAGACATATAGTACTYTTTTCCCCTCTCTTTTTCCCTACCAGTATCATATTCTTCTATTTTGATCTGTTTCCTCCTTACGATGTGGTTAAACTGTAGGGTTGTTGGAACTGCTTGATTTCAGAGCAGTTCAAATTGATGCTGATTATATGGAAGAGGCAATTGTGTGAGACTTCTGGGAAGGATGTGAAGTCTTTTTTGGATATTAGTGGAAGGAAGAGCTTTATCACTGCACAGTAGCTGGTAATTGCATTTTAAAAAGTGGTGATTTTCTCTGTATGTCTGAATTGGAGCTTTTCTTTGGCATGAGGCCTTCTTGGCCATCACAATCATTTCTATCCTAGCACAGGAATGATTAATTGACTGAAACTATGAAAAGCTGGAGGAATTTAATTTGGAATAATTTTCTACGGGCTGGACTCTGGAATGATTACATTAGCTGGAGGTGATCTTGTGAGCTTGCTTCGCGCTTCTCTGCTTGTATTGTGGCCTGTGAGCTGTCACAGGCTCTGGAAACGTGGTCAGTGAAAGGACCGTTCTTGGGAAGTCACTGTCCGCTGAAGGAAGGATAGAAACCAACAGAGGAGGGAGTAATAAAATAATGCCTTCGTAAACCTAATTCTCATTTGATACTAAGCAAAAACAATTGTGGTGCAAATTAACTTTCAGAACGGTTTTTTAGCCAAGGCATAGTAACAGTTGGTGCCTCTAGATCCCTTAGAACTTTTTTCCCTTGATGATTTTTATGCTAGTCATTCTTAGCAAGTGTCATATTGTTTAAAAATGACTTGACAGCAAAAGGAGACACTTTCACTGTATTAGAGCTTCAAGTGCCTGGAACCCCACCCATGTTATTTTCTTTTAATTTCTTATGATCAGTCTTCAGTGTTTTTTTTCAAATTAGCCAATAAATCTTTTTGTCTTAAACATTAGAAAGAGTTACTCTTTAAGTAACCTAAGACTGGGGGAAAACTTGGGTCACCAGTCCTGTCCATGCTAGAAGAGACAAAAATGGCAAAGCAGCTTTACTAAAAGTGAATTGAATGAARAGACTTGCAATTGGCAGCTTATCAGTGCAGCGTAAAGTGAGGTGGTATGTTAACGTGTCGACTGCCAGCATGTGAGAAGCTATTAATCARCTTCACTCCCAAGTTAGCTCATGTCAAAGCATTTCTGGTTTCCTCTAGGCAGAGAGGAATGCTCCATGTAGTTAACAGGAGATGGTGTCTTTGCTTAAAAGAGGGTGGCAGAAATTTCTTTTGTCTCCTACAGTCTGATATGAAAAATGTTCCACAGTTGGTTGCTAATGAGAGCAASAGTATATAGAAGTAGGCATATTTTATGGATACAATGGTATAATTTTCTCTTAAATGGATAATATACTTTCAAGATCTCATCTTAAACAGTTATGTATAAAACTGACAGGAAACTCATCTATCTGCCTTGGGAAAATGAGAGGTTGATCTGAATTTTTTTTTTTTAACAAGTAAATTCCCTAGTAACTCAAATTCATTTCAAACTGTTGCATTACATAGGTTAAAATACTATCTCTTACCTTTGCAAAAATGGGTATATTTTTCGTTACTTATTACGTTATTCTAGTGCTGGATGGAATTCATTCTGACAAATATGTTTCCTGGTGCTGGAAACGTCTCCTGCTTTTTCTTTGAATCATCAATAAATATAATATAGCTACAGTTCAGCAATAAAGCAATGCTGTCAAGAGTGTTCTTACTGAAATAATATGTTTCCTCAAATCTCAAGTATCTCACCCTGCTTTCCCTATTTTTGCCAGTTTAAAAATGCTTTATTCTTTTATATATATTTCAATCATCTTAGCTGGATTACTTTCCTTCTGATTCTTTTTTATTTGGCTGCCATTCTTTTGGGTTCATTGCATGAAAAATTAGGGAACTTGTTTTTAAGCTGGGTATATTTGAAGTTTGAGGAGGTAAATGGAATATGAAAGCATCTGCCTCYGAGTTATCTGCTAAGGACTATTCAGTATAAAAGAAATAACAAGTAACAGGRAAAGTGATATATTAAACATAACAGAAACACAAGCCTAACAAGCAGGAAATAACAGATATAGTGCTGCAAGGTTCACGGTTAGCACTGGAAAAAAGACCAAGAGTCACGGGGCCTATTGGTCTAGATGCCAGCAACTGGGAAGACCTAGATGTGTTTGTCTTTCTCCAACAAATTTAATTCTCTGCTCATATGTGTAATGTGCCAGCAAACTTCAAGCTGGACTAGCTGTCGGGTAGGAGGAGACCTGCATTTGGAAAGATTCAATACCTGAGCCAGTGGCAGGTAAGGGGGCCTGGGGCACAGGCCGTGGATATTAGGTAAATTGAGAACTTGTGCTAATATTCAAGAAACCTGTGGCTGTAAGACTGCTTGTGAGACGAATGTGTGCACGCATCCGTTTCCTAGTGGACATCAGCCTGGACTAGTAGGCAAGTTTTTTTTTTTTTTTTTTTCCCTACTGGCAAGCTGGGGGTCTTAGAGCGCACCAGGTTGAGCTTCTGTGGTCAGGAAGGAGGAATTATTGGGTCCCAAAGTCCACCAGAGGTGGTAGCTTTTGCATCATCCTTAAAGTTCCTTTGTTAGTGCTGCTTAGCTATAGTAATGCTATATTGCTGACASATTTTGTCAGGGGTTGAATAAACAGAATCTAAGCATCTTAATTTTGGTGTTATGCAAATTATAGCAAAGTTGATATTCTTTAATGTTTTAGTTGGAATTGACAGCTGTAAACTATAGTACTATACCTTCCTCCATGCAGTGTAGAGTGAGATGCACATCACAGGCAACCAGGTGTCTAACCTGAGATAGAAGAACCCAATAAAGTGTCTGGATCTCTCCTTGCCTGCTGTGCAGGGTCTTTTTGTAATGATCTGGCCTTCTTGTTCAAGGAGAAGGACCCCCCCCCCCCACCCCATTCCATAGGAATGACTAAGCCCAACTTCTGCTCCTCTTGGAATCAAAGCTGCACATGAGAAGCTTGGTTCAAGAAGGCCGTAGTATGATACTCTGCACTCTGTGGCATAAGAGATACTGGCCCAGCTTTGGGGTGAGGTGCATGATAATGATCCAGGCAGTGACAGTTTTGCAATTTTGTATAGGACAGAGGTAGATGTCAGTGGAAGAGTTCATCGCGGTCAGTTTCCTCCAATATTTGCACTTGAGCACAAATGAGAAAAGTGTATGCTTTTACCTCAAAACATGACCGGAGAAGGAGCTAGTGACAAGAGTGTTGATGCCCGTATTGATAATACATGGGAATAGAGCATTCACCATGAGGTATGTAATGTGAGACAGAGAACCCTACTCAGTCTGAGGTGGATAGTTTCTGATACTTTCTTTTGCCTCAGCAAAAGCCAACCTTACTTGGGTGAGTCTGCAATGACATTGACTGCGAATAGGCTGAAACAATCGGTGGAAGTAGCAGCATTAGGATTTATGATCCCTTAGCAGCCTATGTCTGCTAATTATAAAAAGCAGGCAAATGTGATTGTCCCAGGCTTTTGCTGCCCCTTAGAACAATTAAAAAAATGAAATCAAGAAAAACAGCAGTGTTCATATTTTATAAAAGCAACTGTTTCAGTAACTGCAGTTGTTTGCTTAGCAGAGAGTGCTTCTCATCTGTGGAACTGGCAAGATTGAAATGCAACATAGACCTACATAGGATGCATGTAATTGTCTGTGTTTTTAATGAGCTTGATTAAGTTTACAGTACCTGTTCTTGAGTAGTAGTAACTTGGTAATGCTTGTCAGCAGTGCTAGATTCTGGTATAATATGCTGGTATGTTGCATAGCACTTATCTTTCCTAACTTCAGTCATTTAGGAACTAGGTGCTCAGTTTAATCTAGCTGGTTACCCTCTCTGACAGATGGAAATAAGCATCTTCAAAGGCTGTCTGACTCCCCCCCCTCCCCCACTCACACACTCTCCAGATACTACCAAAGRAGTCTAGCAGATTAGCTTAAGCTGGATACCACTGTTTTATGCAACTGAATTTTCCAAGATGAACCCTACTTTCATGTCAGACTAGTGCTGCAATCCTGAAAACCTTGACATATCCAAGCAATGCAAAGGTGGCCAGGAAGGAGATGAAATAAATCTAAAGGGCATAAACCAGGACCAAGAGAAAAGGAGAGGCAAAACAGAAGCACAAAAAAGGCACAGATCAGTGACAGCACCAGTGTATGTCCACTGGAGCCTCCTGGAGGTTTATATGCTGCCTCCATATATTAGCATTATATGCTAACGTTGTTAAATGGAATAGACAAGAACAAGGACTTGTAACGTGGGGTTTATCAGGTAAATAAAACASCTTATGAGGGCGGTACTTTCTCACTAGTCAGGCAAAGCCATGAATCGTGGAACAAGGAAAGGAAGTGTTGTTCTGCATGCTAAATGCACTAGYTTTTGGAACTACGTTTGACAATAACTGCTTGTCAAACAGTATCCTCTCTGGTTTAAGAACATAGTCTGAAGCATCACTTGTAAATATTGACAGTATTGACAGAAGAGGAAATGTGTCCAATCCTAGTAGCGTTCTGTGCTGCCTGTATCACTAGTTATCCAAGCAGCTTTTCAGAAATGTCTTATCTACTCTCCCCCAAGGGGGGAGAAAAATGAGGTTTTTATTTAAACTTTATGTTGACTGATGCTAACTGTGCTGTGTATACYAGGCTTAAAGGTAAGCCCAAAGGAATGGGTCTTTGGCTTCACCTAAAGACAATGTCTGTGTCTTCCTCTTCTCTTTCTCATTCTCCCTAAGCTCTCTTTTCCTCCTCTCCAGTTTTAGGAATGATTTTGTTCCTCTGCAAATGGGTTTTAGTCTGGCAAATATTTGAGGAGTTACTTTTGTATCCTTATTTTTTGCTTTAACTTGCCTGGCCTCTAGGAGTTGGTCCAATTTAAGAAAAACTAATCTGCTGCAAAAATAATTATTATAATTTTAGTATCAGCACTTTAAATATTTTTATATTTTTCAATAATTTTTCATTTGGCATCTTTGTTAATAATGTCGTATAAAATTTCTATGTACTGGAAGGAGCGATATTTTATATCAGAATATACAAATGAGAGAATTACTTTCAGAAATATCTTTTACATTAATTAGTTCTTTCTGATATGGAGATAACTATAAAGGTTGGCTTTTTCGAGTTGTTAAATTAAACTTCACTGTTTTGAAAAGAACTTTTATTTTTTCTCAGCTACTTGTGTTAAAATAATATTAATTCTTCTTTTTAACTTTGCACGTGATGCTCAAAACCTTTGAGTGTGGATAGTACGTGAAAATACAGTTGAGTTTTTTCAAAGTTAATTTTATAATGATCTGGTAGCTTCTATTTATGTGGATGCACCTGTACTTTCACRATCTGAATTTTAAAATGCAGTAGAATGTGAAATTAAAACAATTTTTGCTGTATTAAAATACAGCTTATGTAAGCTTTCTAATTAGCACTACCTTGGAAAGATTATAAACAGGCGTGTTCTTTTTCTCTCTTCTTGTCAGCAGTGCCAGATAGCCATTTAAAAACACATGCAAGGTTGAATCTATCTAGCCATATTTCATTGTGTTTCTGTACATCTGGTATGGTGAACTCATGAGTAAATTTACTAAGCACTTTGCAGTGCAAACAGTAAGTATGTGCACATTCAAGGGCTTATACTGAGAGATATTTAAATGAKTCAGTAAAAAGAAAATTATTTTTCCAGTAGAAGCTTGTCCTCCTTGCCTATCTCTAATTTGCATAACCTCTTTTGAATAGACAGGATTAATAGCCAGTTTAAACAAACAAACAAAAAAAATCCTCAATGATTTATAACCTTAACCTTAAGGAGCTGTTCGAAGAATTTTATTAATCACCATGACTGAGATTATGGAACAAAATCAGGTGAGTCTTAATTCACGGCTCAATACCTACATGTCTCCAGTTTAGGGACTTCRTAGCTGTAAAACTGAACCTTTTCCTGAGCTAACTCCATGGGAGTGTTCGGCTTCCTGAAGGTCAGGCCTTTAGCAGGGAAGCATCTCTTCCTGCAGCCCTTCATAGCATGCAAGGCACATTTGCTTACTGAGGATCATTACAGAAAAGACTAAATTCAAGGAACTGGAACAGGAAGAAAAATCATRAAAGGCATGATGAGTTGTAAATTGCCATTGCAAATAGATGATGTTGATTATCTACAGGGAATTTTTTTTGATAAACTGAGTAAAGCTATTGTGTTCTCATTAAGAATATTTGTCATAAYGTTCCTAAAGTGTGCATGCGTTGAAGAAAGGACACGTAAGCAAGAGAGTGTGGCCCTCTGTACCTGGTGAACATTCAAAATGTTACTAAAGCTGGTTCCTGGAGCTGCTGACAATGAAATYTGCTGATGCCATAAACAGCAAATGTTGTTCACAGGCTGTGGATGTAGGCCAGTTACCGGAGAAACTATTAAGAACAAGAAGTATGTTAGTGTGTGGTGGTGCGAGAGTGGCAGTAATGCATCTTCTCCATCTGTGGAATGAAAAAAGACAAACTAGGCAGTCAAAGCCTAGGTTAACACGACAAGAAAGCCTGAGGTAAAAATAACGCACCTTGTTCAGAAGCAGGRCATGGTATCTTCACCTTAGTGCTGTGTTGGCATAGTTACGTAGCTTCTGGTTAGAGCCAACTTGTGTTTGAKGTACTCGAGAAATGGACAGGAAGGACATAAGACTTTCAGTATCTCTTCCTCTGGAATGGCCTGTATCATTTGAAGTCACTGAGAGTTATGGATGGAGCATCCTGGCAATATTCAACAGATAGCTTGGATAATGAACAGTTGCTGTGGCTGCTGGAGGCATAAGTTGCTTTATTTTTTTATTTCTCTCAGCCCTAGACAGTCCCAGCAGAGTATATTGTTAATTAATCTGTAGCTAGCTTGGATTTGTGCTAGACCTCCTTGTTTGCTTACCAAAAAAAGAAAAAAGCTTGAGATACTCAAGAGGCAACAGATGTTGAATCCAAGTCTTATAGATTAGCATTTTCTGGCATTGTAATTTATGTTTAATGCGACAGCTTAAGAAATAAAAGCCAGCTTCTCCATTATGTCTTTTGTTTATCTATATATTCTAGTTAACAATACTCTCCTAATTCTTACCATTACCAGTCAGGGAGAACTGAAATTATTTCCTGGAAGAGTAGGGTTAGTTAGCTTGCTTGCTTTCCTAAACAATGTGATTTAGGAGCATACATCATATTTTCGGTAGCATTTTAAARCACGTAAGGGCCAATCCTTTCAGGGATTTAGTTTAAGGTGTCAGGAACTAGCTCATAACTTCTGAGTTCAGAGTTCAATCAAACCCCCTTCTGAATGGGCTTCTACTACTGGCTTTTTCTGTCTGTCTGTCTTTCGAGATTTTTGCCCCGTCTTACCATATAATGTCACCCAGCATGGCACATTTGTCTGATTATGAGTATATAAAAATCTCTGCCAAAGAGCACCAGCTGTGAGTAGTGCAACTCCTCACTCAGTCCAACTGGTCTGAYACGTGTTGTTTACTGTGGGTGTGCAGGTCATGCAGCTGGTGGGATGGTAAAGATCCACAGGGACTGTTGCATATGGGTAACAATTTCTGCTCGAGCTCAGTAATCTAGTGCACCTTGAATGTGTCAGGTTTCCAGAGATGACTGTGGGAAATTAAAGCAGGTTTTCAGATGGAGATTGCCTCTGCTCACTTCTACTTTCGATAAGGAAACAGAGGAGGCAGTAGAGTTGGTATGGAGAACTTTACACATCGTCCTTTCCATATTGAGTGAAGARGAAATTTTTTGCCTCACCACTGGAAAGAAGTTTTTACTGGGAACTTCAAAAAAGACCTCATCTCTCAAAGAAAGTAAAGTGTTATTGACTACTGTGATCATTACAGAAAGCATTTTAACTGCACGTCAACCACCTGTACTGTTCAGTGAAGGCAGACAGGTATTGATTGCACGTTCAGTAATACCAGTGGGTTGCACCATATGTTAGGAGTGCTCTACGTTACTATGGTCTCTTTTATTTTCTTTAATTAAAACATGATGCTGGGCCAGCAAATCTTTTTAAAATTCTTTCTGCACTCCTGTGTTTCTTCCTCTTGATTAATTRGCTGTAGGATTCTTTTTTCACAGCTGCTAGTTTCTGTAAAAGTCACTGACATACATAGCAATAAGCCAGGCAGTGGTTACATTTTTGTTATTTTTCTAGCTCTTTTGTTAACAGATTTTAGAACAAATGCTGAACCTTGCTCGTTTCTGTTAACGATATTTGCAGCTATTGTAAGGACAGCAACGTGATATTGGAAATACGCACAAAGGAAATTGTCATTTGAAGTTACTCCTTGTTAAAAAGATTCTTCTTGGAGGAGGGCATGTTTCCTTCTAGACATATAAGGCCTTAGTCTGCTCCCGACTTTCATAAACATAGATAACCCATTTTTCAGTGGGTTCTTTTTAGTGGAATAAATGGAAACCATTATTCTTCTCTGATTTAAACTTTTTCAAACCCTGTCCTAACCAGTGAAGTTATTAGGTTTTGCTTCATCAGATTAACACAGGCGACTGAGATCAGGGCATTTTACAATGGCTACTGAGCAGTCAACCTCAGAAGAGATTAAAAATTAGAATTCAGTACACAATTCTAACTTGGAATGACCTCACTGAGGATGTGCTAGATTGTTTTTGTGTAAATCATGGTGGAATTTGAATGAAATTCTCACAGATGTTAAGTTGGTTACAATAAATACTTGCAATAATGTCTTATTCTAGCTTAAATTATGTACRTGTAACACAAACATCTTTGGATAAGAATATATAGAAGTAAAATGAGTAACCATTGCCATAGGATATTTTGAATGCCACTTTCCTCATTGTTTTATCTTTCAGTTTATAATTGTTGTATTTACATTTTTTAATGATAGTTTGTTTATTATCTACAGACCTATTGCTATTCCCTAAATTCTAGCGGTTGATTTTTGTCTAGGATGAGGCTCCTAGGTCTCAGTCCTGCAAAGGCTTGCATATATGTAAGCAGTTTTAGAACAACTCACATTAAAATATTTGAATGAATAAAACTACTTTGACGAGCATGCCTATAGAAGACCTGAAACTCTTTAATCTGCAGTCACATTTAGCTCCGTGGAAATTTATGGAATAGAGCAGTAATAGTACTGTAATTGTAATCTATGATTATTATGAAATTACATGTAACTGTATAAGATTACCTCAGCTGCTGTCCTTCAACTTGGTTTTTAATGAGTAGAAGGCTGCCACCACCACTAACACTCATTAATATTTTCAAAAAAAACGTTTATGGGACAAGAAAGAAATTAATACCCTTAATTACCAAGTTGATGAGAATATTTCAGTTGTGTCACTGAACAATAGAATAAAATAATTAATGTCACGAGGTGACTTGCTTCTAAACAGCCACAATTCATAAAATGTTGGCCTTAAAAGTTCTTAGKTTTTTTTTAGAAGAATTTTGTCATTATTCAGTGTGCTTGTTGCTTCCTCCTCTCCTGGCTGAAAATACAAAAAGTGGATACCTTCCAGACAAGCGCTGTTTGATTACAGTTCTTAAGTCTTAGCACATTATCTTTGAGTCTTCACTGTCTGACGACAGGGCTAACTACAGTGCTATGTACCATAGTTCTTCACAATGCAAAAATCTTCTCATAAAATGAATGAACTTTTTCTAAACACCAGCTTTTGATGAGCAATACACGTTGGAAATTTCTGCTTTTTGAAACTTTCATGTTAGTCAGGGCCCAAACAGTTAATTTAATCAAAAGTAGAATATATTGATGGAATGGGCCAAAGCTATTTCTAGAAGAAAATGTAGCAACACTAAACACAGAGTACAATAAATTACCTTATATTACTTGATGGATTATGATTATAGACTTGGTGCAGCAGCTTTACAGCAGCTGCTAGCAGTCTGGTCTCATGGATTTTTTCCAGAAGTTCAGCTATAATAAATGTGACAGTGTGAGAAACAAAAACTGAGATTCAAGATGTATCCACCCATTTTCACCCACTGTTTTCCATCTATTTTTGTTTAYTTTTATGTTTTAAGATTTCTTCCTTTACCATTCGTTATCCAATTTCATTTTTTCTTGTGTATCTTATCTGCCTTATGAGGTACCATGAAGATTTTGATGCCCTGATTACTTGTCAAGCTGAGTACATACACCCTGTTACTGGCATTTGTTTATTTTATTTATGTATTGTCAAATGCAAGCTGTTAGCTGATAGTGATAGAATACAGCCCTGCACAAGGTACAGTAATGTTTTTTGGCAGCTCCTTTGATTTGTTTGTTTCTTTTGAGTTTTATTCTTGTCACTAATGCCTAAAGGGCTGTGAGCAGAGTGACAAAATAGGCAGTACAGCTCCATTAATGASCTACCTGGGCTGTTGGTACGGGAGAGCAATCAGCCTTCTCTTATTCCCTCAGGACGTGAAATTGTGCGGACCTGACGATGCCTGTGTTCTGCTGCTGAAGCCTGATGAATGGATTAGTCTACAGTCTCCTGAACTGCATCTACAGCTCTGAGCCTATAAAATAGTGTGGTTGTACCTGCACACTATAGCACCTAGCTATATCACTTTGGAATCAAATAAGTAGAAAGAGTGTTTAGTGAACCTTCCCTATTCTGCAATACACAAATGCACAACCTTGTCTTCAAAGAAAGTATATGCTTTTTTTTTCCTGATATTCTCTTCAACTAGGCATCTTATATATCTGATTTTACTCAGCAATTTGTTTGTAGAGGCAGATATAAGTATTAAGACCCACAAGAAAAATTGAAGAAGAAACGAAGAGGATGGCATCAGTAAGTTGAGTTATAGTGTTTTGGGAAATCATGGTGCTCTGTATAAAATTAATGTTTAGAAGCCCTCATTGCATCAGCTTTTCATGTAACAAGGAATCCATCATTCTAAAGAGCACGCAGATAATATGCCCTGGCAAACACTATTGCAGCTGAGCTTGTTCTGCCAGAGCCTGTGTGCGGCAGGTGCAGAGCTGCCTGAGGTGACTGGATACAAGCCAGTCTGGGTCCATGTGTGGTCCACTTGCATTCACCAGATCCCACACCTGAGTTAACAAGCCCTGATTAGTTAGGACTCATTAGCTGTGAGTCACAGGGCTGAATTAACATGATTAGACTGCATCCAGAACTGAGCTTCAAATCTAATGTTATGATGTGTTCTATGAACTCTCAGCTATCTTGGTATGTCTGTGCTCTATTCTACGCTGCACAAAGTCTTCAAAATTTTCAAAAGGTTGGAGGAGTGAAGTATCAYCCCCATTTTATATTTTGCAAATAACTTTTTATGCAAGTTTCAGCAAGTCACCAGTTTCTAAGAGCCACTCTCCTCTGGAGACTTTTCCTTTGCTGCTGTCATGAATCATTGTGTCTTAAAGATCTTGTTCCTTGTAGTCTGATTGCTTCCCAAGTCTTTTGGAGTTAACTCTTTACTGATGTAGTCCCACAGCTGGGAAAGTCCTTGGACTATCCTGGAGGCATAGAGTGTGCACAGATGTTTCAGGATCCTGGTTGTGCTCTGTGCCACCCAGGGATGCAGCTCTGTGCCTCTACGTGAGGTCAGTCTCTGTGCTGACATCCAGRCTTCCACATGTGAGGGAACAGGCAGTTCAAACTCAGCAACAATAGGCTGAGTTTTGCTTGGATATTAACAATAAGCATTGAGTCTTGGGTTCTATGAACCTCAGCTCAACAGTTTACAAGTTCAAGCTCAGTTTGAGGAGTTGCTATGTTTGAGCAAAAAGAATATCTATTGGGTATTTAGATGCATTTTGGTGGTATGCTTTCTAGAGGAATAAAAGTGTATTTTCTCTCCTGCTTGTTATCTTCTTCACTTAATTTTGTATTGCCTGTCCTGGGTAGTGTTAATTCCCGGAGAATTCTTTAAATATCATGGAAGCTCTGGAGTTCAGTGTCTCTCCTTCTCTCCTGGATTTGATACAGAGAATTGAGCATGTTGAGCAATGTGCAAGGAAAGACGAGGRGAATCACTCTTGCATTGAAGTCGGCCAACAAATTACATCAGTTTTTTTGCTAGTGGTGCAATAGTTCTCTTGGAAAGCTCCAAGAGAAGCTAGATGTTATAAGAGTCATTATCTTTAATAGGGTCCATAGCTTAGCAAAAATTAAAGACATGCAATGGCTCTTAACTTTAGTAGAGAGGAAAAAGTCATAAAGATGAAGTCCAGCATTGCAGTGTTTTAACAGTAGCAACAAAACTATGATTAAGGATACAAACAGACAAGGTTTTGAGGATTGGTAGCATTATTAGAGACTAAAAATATTTATACTACAGCATTTGCTTTACTTTAAATGTTTGTAGTGTTTGCTTTACTTGCACTTTAGTATGCTTYTGTTGAAGGTAGATTGGAGGGGAAATTCTGACGGAAGTCCTTCTGAGAYGTTGTTTTATTTATCTTTAGATATCCCTCATGCTTTGCAAGTAAGGTACCATTGTGGAAGTGATTTTTTTTTTAATGTAAATAAACCTGCTAAGAGTTCTTTTTGGCATGGCAAGCACCAGTGTGCCTTTAACAAGGCCTCTCCTTTAGCTCCTTTATGTACATAACACATTATGTAGCTCCTTTAGCTACATAATACAGTTGACCTACTCTGCGTAAATACAAAGTTACACATCTTCTACTGAYGCAGACTGAGACTCTTGAATGTTGTCACATCTCTTTTGTTCTTGTCTTTGGWGGAATAATCTTTTGGTTGCAAATGTGAATTAATATTTTACTGTCAGCTTGTGTGTGTGACTGACTGTAGCGGTTTGTATCTACGTAGACTGTTGTGGTACTTGCTGAGCCAACCTGGCATACGTTTTTGCTTTTGTAAAAAAAGAAAACGTCTCTTAAGTTCATTTCTTGTTTTTGTGTTGATTGTTATCACTGTTTTTTTATAGGAGTAATGCGTGTTATCACTCTTGACTCTCGTTGGGCATAAACCTACTACTTGTTTTTAYGGAAATATTCCTTATCAAAGAGGTTATCATAAAGCACAACAAGCTGAATTAGGGCTTGGAGGATGCAAGGAGGGAGAGGAATAAGAGTGCTGAAACTGARGATTGTTGATACTAGAAAAAAGTAATTGAATGTTTGTCCAATATATCTGGATTTAAAAATCTCTGAAGAAAAGGTTCTAATAGAGTATCTAACCAGCTTGCTTTGTGGTTACATTCTTTTCCTCTACTATTTTGCCTTTTTTTAGTTCATCTGATGGGTCCCCTTACTCTTTTAAAGAGCTTAACATGTTTTAGATGATATTACATCCTGATAACAATATTATGTTACTAGCTAAAGAGGTGTAATTTTTTTTTGGTAAAATCTTGGAAACATCAGTTCTCAAAATACCTACATTCTCATACTTACTGTTCATGTGCCTGAAGATGCATTCTCATTTAACACTTGCAAAGACAAACCCATAGCTCTTGAAATAGATCTCCTTGTTAAATCCTTGTGTCAGACTTCAGGGCACAGAAATTTCTTTACTGCTTCATCTTTTAGGTTTTGAGTGTTGCTGATTGTGCTTGCTGGGTCTTGTGCCCCCCTGTTTGTTCCTCCTTTCCCCCAAAGAAATAAAAAGCTCATCTGTGCAGAATGGGACACATCTGCGCACATCTAACATGARAAACAGCTTTGAAGGAAGCAGATTTTGCACAGTAAAAGCTGGTGCCATGTATTAATTAAAGGCTTTCATAAAATATTCTATTTTTGTTATGTTTCATAAACCATCACATTCTAATATTGGAAGCTGTGTTTTATTTTTCTTTTTTTAAGATGGCTAAATCTAGATACTGAAATTGTACTTTCTACCCTCACTGCGGATTGCTCCTTTCCTTTGTARGGAAGGAGAAGAAAGAAAATTAACTCAGCCTTAGTGGCTTTGTGAGTCAGAGACTAGGTAGCTTATCCCTTAATTATTTTCTTGTTGTTTGTGGAAAGTGGAAGAGCTAGAGTTACAAAGATAGCACCCACGTATTATATTTGGAGGTCTCAAATCTCATCCTAAGCCAGTTGAACACCCCCCCCCACACACACACACACACATGTGCACATGTTACCAAATAAGCCCTACTTCCTCCATTCTCGTTCCCTTTTTTGCCAGCCCGGCAGCTGCTATTTCCTGCAGATGCTTGTAGCAGGGGAAGGGGAAAGGGTGTTCTTGGACAGTGTGGGCATTGGTCCATGTAAACTGCTGCTTTTTGTCCCAGTGGAAACAAATCACCTCATGTTGTCATGAATGTCAATGCTTGGAGCTTTTAGGTGAGTGTAAAAGGTGAAAGAAAATAGGATACTCACTGTGCTGTTTTACAAAAGAATTATTCAAGCCTGTAGTTTAGATGTCAGCTCCTTGACTTGTTTTCTTTTAATACAAGTGGGAAACAAACACTTTAAAGTGTTGTTGATTTCTCATTGAAGCAGTAGGAAGAGTAACAGCAACATACTTTAACAAATGAGATGAAAAGGAGGATCTGTTAAGAGAGATACAAAGGGCCTTTTTGTGCCTTGTAGGGTTGAAGGACTGATGGTGGGAAGCAATAGTCTGAGTTTGACTTTTTTTTTTCCCCTCTTCTTTCCCCACCTTGTTTTCCCCCTATTCTAACAAGAAACAGGTTGGACCTGCCTCAAGGAGCAACAGGTCTCCATCAGCTGTGGTGGTCCAATTGTGTGAATTTTACAGAGAGAGAGATGAGATATCAAGAGATATTTAAACAAGCTCTCTGAGGAAATATCACCTTATTCTGTGAAGAATGTTTTTTGGGGAGGGAGCTGCTGAATAGGGTAGTCTTGAAGTAGAAGAAGAACCTGCATCTTAGATACTGCTGGTCATTTGATACAATAGTGTGGCTGGCAGGAGCTCTCCTTTGACTCCTTGATAGGCCGTTGTCCACCAAGAACGCATTGGCTTTGTAAAGGTGTCACCATCGTAGTAATTACAGGTGGGACTTGTCCTCTGAAAAACCTCTTCAGTTTTGTGTTCCTGGAGCGCTCTGTTTATTTCGCTCAGTGGCCTTGTGGGGAACCACCACGAGCGAAATAGGCCTGTCCTAATTACAGGAGCCACGGTGCTTGCAGAGAAATCTTCAGGAGAGTCGCGGGTGTCGGTACCACCTTCGCCCTCCTTTGACCTCTCTTAAGCATCTACTTTTCTGTGTTTTCAGGCTTCTGAAGTAGACAAAGCTGCTCCACAGAGTGGGCAACCTGCTTCCAGCCCTACTGCTCTGCTGTAGAAAGCTATTGCAGTGCCTCATCTGCACTGCTCTGCCGGCACAAGGCAGTGGTAAAATAAAGTGGAAAATCTGTTTGGAGGGTGTGTATGTGTGTGTACATAAAGGCAGAAATCTCACCTGACTGGCCTGCTGAACTCAGGAGTGAGAGGTAGAAAATGTGGATGCACATTAGTGTGTGGATATAACTTTATACTGTTACTGGATTTGCTTCAGTTCAGCCTGGCTATGCTGACTATATATTGGCAGAATTATTTGCTAGTCTTGTGTAACGTCAGATTACCTCGTACCTAGGATTTGTAATTTGACTTTGTGCTCAGAGTAGGTATAGAAGAAGCAGCAAAGTGTTTGGGGCTCAAAGAGAACTGCTCTGGGAGTAGTTTTTGTTATTAATCAACCTTTTCCTTGTCTCTGCTTTCAATGAATAATATTTTGGCTGTGCACATGCACAGAATGACCTCATGCAACCATAGTTTTTTAGAAGGTAAAATCCAAAGTTTGTAGAACTTTTTTTTGCTCAGTGTTGTACAGAGCATTAGTTTTATTTTACACTTATCTCCATACACTGATAGAAGATCTGTATATTGTTGAAGAGTCAAAGTTGAAGACCCGGTTTCATTTCCACTGATGATTAAAACTAGTACAGAAACATTTAATGGATAATTGTAACTCCTTCCTTGCTGTTTTCGTATACATTTAAAAATCTTGGAATATTGTTAAAGTTTTATGTTATAAGCTAGTACAAGAACAGTACTCAAAGATTTCTTTTAAATAGAATTTAGAGTCATTAGATCAAAGTTCCTTAAAAATATTCTGTTTCATTAAAAAAAGTCTAAATTACTTCTGTATATTTTATTCTCCTAAAATATCTTTGAATAATTACTTAATAGCTCTTCCTCAAAAATTAGTTGTGCTCAGGAGAAAATTGCTTCTGTAAATCAGAGTGAACTCTGAGATTTATAAATAATATAATAATCTTTCTCCTCCCCTTTCACAACATTTATTTCAGAYGTTAGATGGATCTGCAGTCACCCAGTGTGATGCAATGGCCAGAGTTAAATACCTTTCATCTGATACTGATTTGTATTGTTAAAAATTTGGCCTGTGGCCCACAGGTGTTTTCTGGGGAGAAGGGGCTGGGGGATATCTGTATGCTTACATTAAACAGGGAACAGAAATTGGGGTCAGACCAAACCTGTACGCCCACAGATAACGTTGGGAAGTGTCAGAAGTGCTGGGTACTTTCGTGGAAGGCCCTCCTGTAGCCTTGTAGTGCCCAAGTTTTGAAGGTGACTTTCGTAATGATTTAACCCAGGGACTTAGCTGACAAAGAGCTGTATTTGCGAAGAGACTAGAAAACTGCTTGAAAAGTGCAGTATGGTCCATCATCTGTAAGAAATATCCTGCTCTGCTTGTCGGAACTGTGCTCTGAGCACTTCTGAGAGAGTCTGATGAGACTTGACAAGTGTAATTCTGGAAGGAGACTAGAATTTTATCCTTTATTTTTAGGTTATAAAATATAGAAGTTATTTTAGCTGAACTTTATCAATCATTGCTCTTATTTATTTCCTGGCTATGTGAAATCCTGCAATTTAGAAACAATTTTCCTGACAATAAGTAGAGCTGGCAAAAAGTTTTGGCTTGAATCTCATTTAACAAAACGAAATGGCACAGCTTCAACTTAAATTAAACTGCTCTTCCTAACAGAGGCAATCATGTTTCATTTCAACTTTTTTTGACCAAGTGTCTAATTTTGAAATGATATTTTAAAGGACACCTATGTTTCAATAAACCTGATAAAATAGAAAGACAAGTCCAAAACCTTTCAGTTTGAAGAAACAAATACAACTTTAAGTTTTACCCAAAATATATTTTGCTGTTTAACTTGCAGGAAAAATTTTCTCTCAACCTACYGAATATGTATTTCAAACATGTAGGTACTTCATGTTTAAGAATGAACACCACTGTAACAGGCCTCTTTACATCTTAAATGTAAAAGGRGGAGATTATTAACAATGTAGGCAACTTTCTTTATCGGTTTATTCTATAATTATATTGTAAATCCTTAAATTTAATGACTTTTGCACACAGTCAACAAGTCTCCTTCCATTTCTCTTTTTTTCCCCTCACTCTGAGTATGACAATGCAAAATGATCCTTGATATCTTCATTCTCTGCATCATTAAAGAGAAGGGCAGAGGAAAAACATTCTTTGCTTGACTTGTTCRGGTTTTTCTGTTCAATAACCTTTCATATTTAGAAAAATCTTTATAAAAACTAGCAGCTAATTTAAATCATTATATCTATGTGAACTGCCTCAGAGCTGTATTGATTTAAACCAGCTGARAGTTAGGACCTAAAAGGATCTAACACAAATATTTTCTACTTGTTTMATCTCTTAACTTTCATATTTCAGTATATTGAAACAAAGCTGAGCACTGTGCATGYAGAAAATGCTTAAAACCAAGTAAAAGATTTCACAACAGCTCTAATCTAGCAGAAAAGTCGCTGGAAAAAAGATAATGTTGTTAACTGATGGCTTATGCWGTAGAAAAAATGTAATCACTGAATACAGAGGAAATGATGGCAGCAATTAAAAAAATAATGCAAATCAAATTTCAGATGCATTATGCATCTGCGCTGCATATAATGTAATACACTTAAAATAGACTAGAAGTATTTGGGGCTTAAAATGGCAGTTGTAGCCAGGTTTTTGAAGTTTAACTTTATCAACATTTTTTCACTGGTAATATTGAGAATCTTTATGCAGCTGAAGTTCTGRTGCCACTTTCCAGTATAAAGCTTAGAACATGCAGGAATCTAATGATTTTTCTTTTTCATTCTAACATAAGTTGGGATTTTTAGTTAGCTTTAAATTCAGCCATACTTATGAGGTGTCCTGGGTTTCTGCTTTATTTCTCTAAGTTCTTGTTCAGTTACATGGCATCAGTGTGGGCACAATTAGGATGTGAGGGAATTAAGGAAAAAGCATGGAAATTTAAAGGGACATGGAAAAGGCAAGTCCCACCACTTCAGTTTTTCAGCCTGTGGAAGACTATTTCTCACAGAACTTTTTTTTTCTTTTTTCTTTTTCTTTTATTTTTTTTCCCTCCCCTCCCTGGCAACTTTTTCTCCTCCAAACTCCACGTATTGTGATTAACTTCTTTTTTGGTCTTTAGATCTTCCCCTTTTTCACTGTACTGTGACACACGCTGTAATTTCTTCTCTGATGGAATCACTGTCCAACTTAAGGTCAGGAAGCCCCAGTGGATGTTCAACTCATTAAGATCTCTTGCCTGAGCACCATAATGGTTTAGCAATTTGATCCATTGGCAAGAATGTCACCTTCAGCCTCCTGCTTTTCCTATTTTGCTCTCCTCCCAAGGAGAAGACTGGACAGTAGATGCATCTTCTTTGTGTGTTCTAACAGCTTTTTGGTTGATGCAGTGGGAGAGGGGGGAGAGAGGCTGGGATGAAACTGTAAACCCTCTGCTCTGGATGGCCAGGAGAAGAGACTGTGGAGCCTGTTACAGACTGTACCAGCCCCATAGTGTAGATAATCTCTGTAATGGGCTCTTATGACCTACCCAAGGTCATGACTGACCACTCTTGGGCCACTCCTTTGCCTCAAAGGACTGTATTTATGGGCAGGGGTTGACTTCRAAAGGCTGATAATGGATGTACTGAAAAAAGTATAAGGGAATGATTCCTAACACATCTTACAAAGTAGTTACTGTATTAGAAATATACTTATTAACTACTGCTGGATCTTGACCTAATGCTTTCAGAAAATTATCCACAATGTTTCCTATGTGGCTTTCCTAAGAGATATTAATAGGGATAGTTAAAGGTATTTCTTTTCTTTGCTGTGAGCTTTTGTTCGTCATATTATTACACAGGTACTCAGGGCTGCGAGACGCTATTGCAGCTCTTTCCAGTCAGCTTCAGATTTGACTGCTCTAAATATATTTTATTATTTGCAAGCTTTGTTGAATCTTTATTCACTGGCTTTCCAGACCATTTGATTGCTTAAAAAAAAATTCTGGGGTACTTAGCTTAATTAAACAGTTATAGTATAGTCATAAGGTCATAAGACRTTAAGGATTAGTTGGAAGAAAATAGAATGTGAAAGGAAATGTAATAGTAGATACTGAACAAATCTGTCTCGTTGAAATATGGAATGAACCACAGGAACCAATTTGAAAAYGATGAGTAGCGTTCATATTGTTATTTGCTGAAACTTTTGTCTACAAGAAGATGAAAGAATTTGGATATAGAAGTCTCTTCCCCCTTAGTCCCAAGAACTAGCTGAGGAAAAAAGTGGTCTTCCAGGTAGAGGTATCAGGTGGTAATGTTTTCAGAATTTTTGGGTGTTTTTTGTCTTCAGGAGACTTCAAGCTATCTCCTCAGTGCTTTCTCAGCACAAAGTAGCTGGAATCTCTCACACTCTGCTGTTGGCACTTGTATGGCATGCATATTCCATCATCAGGGAAGTGTAAGAGTACCTTCTGGAAGCAGTTTTGGTCATATACAATAACCCCTAAAATATGTAGTATGTTGATCATTAGTAATATTAGTTTATTTTTACTTACTATTGTTTTCCTTGTTCCTTTGTTACTGTTACAATAGATATTGTTGACCCCCAGAGATCCTTTTCAACTTAAACTTTGATATTATGATTTACATTTTTTTTTTTTTTTTTTTGCATCTGCACTATGAATTTCCTTCAGTAAGTAGGAAGAGTTGCTACGGCCACAAATTTTAAGAGAAACAAAATATGTAAAATCTGCTCACTCAGAGACCTCATGAAACTAATGCTATGATTCTTATAATGGATGCAGTAAAAATCATTACAGGCCACAGTGGCAGGTTTCTTCACRTCAATTCGTCTTTATGTCCAAACCTAATGTTGCCTAGAATTGTTCCCATCTTAGACTACAAGTGCATATTTTCTAGGAAAAAGAATAACGCTTTATACAAGARGAAAGAGACTAACATGGTATACTGTATACTAGTGCCTCTCTTGGTTCCCTTCCCCTTTTTGTGTGCTACATCAAAGCAGTAAAAATGGAAGATTATCTGTATGGGAACCTTASTGATTTCTTCTTGGTGGCTGATGGACGCAGAACTGCGCTTGCCTCCTAGCTTTGTACTTCTACAGAATCACCCTACTTTGGTTTTGCAACCCACTGGTCTATAGGGCCTATCATTAAAAAAATAAAAGATAGTATTGAGAGAACTGGTTTCTCTAGGTCTTGGCRAAGTATCAAAGTAATACCCACTAGTCTCCTTAAGATGTGAACCGAACATTTTCTCTGTTTCAGTACTACAACTTGTCTATAGAAAACAAGATGATGCTTCTGGAAAGTAAGGATATTCTATAAAATGCAAGATGAAGTGTTATGTGAAAGGACTGCCTGTAGATACAAGATTTGAGAAGTGATGCTCTTCTGGACTAGTTTGAAGGAATACTGCTGTGGCATAAGGGGGAAAAAATGCAGTCTGGATAATCTATACTTCCTTTGAGAAAATGTACCAAAATAAGGAAAGCAAATTCARTCTTCCTATTTTCAGCTTGTCTCTTTATGCTGCTTTGAGAGTCAGTCGCTTTTGTGGCCAAGACTGTGGAAAGTCAATTCCGGTGCAGGTTCTGAACATGGACAAGGAGGCCATAGATCATAGGGCAGAGCATAACCCTACGGAGTGGACAGCAGGAGAACCATTGCAGTAGACTTGCTACCTTGTCAAGAAATTTCAATCTGGCCCTTAGGCACATTTAGAAGGCTTCACATAAAAATTGCTRAAAGTGACCTAAGTCTGCTTGAATCACAGGTACGTGTAGGACTTGTATGCAGTTATCRTCCACTATTATGTTATGAAAGCTCTGTTACAGGTGTCAGTCAGCTGGATCAACTTCCTAAAGTGTTCTCATCTTTCTTTCACACTGCTTTTTCCAAAAACTCTCAGAAACCCCGCTTGGTCACAAATGACTAGTTTTTGTACAGGTTTACTGTGGATAGGTAACCACTGGCAACCAGGTCATAGCTGATCTTTTCTTTTTTTCCATAAGAATAGAGTAGCACACTTAAAATAGCAATAAATAGAATAAATGACTTATTTTCAGTGTAGGTAGAACTCTCAGCATCAGGTACTACCTTTGATGTATTTCTATAAGGAAGGTCAGAAAAGAATATTTGTATTGTTCATCATGAGGTGCTCTAAAGCTAAAAGGTCAAAGGATTCTCATAAGTGTCAGAAAACCTTCTAAAGCCAGAAGAAAAAGATGGCAGGAAACGCACKCAGCCAAACTTGATTCTGAATGTTTGGAAGTGTTGAAAATGAGGCAAAGAAAGTAAAAGAAAGCAGTCTTCAAAATTCAGAAGTTACTTTCAGTTATTAAATGGTGACTAAATATACCTGTGTGTGTATACATATGTATGTATATGTACATATACATGAACATGTATGTATRTATGTACATATACRAAGACCTGGAAAAATATGAATCCTAACAAGACTAATAAAGAGACTTAGRTTCAGATAGAAGTAAAATACTCCTGCAGYCTTCACATTGCCTTTTCTGTACGTGCTTTGTCAGATGAAGAAGCGACATTAATGAAAGAATGAGTCAAAAGGCTCTTGGGTGAGTCATAGTGACAATTCAATGCATCTTTCCACATCACAACTTAAAATRTAAGAGGAAGATGGCAATGACAGGCTTTACATAATAAGCTTGCTAGAATGTTGGGGGAATTTATAATATTTGGAAATGGAAGATCTTTAAATGATATCTTGTTGTATTGCAAACTGTTCTAAAGAATTTTTGTTCGTAGTAAGCATTTCTGCTACTGATTCTTTACTCTTCCCCTCTGCAGGTTTATTACCTAGGTTTTGTTTGAGAATTGATATTGGTTCCACAACGTACATTCTTTGCCTTTTCTGAGTTTAAACACTGATTTCTTCATGCAGCATTTCTTTTTTTGGCCTTCATTTCTGTGCTTTTTTTATTTGAACAGGAACGTTCTTGTTAAAAATATAATTTTTTACTTATCTTTCTCTAAAATTACAAGTAAAGCATTTCACTGGAAGCTACTAGAAGGGAAGAAAGCACAATCATAAAATGAAATTAAGTGAATTGTAATTTGTGAAAGCCACCTTCARTTTCTGTGTTTTAGATCTCCTGTTGGGGATAGATGCAGTCCTGTTCTAATTAGGCAATGGGCATGTRCGTTGGTGTGATTTGGTCCAGTAACAGAAGAGAGCGTGAGCSACAGTGGGCGGTGGTAACAGGGAGGCACTGACAACTTGCTGGCTGCTGTTCCTTGATTACCTTGATACCTTTTCTCACAATACAGTTTTCTACTGGTGGTTGCTTGTCTGTTACAGACCTTAGGCTACAATAAGTTACCAAGATTTTTGGGGCCTATGTTTCTATAATTTAAGTTGTATTTTAAATATACATTCTTAATATCTTGTTTAAAAAAACAAACAGCTTGATTGTTTCAGGTGGGGAACACAGCCTCTGAAATTTTGGCCATTTATGGAATCTGAAATTAGGCTCTTAAAATTACTAGCTACTTTTTAAGCTGCAAGTTGTTAGATTCTGTGAAATCAATAAACTTACCAAAAAAATACATTTAATCCACTCGCGTGGGGATAGGTTTATATACAGAATAAATGACTTAACCAAGAGAAGTGCATTATATTCACCTATTTATCCCTGTCTAGATTCCTAGCTCTATCATAAGGAATTAATCACCTAAGTCACACRTAAAGTCAAATGGTTTGTAATACAGATCTAAAGAGGATAGTGAAAATAATAAGTTGTGTAAAAGTCATGAAAGACTTTCTTTTGAAAAGAAACCATGGTGAGGAAAAATTTAGGACTACTTATTTTCAAGCAAGAGGACAGATTGGAGATATGCGAAATAAATTAGGAGGTACTCATATTTCATATGATATGAGCACTACAAAAGTAATGAATTAACATAAACCACTTTGCATGGGTGATTCATCTGCAGGGCTTTCTTCTGTGTACTCTAGGTCCAAAGAACCTGGAATTTAACAGCTGTGCAAATATTCATCTTTATATGTGTTTTTGAACAGTCTTGGGTGTGTTTTGTTGGGCTAACTTCGGTGCTGTGGCCAGACTTTAATCTTTGATACAAACCTTCCAGAGATCTACTGTGCAGGTTTCAAGCTTTGACATCTATTTACAAATCTTTCAGGTATGGTGTTTAGTTTCTGTGCAAAATTCATTTCATTTCCCATAGGTTTTTCCTGATCATGTACGTGTAACTTTAATTCCCTTCTCCATTGTTCTGGCTTTCTGATTTGATATCTGTTTCAATTTTTTTTTCCTTTATCACTCTTTTTTCCTTATTAGCTTACATCTGTCTTTTTTTCACTTCGAGATTATTTTCACAACTGTATACACGTGTACATGTTTTCTCATGCTTATCTGTTGGAATTTCCCATGTTAATTTTCTCATTTCTACTACCTGATCCTGGTAATTACCTGATCTGGTAATGATAAGCTACAGCAACCTCTATCTCCTGGCTGTGCCACATCTTTAAAATTCCAAACGATTTAACACAGAAAATGACCTTGCAAAAAAAAAAAAAATCAGCTGATGGCTGATTCAGAACAGCATCTTCAAAACAAACATGCAGTTTATGTGCTCAGAGGTGCTACATCCCAAGAAAATAATGCTTGATCTAGTCACCTGAGTCTGTTCCTTCCAGCATTCAAAAACTGAATCTGTCTTCCTTCCCTCAGGACCCTGGTCTGCTTTCTGCAGAAAGCACTTTAAGGACTGAATCATCTGCCCTTTTACAAAATGTTTAATTGTGTAGAGTCTTTTCAACTCAAGGTGCTCAGATTTAGGGAATCTGCAGACTTTCTGATCAATAATTATTAGGTTAGCTGTGGTTGTCTTGACTCCCTTTATTTAAGATAGAGATGTCTTATCTTACTCTGCTGTTGCATTTTCTCCTATTTTTTTTCCCCACAAGCTGTCACAGAATGAGATGCACATGACTTCTAAAAACACAGATCCCTCAAATTCTTTACTGTACAGGCAAGAGTTTTATAGTGCTAGTTTTTGCAACAGTGGTTCTCCATGAAGGTGATGAGATAGTCTGAATTAAAAAAAAAAAAAAAAAAAAAAAAAAAAAAAATCAGAGGCAGAGTAAAGACTCTTGGAGTGCTCTAAATAGAAACTGAGTTATAGAATGATTAAGAAATGAATATTATAACTCAAATTGTGTGTGTGTATGTGGTGAGGTAGGATTAGGGGGAGCAGGGAGTGCTGCTATAATTTCTTTGGTGTACCTATTCTTATAAATGCARTATTTTCAGAAATGCCAGTCACTGCTGAAATCTGGCTGATAAGTGATAAATGCTCACCATACTTTTCCTACTGCTAATGCTTTCTTGCAACCAGCTGGAACATAACCTTATGTAATCAGCAGAACTCCAGTGTGTGTTTAAAGATGTTCTTGACTTAGGCTTAACTCGCGCCTTTTTCGTGCCTTCCTTTAAAGAACAATAATGTTCTATTACATATTTTTGAGCTAGTGCAGAAATTCTGGGGAGAAAAAGATATATTTTTTTTTCTTGAAGTATTAYAGAATTTTGATATATTTGTTTATGGGATGAACCAAGAACTGATTTCTGCTAGTGGGAAGAATTCTGTAAATCTTAAAAATTCTAGGATCTCCAGTAAACGCAATGTTTAAACTATGTCTAGCTAATTCTATAGGAATATGATTCCTGCGCATTGATCCTTACATCTAAATCTAATTTTCTGGTTTCAAGAACTGAGCCTCATGATGCATTCTGACATGAGCATCAATAATAATTTTTATTTGCCTCTCTACATTTCTGGAATAGGTATTGTAGTTAGAAAATTTGCTGTGTTTGTAGCATATCTGCTTTACTTCCCTTTTGAATATCTCAGAATTAGGTTATGCATCTGTGCTTTGGATACTTAATAGACGTTTTTAACACTTCAAATTCCTTAATCAAGCTAGATTCATTAGGTTAAATGAAGCACATCCTGGAAGGTCACACCTGATGACTGACATATATACTGACTGTTTATTTCGCAAGACAAATTTCTATTTTTTAAATAAAATCAAGCCATATATCTGAACACATCTTGAAAGATTTGGCATACAGAATATTCAGAGATTGTCAGATCTGGAAAATTATGACTGCCTCTTCTATAAGAAATGTAGTGATTCAAAAAAGACTTCAGAGAAAATACTAATGCATTTTGTGACAAGAACAGCAATTTCTAGTAATGAGGGTTTAATAAAAAAGAAGAAACTGTAAAAACCTATCTATTTGCTACTCTAAAACCACATTTTTTTTTCCAGAGAGATATTGACATAGATTACATATAACAAAAAAGTTTATTCTACTGACACAAAGTTACCCATTGCCTGACTTCTTAAACTCCCCAGATTTGTTCATGCTAATTCTTTAAAGAGCCTGATACCACTGCATACTAACTAKCAGATACCACTAGCTTGTAAAGTATTATTCTTACAACACAGTTTATCTCCATACAAAACATTTAAAGTTATCTTGCAGATGGGTCAAGATGGAAAAAAAATTCCTTTTATTCATTTTTCTGAATAGCTGCCAGCAGTCATTTCTCTCAYATACTAAAGGCACTGACACTGTCACCTAACTCTCAAGATCAAAATATCCCTTTCTAATTAGATAATAATTGCAGTTTTGGCTTAGTAAACACATTTTGTTACAGATGACCTGATTTAATCTCATTTTATTACAGATGACCTGTTGCCATAATCACCAATTATAACCAAATAGAAGCACTGTAGAAAAAACAGTACAATACAAAACAAACCATTGTTATGAAGTTGCATGATCTTTCTCACAAACTGTGGAAGAACAGTATACTAAGAAGTATCTTGACACTTCAAAATGCAGAAGCTTCTGAAACATCTTTTTCTTGCTAATGGCAATCTTGTACATAACTTTGTTTACTCTTGTTTTCAGCAAGCTCTTATGCTGGTTGTATTATATATTTTAAAATGTATCTTATTAACCTAGAAGAAGCATGATTGGTTATTTTTGTGTTAAATATGTGAGGACTGTCATATGTGCTAGAAGCCACTCCCTAACACCTCTGGTGGAAATGATAGATATTTCCATTATTTCCATTAGTGTTTCCATTTTTGGAAATAATTTCCATATGTCCATAACTTTGATAGTTTTATGCTGAGTTGAAAACATTTCTAAATAGCTGTTGATAAGCACATTGGTCAAACAAGATCAAGAGTTAAAGTTGAAATCCAAAAAAGAAAACACGAGGAATTTTTTCTTCTGGGTCTTCCTTGCAATTTGAACAGGGACAGATGTTTTTCTGGCTTGTGTCCTAAGGCAAGCAAGCATTTAGCCACGTAGGGGAGGTTTATATTAAGTCTATAGAATAGAGACAGAGAACTTGGTTGTTGTATACTTGTTGCAGAGTGGCCTTTTAGACCCTGCTCTCTAAACTGAAGTGTGGAGCTGTGCAGAGCACACTAACCCTAGTGCCACCCTCCCCCCACCCCCCAAAAAAGCAGTTGAAATAAAAAATATGCTTTTTATTTCATAAAGCAGTCTGAAAGAGATGATCAAAGGAATGAGGAACGTGCAATTTTACATCCAGTGCATCAGTGGTTATAGTAGTTACCCTGGGCTGTGAGGATTTGCACTCCTTTTTGCTGGCGAGCATTACAAAGCCAAGGATTGCATTTCACATGAGATGGCACCAGATGCGTTATGGAAACGCATCCCAAGTCAGCGGTGGGGACTCAGGGTTCCCTACCTTTCCTCTCCCTCCAGCTATTCTGTTTTGAGTTTTGCTGCTCACAAGTGCAGAACGACAGTTTGGGCGCTCCGGTGGCGAGGAGAGGCTAAACCCTCAGGGTCTGTGGGGGATAAGGGAAGACCAACTCCCAGAACAGTAAATTGTGGATGCAGTAAGGTGAATTCACTCTTCACGTCCACCTTTTACAAGAAAGCGGTGACCATTAATGTGTGGTAGTAGAGCTTGGAAGTGAAACCCTTTAGACCCACCGGTAGTGGAACGTGCAGGTTTGTGGATGTCGGAGGTACTGGCATAAGGGAACGATAAGTGCACAGTTACGTTTGACGGGAGGAGAACTGGCTTGATCCACAACTGCAGCTCTCTGTGCCTTTGGGCCATTAAAGTACCTCCTGAGCTTAGTTTCTCTATGACTGGGTGGTAACTGATTGGGGGCAGGAACAGGGAGGGTGTTCAAGGTGGCACTTCTGGGCTTGGATCCTCCACCTTGACCGCCTGCAGAGGTAACGCTGTGCTTCTCCCCAGCTCCTCCTCAAGCGCAGTGCTGGACCTACGCCAAAATAGCTCTTCCTTGGAAAGCTTTTCTTTTGGCCTGGGTCCAGTGCTGCACTTAATGACGGCTCAGAGAGATGCACAGCATTAGTTCCTTTTCACTGTAAAATAGTATAAATGGATACTGTGTGGAAGTTRTATATTTTTTTCTACTTACTGATAGAACATATTGCCACTTTCTTTCACCAATGCATTTACTGAAGTAGGGCACTTCAGAAGTATGAAACGGTGCTTATGATTTTGTAGAGTTCAGCTACTAGCATCCCATCTGTCATCTGAAAACTTTTTTTTTCTGCTTGTGGTGACTGCTGCCTTTCTGTTTAAATCACATTAAGTTTCACTGAAACTGTGAACAGACCATAAAGTAAGCTGAGTGCAGTAGATAYGTGAGGTAGTGCCCACCCCCRAAAAAGAAGAAAAAGGGGRAAAAAAATCAACTGTGTGCTGTTATAGTGGCTTTCCAGGAGGCCTATCACTCTGGAACCTCTTCCRCCTGATCAAATGCTTCTCCAACTGAGTCCGTAATCAAGAAATATGTCTAGGAGGCTTTCAAAAAGTCAGTAACAGRTTGATAAAATTTAAAAAATAAATAAAAAGGGAAAAAGGCCAAACCAATCAAAGAATCCTTTAGCTTTTACTTCAGCAATGGTAAATTAGGTTATTCGCATGAAACATACATTTTTGCTTCATCTCCTGCTAGGGTAGATACAAAAGAAACGAGCATAGTTATTCTAGTTCACATCTTTTAGTATGTGGGTTTTCCACAAAATACAGGCTACAACCGTCTCTGCTTGAGGAAACCATTCTTCTTCCCCAGCTTTTATTACATGGAGAGTGGCCTTAGGTACTTCTCAGGTAGGAGACCAAGGAAGGCAAACTCATTTGCTGTTTCATCTTCCGGCAATCCATATGACATTTTTTACAAGGTACTGGCTATCATTGTCATCTTAACCTTCTTGCAGCTCTTTGCTGATAGGGAAAAAAACTCTGTTTAAAAAAATGAATTAAGACAGAGTTAATAAATGATTAGGGACAGGCAGTAGTTCAGAATGGAGTGTGCTATTCTAAATATGTGGTCATTATACAGTAAATATGGCATTAAAAATCCACAGAAAATCCTCCTGCAAGGAATAGTTGTCCTCAYCTCAGCAGAGGGCAGTTGAGGTTACCCTGAGCTAGCTTTACCCTGCTTTGCTCTCCCACCTGGTGTAGAGAAGGAAGCATACTAAGGAAGAACAAAGTGAGTAGACTCAGTCCGGTGCTACTTAGGCAATTGTAATTAACTGGAATGTAWTCAGAGTGTAACCAGTAGGTCAAGGGAAGTGCTTCGTCCTCTTTGTCAGTTGTGAGGTTTCATCTGGAGTACTGTGTCCAGTTTTGAGTTCCCTAGCTGGGAGGAAGATGTAAAATTATTGGAGTGAGTCTGTCTGATGGCGTAAAGATGAGTTGAGTGTATGGTCTACAAGGGGAAGCTTGGTGAGCTGGGTGTGTTCAGCCATAAGAAAAGGCCAAGAGGGATCTTAATGATGTCTTCAGCTCCCTAATGGGAYGGTACAGAGAAGATTGGAGTGGATTCTTGGAGATGAGTAGTGATAGAATAAAAGACAACAGGCRAAGTTGCAACAATGGAAATTATTCTCATGATGAAGTATTTAATACCTAATGAAACGTTGAAAGAGGCTGCCTGGAGAGGCTGTGGAATCTCTCTCCKTGGAGATACTCAAAACTCAACTGGATAAGTCCTGAAGGAACCTGATCTAACTGGATATGCTTTGAGCCAAGTACTAGAGTAGGTGATCTCCCAAAGTCCCTTTCAGCATGTATTACTTTGTGCTTCTGTGAACAGATTAGTTACAGTTATTGTGGTAAAAAGAGATGAAAATACCTACTTTGACATGCAGTAGGATAATTTATTCAAATGCCTCTGAACAGTGCTGARTAGATGTTTCTTAAAATGAGCAAGGAAAAGTCATCACAAGTGCTGATACCCTGGCACTCTTCTCTGACAGCAATTCGATTTGTACCTTTAAGATTTCTAGTGTTCTTTCTGTAGATACCGGGACACATACGGTCGTACAGCTTCAGAGAGAGAACTCACAGTTTTAAAGTTGTGAGGGGTGCATGAGTCAGATTGGTTTATGCAGTGAAGATGTCTCTGCTAGAGGAATCAGAAATACCTTAGTAGTTAGAGTTGCAAATGATTGCACTGATTATTGATTAAACAGGGAGCTGCATAATTGCTTTGCCACAGAACATGATTAATTTGATATTAGTGCTTTGAATACTGTTACAAATCTGCAGGARTGTAAAAGAGTATGCCTTTAATATGAGTTATGATTTCTGGGTTAATCAGTGAGCTGAGGACTTTTGTGGCACTGAAGCTATACATGCACAAAACTGTAAATAAAGTCCTTCAGTGTAAATCCACTATATATATATGTATATATACACGCGCACACACACACACGCACATATATAAATGTTTTTAAAAACAAAGCACAAAAAAGCAGCATACAAGACAGAAGCAGGGACAGAAAACCGGTGAGGAATATAGAGAGGCTGTCTGAGCTTGTAGCAATGGAGCTAGGAAAGCCAAATCCTGTATGGAGTTGAATCTAGTGAGGGATGTGAAGAGCAACAAGAAGGGCTTCTACAGGTTTATCAGCGGCGAAAGGAGAACTAGAGAAAAGATGAGCCTGCTGCTGAATGGGGTAGGGGACCTGATGATCAAAGACACAGAGAAGGCTGAGGTACTTTATATCTTCATCTCCGTCTTTACTTGTAAGGCTTGTCTTCAGCARTCCCAGGCCTATGAGACCAACGGTAAAGTACAGAGCAAGGAAAGCTTACCCTTGGTGAGGGAGGATGTTAGGGGACGTTTAAACAACCTGGGTGTAACAGATCCATGAGATGTGATGGGATGCACCCACCGGTGCTGCCGGAGTGGGCTGATGTTGCTGTGAGAYCACTGTCGATCACCTTTTCAAAGCTGTGGTGATCAGGGGAGGCTCCCAAGGATGGGTAGAGAGCAAACCTCACTCCCATCATCAGGATGGGCAGCAAGGCAGATCAACCTCACCTCAATGCCTTGGAAGGTGATTGAGCAGATCCTCCAGACAACAAATTCCAAATATACGAAAGACAAGAAGGTATTTAGGAGAGGTCAGTGTGGCTTAGTGAAGGGGAAGTCATGCTTGACCAACCTGACAGTCTTCTATGATGAGATATCGAGTATGATGGATGGAGGGAGAGYAGTGGATGTTGTTTATCTTCGCTTTCTGACGAAATAAGTTTTGTTAGACTCTTTCTTTTTACGTTGCATTTGCTCAAATTACAATTTTAATTATGAAGCCTGTTAAATTATGGTAATTCAATTCATTTGATGCTGTATGCATGCTGATATAGTCTTGCTGACTGAAACCTCATCATACGTACTATACTTATTTTATTAAACTCTGCCTTTTTAAGCTCTGTATTTAATAGTAATACCCATATCAAATAAAGTAACTAAACTGTCATGTGTAAAGCACAGAGACCAACAATATTTGTTTTTCTATATTAGTTTTGTTTATAAAACACATCTCAGCCGTCAACAGGTCTGAACTTGTTTTTGGCACTTTGCTTCATGAAATGAAAACTAGGGGACGATTATGTATATGACTRTCCAGTGCCTGCTGCAGAATTAAATGACTGTCTGAAAACTTAGCTAGAAGACTGCTGTATTTTCTTGTAAATATGATACATTGCACGGCTGCAGTAATAYCTAATACAAATATTTAGAAACCTGCCCTCCTACTGTGGACCTGGCTTTTCAGAGGTGGCAGAAATCTCTCTTAATTAGGTGCTTTGGTTGTCAAATGCCTCCGTTATTTCTTACCTTATGTTTGTGGTCCATCAGCTTCAAGAGTGATGTAAGTTTCTCTATTGTATTTCAATCTGCAAGAAAATAATTAAAGTGGAAATACRAGTCTTACATTTTTGACTCGATCTTGTATAGAAGTGTTCAGTTCAGCGTATTTTCATACAGTATTTGTAAACTTCAGAAGCAGTCACAGCTGTTACCCTAGTGAGTACTTTGCGACTTCAGGAATTTCTTTAGCTGAAAATCTCCCATCATCACAAGATTTTATTTATGAGAATCAAGAGAAGCTGTAAGGTTAGGTAGTAAAAAGGGAAAAGTACAGGGTTTAGCACATACTGTAATGTCCCTAAATGGATGGTATTTCAGCAGCAGTATTTCAGTCAGGTGTGTAAAGCTGGAAGTAAGATTGTTTTGGAATCTCAAACTCAGGTTTTTTAGACAGCGTCAGTCTCAAATAATTAGGTAATATTTGTTTATAAGTATAACTGATATTTATAGCATTTTTTTAGTGTATATCTTTTTGTAGATGTCACTGTGTCATTAAGATTTTTATTTCAAAAACATAAATTTTGCAAACGGTAACTCCAGAGATCAGCTTTAATCCATGATCTCAAAATCTATTTAAAGATTCCTGATAAAAACGTTCTTTTGTGAATTGTGATAACTTGATCTTGCTATAAACCAAACACKAACCCAAACTGATTTCAAAACCTGAAGATAAGGGTTTATTCAAAGTATAATATCATTACTAGCTCAGCAGGTGGRCTTTTGCTATTGTCAATAAAGAAAAAAGGGAAAAAACGCTATCAAATTCAAAAATACAGAACTGGAGTTAAATATTGTTGTCTGTCATCTTATAATGTGGATATTGGAATGGAGGAAACGATAACAAACTGGAGTCTTATACCTTTTCATGACCTGTAAGTACTGGAATTGTGTATAACCCAAATTTTACACAATGCAAAGTTGATCTAGCRTACTTAAATTATTTGGTAGTCATGCAAATGGATGCTAATTCTGAATACTTTTGCAGGTTTTTTTTTTGGGGGGGGGTGGTTAAAATATCAGAACCTTTTAATGGAGCTAATCCCGTGAGTGACATTTATTTACAAATATTAATAGGTTAGGAAAGAAACGGCAACAATAGTATGCAAAACTCAGTTCTGTGCTTGAGAAGCTTAGTCCATGCACTAAGCATGGTTTAGGATCTGGTGGCAGACCRGAAACACAGATCCTGAGAGCCCTGCTGTGTGTTGGCCCAGTACCTTGCAGCAGAGAGTGGCCGTGCCCGCGTGCGGGGGGCTCGGGAGCCGCCTGCCAGCCCGGCGAGCAGCGCGGGACCCAGCCCAGCTGATGGCCGTGCTGCTGCACACTGGGGCAGGACACCCCAAGCCTCCCAGGTGATTACGGTGCTGTCGTGACAGGTAGGAGAAGAGTCTGAATCTCTTTGGGCTGAAGTCCAGCGTCAGTGAAGGTTGCTGTAACTTTCCAGCATGATTAATGACTGTCCCCTTCAAGTGGACCCCTCAGGGATACAGGCTAGCTGCAAGTACTAATTTTCAGTCCCGAGCCCAAGGCAGGAGCTAAGTTGTTTGACTTTTCAGGGTGGCAGCCGTTGTGGACTTGTACTAAAGCAGAAATCAAATGGTAAAAATGTGTGTGTGAACAAGCTTGAYGGCAGTTCAAGGATTGCACTTTTTGGTTTAAGGCCTGGAATCCTTCTGGGGCCCAAACACAGATTTCTTAATATTTGTGGGTATCAGAGCTTCTAATGCTACAGTCAGACGTGCTATAGGAAATCATAACCCAGAGAAAGATAGCATAACTGCAATGCAAGGCAGTGTTGGTGAACGATACTCCAAAAACGCTGCTCTTGCTAGCGTACAGTAGACACTGCACAAGCATACTTTGCTGTCACTCAGAAGTTCTAGACCCAGAAGAATGTCCTCTGTCTTTTACTGCAGCTGCAGTGTTATTACTCCCTGATATATTTATCTGTTGTCTAGAACTGCACACTAGGAACGTCACGCTACATTGCTCTGAAAGATGTGCTGTTTTGAAGGAGTTGCTAGAGAAGCTAAAATGGCATCCTAGTCTGCTGATTATTTACTCAATGTGGCTGGTTATTTTTATTTTTCTATTTAATTGATTGTTTTTAAAGTCTCGTTGTTTTAATGTGACTTGGAACATAGCTACTTGTAAGGGCATATATAATTATTTTTGAAATATGAATAAACCTGAAAGTTTTTTATTATAATGACAGAAATAAATTATTTCTAGGGCTAAAAATTAAGCATGTTTTTAACTCCTGTAATCAGGCTTGTGTCTGATATACTTTGATAAAATATGTAGAACAAAAATAACCACGATTCTCTAGTTACTTTGTGTGATCATTACTTTGCACTTCCTGAGAAGCATTTTCATAATCATACGATGGAGTTGATAATACAGTGTAATTTAGTGAAGTGAAATTAGGTCACTTGTTCATGAATGGAATGTAACTTTGAAATTTTTGCTGTTTAAATTTTAGCAATTTTGAGTTCTTAGAGCATCATCTTCTCTTAAGTAGAAATACTCTCTTCCAATAGAATGAGATTTAATCCTATGCACTTTTTAGTCTGAGTATACTGATTTTGTATTCAACTCTTCCAAAGCARTGACAAGAGTTCACACCTCTCCCCTTTCTAGATGAGTGCCTAAGCCTGTAGACAACATTTTTTCTTTGTCTGCTTTAGCAAGCAGGAACCGCTTTAACAGGAGGGGTTGAAAACCTTTCTATGCGGACTTTAGTAGGATAGAGGACTATTTCCTTTTGTGGGTACTATAATTATTGAGCCATGGGATTTAAGAGGGTTTCTGCTATTCTACTGCTTTATATTTTATTTAATGCCTCTCATAGTAGGGGAAACATCTACCAGGCAAAACCATGGTCTGGAGCTGATACATTCCCCGTGTTCGTGGTTCCTGAGTGCCCTGAGCTGATGACTGAGTATTGAGCCACTCGATGCTGCCCAGATGGAGGTGACTCTGGACTTGCCACCTGTAAGGCAGTAAGCACTGGCAGCGATTTCATGCTGAACTCTTAAATACCTGTGGAGGTTGGATGTCTGTGCAGTTAGAAAGCACTTGAGATTGTGGAAGTCTGCAATTTTGGATTCAAGACAGAGCTCAGTAAGAGTTGGATTCCCAAATTCTTTACTTGCTCTGTTCCTGAGTCCCTAACCCCATTATATGCTATGTCTATCTGTGGAAAAAGCAACTCGTTAATGAATAGCTGTTATTCTGTAGAAGGGAATTGAAAATCTTAAATTATCCACTGAAGTATTTTAGAGCCTCACTAATTCTGAGGTTAAAATCCATTTCTGATCAGGCATGTTATTAAGTGTCTATTGTGGAATGCTGATAAGGTGCAAAAAAAATTACCTTTGAAATTACTGCATTTTAACCTATGAATCCAGTTAACAGCTGGGGATTTCTTCACTTTCTGTGAGGATGACAGAGCCTGCCAATTAATGGTTGGTATTGTGAGTTGAACTGTGCAGAGCTAATGCTTTCTATTTAATAAGGGTTTGTACATAAGAAAGAGCACATATGTGTATGTTCTTACAGGGTGGACCAGCTGAAACGATGCTCTTGTACTCCTTGCAACTCTTCAATCACTCATTTCTCAGTGAAGAGACCGCCCCTTTGGGTATTGGCCACTTTAAGCTCTGATCCTGTAGGAGAACGTKTCTTGCTCTGGTGAAGTCAGTGGGAGCAAGAGCTGGCCTCATTTACACCTTGCAGAGTAGGTGTAAAGACTGCATTACTCTTCAGCTCATACCTAAGGAAAAACAGTTCCTTCTAAGCTCAGATCCTCTCTCATTTTTTTTTTCTTATTTTTTCTTCATCACGAGTCCACAAAAACATTAAGGAACTTTAAAGCTGTTTATMTTTGTTTGGAAATTAATATTGTATCTTAAGTGAGACTGATGCATGCATGTGTCAGTAAAGAATGTATCGTACTACATATACAAAAGGGGTCTGAATTTTGAATTTTGCCACTTTAATTATATAGATGAAGGAAAAGTATTTTTCTGGTTCTTGGGAAAATTACAATTTTTTTGAAATATTGATTTCAATCCAACTTAGTTCATAAGTCGCTTTCACCTACCCACTGTCATAACCTGAAAATTCTGATAGTCTTACTCAGCAAATGCAAGGATTTACTGATTCAAAACCAAAATGTGTCCCACCACCCCACAGCAGCTTAGTGAAATTTAGCTTTGTGCTATTAGCACAAATGAACACTGCTGACAGAGKAACTCAAGGGCTGGTCATGGGTGTGATCGGTATGTGTGACGAGTGCTGCCCGGAGATCTCGCCAAGCTTCCACTGAACTAGATGAACATATCTTCAGAAAGCCAAGTTATTCATCTCTCTATCTTCATTTCACTTAGCAGTTTATCTCCGCACCTTAGTGAAAGTCTTAGCCGATGCTTATTTTGCATCTTTTCCTTATCRTTTTGAATAATTTGTTGGAATTTTTATTTGTGCGTGGTGTTTGTGTGCTTGCCTGCTTTAATGACCAGCAGGCTGGTCTGTTTTTCTGACGCAGCGTGGCCGCTGTCCAGCAGCGACTGTTGTGTATGGCGCACGTGGTGGCAGGCACCGGGAGCCGAGCGCTCCTGAGCACTGTCAGAGTCTTGGGGACGGTGCACGCTGGAGTTGAGTTATGAAGGAGAACTGTGACTATGGAAAGGGCATAGTTAAATTCAGACTGCTCTGGAGGTGAAGTGATAAGCAGAGAGTGCAGACTGGATGCCTAAGGGCCTAACAGTTTGCTTTCTTATTTTCTGTTATTTATATTGGTTCTGTCTAGAAAACTTTGCTTGAAGCCAATGAAATATCCTATAGTACATGTTATCTCTGGGCTGGTTTGTGCAACTGTGGATGGCTGTGCAACTCTGTCAATTTTTTTGCAGGAAACCCCCTGTTACAGATCAATATTTGCTAGTACTACTGAACAGAATGTTAAAATTCTTCTTCAGGCAGTGTCATTTCTGTCAGCTCTGAAAGAAATTTGACTTMTGCAGCTGTTTAAAGCCATGCTGCAGGAGTAGCTGTACCTCTAGAGAGTGAGAGTACAAAACTGCTGCTCTAGTACTTTATTGCTGAGTAGTGTTAGGCTAGAGCTGTATCTCATTTTGTTCTAGAGTTTTACTGTCAGCTGGGGTGCTCTGCAGTTGATGAAGAAAAATCATTTCCTTTTCAYGGGAAAGAACTCCAAGTACAGTAACATAAATGACAAAACAGCTAGAAAAACATTCATGAAATACTGTCTCCTCAATACAAAAAGAAATATGKACTATGGTCTGAAAGAGCTTATGCTTATGCTGATTGCATGGTATGCAGAACAGGAAGACCATGTAGACCATGTATTTGTTCTTCAGTTGAAAAAAACCATACATATGACCATAACCAAGGATGTTAGGCAGTGATCTGAGAACATAAACTTTGCATACAAGCACTTCTTGAAACTCTTCTGCCCCCCCGCCCCCTCCCCCCCCCCAAAAAAAAAAAAAAAAAAAAAAGAGAGAGAGAGAGAGAGAGAGAGATTGAGAGAGAGGAAGTGATGATAGTAACTACTTCCAACTTGCAGTTACGGTGGGAACTTGAATGGTGTCCTTCCCTGGAAAAGGAAAAGTGGGAATGACAATGAAAACTGATGAATTTCCAAGGTGAAAAATGAAAAACAGGTGTGTGAAGGACCATGATAAATGGCTATGCCCAAGAACAGGGGCTGGGCCACCTCGGTCAGACAGACACCAGGAGATCGTGACTGTTTTCTAGTCAGCTGTGCGGCAGAAGTAAACTCAATGTTGGTTCAAGACATCTTTGGAGCTGAGCCTGGTGGCATGATAATAGAGCAACGTAATAGGACAGCAAAACAATAATTTTGTCAAGGGGGCACTTGGAGGATGTTGTAGTTCAAATTTGGAAGAAATGATAAGATTTAGCTTTCTGCAGGATGAAAAATATTAGTGACTGCTGCATTCATACTCTCCCCCCCCCACACACACCTTTTGTGGCAGAGTTAGACTCTTAAATGATTTAACTGCTTTCTGATGTGTTTTTAGTTGTTGTTTTGAAAGATGGAACAAGTCCACTGGTACTCAGTGCTCTCCAGCAGTCCTTACTCATGGAGCACTGCTTTTTCTCTGCYTCTGAGTTGTCATTATCAAACTCCATTCCTTTCTGTAGAAATGCTGAAGAAGGGGAGGGTTATGAATAAATTAYGCAAATAGAGTAAAACTAATTAAAAGCTGGAAGAAAACCAACTTTGTTCTGATGTGTTTCTGATCACAAGTACTTACCACAGAGATCTTTTCCCCATGGTACTAGAAAGAACAGGAACCTGAATAGCACCTGTTGTGCTAAATTCTAGTAGGAGTTCATTCAAAATTCTTATGCTCTGTTTGAGTGTGAATTCTATATATATGCAATTTTCATTGTGATAGTGATTGCTGCTTATGCAATTAGAATTTTTATTTTATTTTTCATTTTATGTTATTTTACAACAAATCTCTTATTTGAWCTGTGTTGCCAGCCCTGCCTTAGTTTGACCAGTGTGTCTTGAGCTGTTTGACTTTCCATGTTTTCTTAGAGAGTRTTTAGAAGATGTTATTTCAGTAAATTTTTTTCTAGTGACACTGTAGATTGGCACTTGTTATGTTTGGCTCTAGTTATTTGGACAACTCAGTGGACATGAAATTAATTTGCAAAAAGCTTTGGGAGAAGCTCAGGAGGTAACCTAATAGGCTGATAAATCACAGAATCACAGRATGGTTGATGTTGGAAGGGACCTCTGGAGATCATCTAGTCCAACCTCCCTGCTCAGCAGGGTCACCTAGAGCAYGTTAGACAGGGTTGCATCCAGGCAGGCCTTGAAGATCTTCACAGAAGGAGACTCCACAGCCTCTCTGGGCAACCTGGTCCAGTGCTCTGTCACTCTCACAGGGAAGAAATTCCCCCTCATGCTCAGGCGGAACTTCCTGTGCTTCAGTTTCTGCCCGTTGCCTCTTGTCCTGTCACACGGGGCAACTGAAAAGAGTTTTTCCCCGTCCCCTTGACACCTTCCCTTCAGGTACTTATACACATTGATAAGATCCCCCCTCAGTCTTCTCTTCCCCAGGCTGAAGAGGCCCAGCTCTCGCAGCCGTTCCTCATAGGGCAGGTGCTCCAGCCCTCTGATCATCTTCGTAGCCCTACGCTGGACTCTCTCCAGTAGCTCCATGTCTCTCTTGTACTGGGGAGCCCAGAACTGGATGCAGTACTTGAGATGAGGCCTCCCCCAGGGCTGAGTAGAGGCAAAGGATCACCTCCCTCGACCTACTGATGACAGTCTTCCTAATGTGYCCTGGGATACCGTTGGCCTTCCTGACCACACAGGTACATTACTGGCTCATGGTCAACCTGTCATCCACCAGCACTCCCAGGTTGCTTCTGGAGTTGCTCTCCAGAAGGTCAGCCCCCAGCCTGTACTGGTGCATAGGGTTATTCCTTCCTAGGTGGAGGAAGATGAAGATGTAAGAGATTCTGGAGTAATTACCAACCAATGCAATTTTCTAGAATGATGCCCAACAGAAAAAAAAATGATTTTGATACATTTCTGACCAATTTATTGGAAAGTACTATTAGCAGTTCTTGGTTTCTTTCAGAAATCTCTTGAATTCTACTCTTCAGCTAACTGCCTTWAATGTGATCCCACCACTTCCAGGTKATCCTATGCTAARCCTCCTGTCAGAGCCCTCAAAAGGGCCAGTTTTATAATGTATCACTGAGAGGGTAGAAAGAATTGAAAATTTTCCATGACTTGAGCTATATTCACCAAAATACAGTATCAGATGTGTATATTCCTAAACCTRCTCTTCAATGTGTCAACAAGACCAATCTATTTGGCAAACAATTGGGTCTCATCAGTGGATCAGCTAAAATATGTACAGATTCTCACAAAAAAAAATAGAATATAGTAAATTGTAGCTGAATCTCCACTCTTTATTTTCTTGCACATTATACATACATACTTATCCAGGCATACCTAGTGAAATGGTTGCTGAAGAAATGCTGTACTCTGATGAGAGGTCACAAGACCAAAGTCCTRCCAGGTTTCTACCTCTGTTGATTTCTGGAGAGGTAATGACACTGACCTAACACAAGACCCTCTGCTAAAGGGAAATAGCCTTTGTTGATAACTTGGCCAATTTTGGCAATGTAAGGAGCTCATTTCCACCAACTTTAATGGCAACACTTAAGAAAATAATTGCTCCTGATGTTTTTGTGTCTTTACTATAAAAATTGCATGATGTCTATACCATGTTTTGCAAGACAGATTTAAACTTGGGAACTATAYTAGTTCTGCATTGTGACTGAAATTGTGTCTCATACGCTCATCTCTGCCTATACCTGTTACCTATCTTTTCTGGCTAACTAGCTGCTAARGGAATGGATATTACTGACTACATTACCAGATTTTGCTGTCTAAAAACAGAGGGATTGTGACTGAAAGACTAAGCCAWTAATAAACACCATTGGTCTGTTGAAATCAATTGATTTTCTACCCCCTTGAATTTCTTTCTGGTTACCCTCGTTGCAGTGCTTAACTTAGATAAGTATCTGTTCTGATCATCCACGCAGATAGATTTCTTCCATATCTTTCATGAATTCTGAGGACCTTCTGTAAGACCATGTGTGTAATTGCTCATCATGAGGATCTGAGGATTATTTATGTTTTACTGTAGAGGAAAAATGCTGTTCTAAATATGGACCGCAGAAGGGCCAGGACATGGCCAGTAAGTTTACCATTCTTTTGCTCCTTCTCTTGGGAAATGCACAGTTTCATTCCTCACTCTGCAGCGAATGTCTCCCTGGGCTGGATCTGATTTTGTGGCACCACACTGAAGGGCACTTGGTGTCTACCCTGTCAGAGACCAGCAGAGATCAAGAAGCCCCCTGGCTTGCTTTCTGCTAAACAAGCATTTTCCTGTTGAGGTTGGTATTCTTATTTCTCTATTTAAGCAATGTGAATTAGCAGGTGGTTTTTGCRTCCTTCTTTCCTTCTATACCAAATAATCTGCATAAGTATTGACTARCTTATAAGTCCTGTTTTGCTAGTGAAGCAAGAAAGGGGACACGAAAGCAGAGTAGGAATATTGATCCATTAAAAAGTGAAGGTATTTGGGATTGGAAGTCACGTGCTGGWCTTCCTCTATCCTCTCAGAGGGAATTCTTAAAGAAATTTTTGTACAAAAATCAGTAGCCACTAGGGTAAAAATTATGTGGAGATTTAAACTGCATTGTGAATAAATCTTTGTAACCTAGATCTTAACTTGAATATTTTAATAGATTTGCCCTATAGCATTCTACAGCTTCTACTGGAAGGTTTCATTAGATTTATTTATTTATTTATTTATTTATTTAAGAAATTGCAAGACAAGGCCGTATTAGATTTTGGAAATTGAATTTGGGTAGAAAGATGATCCCAGATTTCAGAAAGCTATGTACTTAATGCAATTTCCAAGCTCCCTGTCTGACTGTGAGCCAAAGATATTGTGGTTTGTGAACACTAAACAGAAAGTTGAAAAAGAATCTGTAGCCAAATCGCTTACTTCACCTTCATAGTCTAAGAAATGATATACRCAGAACATTAGGATCAAAAAGCTGAGCAGCCAAACTTTGGAAAATGACATGTTTTTGAAAACTTTTTTTGGCCTACTTGCTAGGACAGACCAAATAAGATTCATTGCAATGTTTTCTTAAATGATGCTAAATGATATATTATTTCTTCTGCTAGACATAGTTTTAAAAGAAGCCTTATAGATGTAATCTTAAAATCTAACGTGTGACATGGTAGAAAAGAGTAGAGGGAGGAAAAGGAGGAAATATTTCCATGGAGCTGTACAATTCATAACAAAGTGTGTATTTTTAGACATATGGCATGTAAATGTTTAATTTTGTGAGTAAAAAAAAAAGAAAAGAAAAAAGAGGAAAGTCTCTGGAGGAAATGCAGCATATTTTTCAGCTATTCAGCTATTTACCATCCACTGATGAATAGAYTTGCTCAGGAAATTTGAATCCGTTCTTCTAGAAGCTGGGGCTGAGTATATGGCTAAAGATCATTTTGCTKTTGTAGACTCATTAGTCCCATCTTCTTTCCGCTCTTCTACAAATGTCTTATTTTCCCTGTCTTGCTTCTCTCCAAGTTTTCTAGTTGCTGTCCATATAATCCTTTCCCCCGACTGCCTTTAATGCCTGCAACTCTTGATCCTTCTCCATTCTTCCTTCTCTCCCACAGAGAAGGGGAACATAGCCTGAACATCATTAAGGGAACTGTAGGAGCAGTATCCTCCTTCTGATCTCCAGCTCTAGAATTTAGAGCTTAGCACCAGCGAAGATAGACAGTTGATGAAGAMGACCTCTTGAGTCTCCAGAGGCGTGAGCTGCAACATGCGTAAGATGGAGTTTGCCATCTGTGAGATGTGCTATGAAATTAGAGAACCCTTAACTTTAAGACACATATTCTGTGCATGAGTTAATGTTACTCTTCCAGATGTGTTGCTTCCAGATGTATTTTACGGGGAGGGCTAACAGCACTAATAAATCTCTGTTCTCTACTTGCAAAATATCTGGATTTTCATCCTCTTAGCGAAAGACTATAATCTTCACAGTAAAGAAGTTGTCAGAGGTTGTTTTGTCTTGGATCTGATTTTAATCCTGTTTCTAAAAGTAACAAAGCTCACACTATTATATTGTTTTCCTATTATTTTTTTAATAGGCAACTAAATAGAAGAAAGAAACCTAATGAGAATATGGAAATAGTCTCAAAATAGGTCAAAGTGGAGTATTTCAGTCTAAAGGGTTAAAAGTAGCTGAAGGTATAAAAAACTGCAAACATAATTTCAGAACAGAAGTCGTCAGGTAGCCCTTACTATCTGTAGTGCAAGCATTGCACCTGATAGATAACATAAAAACTGAGTATTTTTTCTGCTTTCAAGGCCACTTCAAAATCTGTGCACTCTGCTATTAATCTGTCTTGTCTCCTCCTTTATCTGGCATGTTTTCTTCTGACTCTGAAGATACTTTTTAATGTTTGCTCTCCTTTATTTTTTTTTGCTTATTTTCTCCTCTCTGCGTTTTTTTCCTCTCTCTCAGCCTCTTTCAGGATTTATCAAGGTTGGCGCTGTTCCAGTCTGCCTGCTCAAAGCAGAATATGATGTTTCTGAAAGTCATTTACTGTGAGGGGTGGAGTTTTGGAAAGTGCCTATTCAGCTCAAGGGACGAATGGATGGCTTGCTGCAGGTCCAAATGTATACTTCAGCAATTGTCCAAGACAAAGCCAGAGTATTGTGAAGCTTAAAATCTAAATTATGAGGGATAGTATTTTAGATATTATGAGGGATGTATGAGACCTGTTATGAAGAAATATGAAAGAAATGGAAATTATTCTTTTTCTCCTTAAGTATGTTCTTTCATCTGTACATGAGTGAATTAGTGACAAATAAATAATCATGRAATTTTCCTTGAATGAAATGTCTCTAAATGTCTCTAGGCCATTATCATGTATTGCACTATCACAGCCTTAAGTTCCCAGCTCTGTGAATAATAGAAGCAGGCAAATAAAATGCTTTCGCTAAATGTAACACAGGAAGAAACAAACCTTAYTGATGCTGATTACAAGTGACAATTTCTTTCATGCAGTCCATGAGCTGAGATTTGAAGCTGTAGTAGTGCCGTATCTCATTATGCAAAGTGAATTTAGCAAGAAAGAACAGAGAAAACAAAAAATAACATTCATATAACATTGAAGAATGCTTAGTTAAATAGAAATGTTTAACTTTAGCTCAGGAATTCGTAGTGACAAAGTTCACAAATAAGATATAAATCAGATTTATGTAAAAAGCTCACCTGACATAAGCATATGAGGAGCCCTCATAGCTTAAGAAATGGCAGCAGAAATAGTAGGGTAGGAAAGCCTGAACTTTATAGTCTCTCAAAATAACTAAACAGAAGAAATCATCTCCCCAGAGGCAAACGAGGATAAGTAATATAAAGACAATCCTGCAGCTTTGTAAGATTCTCTAACCCAGCATATAAAATGAAAATAGTCAATATTYAAGTGTTTGTCAAGGAAAATTTTTAGACATCACATTTTTAGCTTTTTAATTCTAGTAGGGTCTCCTCCAACCTGACTAAGCATTCTGAGAGCTAGCTCTGAAATCCAGGTTTTGCTTCATCTGTGCTCTAACCAGTATAATGTCTTAATTCTTGCTTGCTTTCCATTTGGCCTGGAGACTGACTATCTGTCAGCACCTCAATTTGATCTCAGGAGAAGCAATCCACTCCACCAGTTGGCCTTTTGCTGGTATGTGGCAATTGTGGCTTCAGTCACCACAGTGGCTGGCATGAGGCTGGATCTAATGCTTCCTTCATCTAGGGAAAAGTTTTCTCTCCCTTAGATGACCAGGCAAAAGATTGATCTTCTCCTTGTAGATGGAAATAGTTATTGTTTCCTTATATTCTCAAAGAAAGAAGATGATGGATAATTTAGTCCTGTTAGAGGCYGAAATGGGGTTGGGGGAGCATCTTTTGCTTGGGTCTCCGTGCAAAAGCCCTCAGAGAGATGCCAGCTCAGCATCGCTGGTTGTGGAGGGAACCTGGAGGCAGAGTTTTACTGACTGCCCTTTTCAGGAGGCAAGAATTACTGCCTGCATTCCTCTAAACTGAAGGAATTTTGATTACTGAAGCGGAAATGCACTTTATCAGAATGAGTCGTGCTTTATTCATGTATATCCTATTCCATGAATCAATTTATAATTACAGTTTTATTGCTGAAAACAGCTAGCAAATTTTGAAATGTGTGTACGCAATGAAATTGCTTAGCATGTTGTGGATTCCTTGACAGTAACATTTATCCRAAAGCGTTCACCTGAAGAGCAAGCAGACAGCCTTTGAGAGCCTCTTTACTTTTAAAAGTATTTGAGCTATCATTTTAGGTGGCTATCAGCAAGAATTGGAGTTTACCTTGCAATTAATTTGCTTGTCAGGTTAGGATGTTGACAGAAGTTTTTTTTTTAAAAAAAAAAAGTCTCATCTTTTCGTCATATCACTTACATCTCATCAATATTTGGAAATATTATAGCTACTCATCTCCTATTCTTACAACTTGACTTGTTTGAGGTTTTCTGATTCGTCCTTCAACACTGTAAGGGAGAAATGGACTAGAACTAACTTTATGGTTCTTGGAGCTGTTCTTTCRTTTTGTGAGCATGTGTGTCTGCCTATTTGAGGCAAACCTGCAAGCAGGAAAATTGCTGCTACTTTACAAAAACACCCCATTTGTGACTCTGKAAAACACTTTTCAGAAATGCCAGAGAGAATGTCAAAACTCTGATAGTAGCAGAAATTTGTCCTACTTTGTAACTGTCTATAGTAGATAAACTTCATAATTCACTAGATACAGAAAAGAAATTACTTTCTCCTCTTAGACATTTATTTTCTCTCCCCTGTTCACTGTCCACAAATTTAACTGGTTGTTAGAAATATCTTTAGAATGTTTTGTTGCTATTTCTGAAGTTATTGTATAGAGCTGAATGATATATATATATATATATATATATATAAATATATCGCTATATATATTATATATATTAATATATCACTCTACTGTACTGGAAAAGATAATTCCCTGAGTAAATTTACATATATATTTTAAACTAGAGGGGATATATCTTCTATTAGTCAAAAAGAATAGATTTTCATTGACATATTTGATATATTAAGGCCACCAACTTATTAAAGAAGGCCCTCAAGAAAACAAGATACTATTCTGTCCCAGAGTCTCAGATTCATACTGAGGCTCAAAATTGAGGCTGTCAGACTTCGGATCCTAGTTGTTAGGTTTTTTAATGGATCCTTCTTTAAATGCACAATTGTTCTTTCTGTTCTTAAACGTAGTTGTATATTTATACACCAAGCGTGTGAGTGTACTTAATACAAATGTTGAACTTAAGAAGATAAGAGCTGATACATAGTAAGATGGGAAACTATGCAGCAACATTTTCATGCAGCTGGCAGGAAATGCGGAAATTTTGCAGGGTCCTACAATAGACAGCTTGTGTGTTTTCTTCAAATAAAATTTAATTACAAAAAAAAAATGAAGGAGAAATTTCAAGAAAAATGCATGAAGAAACTTGCCCTTCTAATTTCTGTAATGGACCCTGCTGTAACGACTAGTTTGGCCTCCTGTGTATGGAATGAGCAAATGACTGTGAGCAGGAGTTACYGACACAAGCAGGCAGAGAGTAATTACATACAATCTGGTACAGATTTTTCTATTGAACCTGGGTTTTGCTCAATAATACGTTTTGTGGGGTTGGGCTGTTAGAAAAATATTGTCAACTGGGTTTGYTGTTTGTTTAGCTGTTAAACAGCTGTTTGACTGAAATATTTTAGATGTAAACCAAAAAAGTGCATTGACTAGAAACATGGATTTTTGTTTGTTTTAGAGTTTGCGCTTCCTGAAGAAGRTGTACAAAATATGTTTGGAATAGGTGCTCCATGATTATTATTGTGCCACGCAAAAAAGTGTGATGTTTTAGAATTTGTTCCTTTGTTGTTGTATTTTAAATTTATTATTAAAAATGTGGAAAAAWTAGATGGACTGATACAAAAAMCTACATATTAACCTTAAAGAGATGWTAAGCTAAAGGTGATTAACGTACACTCAAAATTTGCAAGTGTTTCCTAACAAAATTTTGTTCAAACTATTAGGTAAASAGTGGCGCTTTCTATTTCTTGAGGCAAGGTCAGAATTTAGATTTCAAATTACARGTTTAGAGATTTTCTAATTGGTAGATTGTTTTGTGTATTTTATTTAAAATATGTGTATTTTTCTCAATTCGGCAATTGCTAAAAAAAATCTTTACAAATAGAACAACTGTTAACTATTTCTCTTCCCAAGACTGATTTAAAGTCATTCCCAAACTGAAAGATGTATGAACTAATTTGCAAATAAAATTTGCCTATTTAGCTTATACTGATATTTTACTACTACTAAGTGAATTAGACTTTTAGAATCATTGACTACAAATGACTGATTTAATTGAGTTTTTAGGTAACARTCATAAGTAAACACCAGAGTATTCAAACTAAGAAAATCTTGAATAATATTTCAGCTAATCCTTAATGAATGCTGCTCAGCTTGGTATTTAACATGAATCTCTACTAACTAGAAAGGCTGAAGGGCMAACCACAGCAGATACACAGATATAGTAACATACTGTTTGGAAAGATAAAGGCTAAAATAAAAATGTAAAAGAAATCATTCTGTAGAATTAGTCTCTGTTTTTTCTTTAATCAGAAAAATTTGTTGTTAAGTGCCAAAGTTGCTTTAAAATGACACTTGAGAATTACCAACTTCTTATTCCTTTTACTTGTTTGTATGTGGTGAAYGTTAATCGTTTTAACTTTAAATTGCTTTTAGTTACTGTGAAAAAAATCCCTGTCCTCAGATACAAACCCCTATCTCAGATTAAATCTGAATTCACATGAGTGTGTGTCCATTACCATTTGGACTCAGCCTTGTTTGCTCCTGCAATAATTTATGTGAAAAATTGTTAATGGGGCACAGCTCAGAAACTCAGAGCATTTGGGGGAAAAGAAAAGTCATGAAGTGAAAACATTAAAAAATAATGAAAAAATGTTAGCAATAAGCTGAAACACAAGTCAATCCAAAAGAGATGGCTTGCTGTGATATACTTTAATTTAATTAGAATTTTTCTCTTTGTGCTTATGAGAGAAGGATTGGAGTAAAATTGGCAGCACTACTGTATGAAGTGAATGTGACTGAAGAAACCTGCCTCAGAGGGCTGGTCTTGGGATAACACCTTCTAGACAAGTGAAAAACCTCCTGTATTGCTGCTGAACTTTGGGGGTGTACTTCCAGCCTCGCCTCTTAGCTATAAGAGTTATTCTTTTTATGTCTGTCCTGTCAGAGAGAAGGTTAAAGAAATTACGAAATGCCAGCTTAGATTTGCGTGCTCTTGCTCGAGCGCACGCAGGGTGCACCCTTAGCACCGCTTCTGCAGCGAACTTCAGCGCTGATAGATGTACTTCAAACGCTGAGGGCACCAGGCGCTTCTCAGTGTTTCAGAAATTTGCACAGTTAGCAGCAGAGCGGCAAGCTGAAGTTCCGTATCACAAGTAATCGGAGTTTGTGTGCTAGTAACAATGCAGAAACCGTGTTGTTCTGCAAAGCACCCAGACATGTACACAGTGCTAGGTATGCACATTTTATTGCTGAAAATAAAGCTACCTGTTCAGAATTCAAGTCTGGATTAAAAAAAAATCTTTGATTTATTTTCCTTTTTAAAAGAAATAACAAACTGGTCTTTTAGGCTTSCAAAAATCATTATCTTACACATCAAGAAAGTTAATGTATTAGATTAGGAGCTGTTAATAGTTTATGTAATGAAAATAAGTTCTTTTTCCARTTTGATTTTTCTCTTTAACGTAAATTCTTGTTTTCAAATTATGTGGATGAATGTAGCATGAAGGATGCATTTAAGAAAACTTGGAAGTAACTATGCAGCCATAAAATTCCTCCAGTTTTTGAAGCTGCTCAGTATCTAAATGGCAGAAGTTAAGCTTTGGGCTTGAAACTTGCTTGTGCTCTGGCACTCTGCAACCTTCCCGCTAACCTGACTCCCTTTCTCCTGGCGGCAGATTTCAATAATGTGCATTTTCCTACGCACGTATAGGTACCATCCTTAACTTGGGCCATGATGCAGCTTGAAACCTGGCTGTAAAAGCTCAGTTGCTGACCGATTTAATTTGTCGCTACGGGCCAGCTAAGAGCACAACAGAAAATAAGCCCGTGGACGCCTGTGTGAAGGACCCCCCCACGCAGACCCGCGCTAGCCGTGGCGTTGGAAGGAAGCAAGGCGCTGTGCTGGGTTAGCTCGACTTGCGCTTCAGCCTGCCTTTCTTTACGTCCTCCTTTGCGTTGTTTCTGGAGGTTTCCTGTCTGTTTCCGATGCTAGTTTCCGGGGACTGTCCTCTGCATCGCCTGCGCCTCCCCCTGCCAAGRCCTTTCAGTACCGCTGCAGCGTCGCTGCTCAGGTGCCCGGCGGCATCCGGGGGRTCGCCAGAGGAACGACGGCTGCTTGGGCGCTTGTCTGAACTCATCTTCTGTTCCTTTGAAGTGTGCCTATTTCTAGTATTAGTCCAAATTATGAATGGTGTCAGTGTCAGGAATTACTAGTAAGAAGGTATTAAATAATTTGAAATTTTGCTAAGCATCTTAACTGGAGGATGGCTGAAGAATCCTTCTGCAGCAACTTTTCCTAGCTCTCCACTATAATCTTGCTATGGAAACATAGAAAGAAATTAGTTGCTGCATGTCAGTGGAAGCTGTGGAAAGTGTAGGCTGACTGCACACTGTTGACTCTAAAGAGAGCTTCATATCCAATCCTCTTCTGTAGAAAAAACAACATCCAAAATCATTCTGGCCAGTAAGCATTTCAGTTCTTCTGTTTACCTGCACACAGATTAAAAATACATGACGTGGTTTCCTGTGTTATTCAATTTCAAAGTCAGTTACACAAAAATGAATATTAATAAAATATTTTTTAAAAAAAGGATTTAAAGAGGCAGCTTCTATTCTGAAATGAAAATTTTAGAACAGAGATTGAATGGCCTTAAAATTATGCTCTTCCTMTATCACAGTAAGCTATTAAATTCTAAAACAGCTGGAAAACAGGCAGGCAACTGTAATTTCTTTTTTTTTCATAAAATGCAGATTATATTGCCATTCAGTCCTCAGTTTCATGCACATTTAAAATAAATAGGAAAATAACACTAGTTATGTTTGTTTGAATGAATGTTCATTGATCAATATCATAAAAAAATATAATGCAAAGCAGCGTACCAGCTGATTTCTACAGTAAATAACTGAGGCATATTAGAAAGTGAAATAAATAGCCCCTCCAGTACCCTGTATAATTTATTTTAAAACAAAAATGCAAAAGCTACRTTATGAAGGGGATGCTTTAACTTGACGTACATACACTAGAGTTCAGATCATTAATAGACTGTTGTTTTCAAAGGACTAACTTAGCAATTAGAAAGCAATTATAAGCCTGTTCAGATGGAATACAGAATTTAAACTGAACTAGGATGATGCTAATTAAGAATGGCTTAAGAACGTTTCCTTAGATGCCCCCAAAGCCTTAATTCCATAATCAGAACAGAAAACCATGTTGTTTAAAAAACAAACTAGCTTATAGAGGAAATGAACCTTATTTATAAAAAACATAGCCCAGGGAAGAGAAAGAAGAGATAAAAGAGACGGTAACTTGATAAGAATCAGTATTATCATAAACTGATAATTTCWTTCAGAAGCTAGGAATTGGAGGAAAAGCAATAGAAACAAAACAAAAAAGTTGTAATGGTCAGTGAAGTAAAGGACAATATTTCATTTCCTAAAGTATACTAACAACAGTATTTGTCCATTTGTTTCCATTGGTAGGTGGAAATTGTAGAAATCTCCATAGTAACAAACAAAATGCAGAACTTTTCAATAGCTATTTCTGTTCTTGTTTTGGGGGTAGGGACCAGATACTCACGTATGTCCTGACAAAAAAAGAAACAGTTTCTTTTCGGTTGAAACTCACGTGAATGAAAAATGACAGCTTAATATTTTTTGTTTTTTTAATGAGGAAAATGAGTTTTGGACATCAGAAGAATGATGAGCTTTCCATACAATCTTTTTAGGCTTGGTAAATTAGGGTAAGTGCTGATGATGACAGTTTAGTATTAGTTTCTTGGTGCAAGACTTTTTAAATTCCAGAATATGTCACCCTGCCTTAAAGACGTTCTTCCTTTCTTCCACTATTTGATTGAGTATTTTGATGGTCATTTTGATGACACATCTTTAAACAAAAAGAAAGAATTCCAAAAAGAAACTCTCTAGGGTTCTAGTTCTTTGAAGCTTTACCTGATACAGAAATTAATGTCATTTTTTGCTTTCAAAATCCAAAATAGGAGCAAATTCACAAAAGCAATTACTAAGTAATTGCAAATGTAAAAGTATTTGTAATATTGTTATTGCAATAAAGTAATTATAAATGCTGTAAACTTCCATTCCTTGTTAATAAGAGAAGGTAAGATCTATGGTAAGACTTAGGGAAAAAAAAACAAACAAAGAAGAGAGAGACAATTCCTAGTAAAATTATAGAAATTTGATGATGTTTCAAATATCAGCTCCTAATACGTTTGCAAATTGAAATTTTTACCTGCAACTGATTGCTAAGCTTTTAAAAATTGGGTCTGGTTTTCTTCACACAAAAGCAGAAGTCCTTTGAAATGTGCTGCTTTTCTTGTCCAGTTTTAAATATAAGAATGTATGCTTTTTGTTTGCTGTTAAGGATATAGGCAGCACTAATGTGGAATCGTCTTCCCCAGGCAACAGCAGTAGCTCTTTTAGGTAATATTTTATTGAACAGATCAGTACTTTAAAAAATCTAAGTAGCTATTAAATAGAATTGACCATAAAATAATTTCATCAAATAATCAGATAAAAGKTTATCAAATTGTTAAGGGAAATTAAGAAGTATAGTAAAAGATCATGGCAAAATTTTTGACTTCACAGTGAAAAGCCAAAATCCCAAATGTTTTAGATAAATAAGAGAATGATGCTATTTCTAAATGAGATCRTTCTGAAAAATACTAGAAATACTGGCTTTAACTCTCCTGAAAGCTGGTATGCCTGTACTTTGTCTCCAAGAGCGCACCCAGGAAAAATAATTGCAGTGCATGGTCCCAGTGCCTCACACCAAATAAAATAAATCAGAGCTTTGCCTGTAGAGCATGCAGGAATAAAACTACAATTTCTAAGAGGCATAGTGATGCTACTTTGAATCGAAATTCTCATGTTATTCTGAWAAGAGTAGAAAAATGAAGCATGTTCTCATATTTCCAAGCAATTTTCTAGAGGATTTTTAGTGTCATTTTTGCTTGCTCATTCTTATGAGAAATCCTGGGAGGCAGAAAGTGCTGTACAGCTGTTAAAYGCTTTGCAAAAGGTAAACAAAAGAGAGGAATTGTTAAGTTAGGAAAGGTCATGTTTGGACAGATTGAATTCAAGACAGCGAGACTGCTTCTAAAAGGTGATRTGTGACAGGAAGGACGCAAAGGCAAAGAAATACCCCTGAGGGTCATTCTTACAGGTCTAAACCTGAACGAGAGAAGAAGTGATGATGAAAGGAAGCCATCTTAACACCCACAGCACAGATAATGCTGCAGAAGTTAGAACTGTTCTAAAAATCAGCCTAAAAATCAGCTTTGCCTTTGTAGCTCTAGTGATCCTTTTCTCTGGGAGGAAGTGCTGGAGGAGCTTCACGTTAAAAGGCTTCCCGCGTTCTCTYCTAACAAAATCCAAAGCCTTTTCCTTACCACTGTGCGAAGTTTTAATGAATCGCTGCGCAGACGCATTTCCTGTGACAAGCTTAGAAATTCACAGCCATCCTGATGCAGCTTCCACTCCAGATTGTCCCTTTTCCTGTCCATTCTCTGAGAAAGTAGCGGGACATGTCGTGTTATCTTGGTTACAATTAATTAGTTCTCAATTATTTTTATAGAAGGCTTTCTATGCCAATAATTTTGCTGCAAAGTTTTTTCTGGAGGATAATAGTATCCTAGTACTAAACCTAGGCATGTGCATTGCATTCATTCTCTCTCTCTCTCTCTCTCTCTCTCTCACTGGAAATAAAAGCGATGATTTCTGAGGAGTCCGGTTCAAAGCCTTTAGCAGCATTTGTCTGATGAAGGCAATCACCAATGGAAATAGCTGTTGCTCGTTATCCTTTGAATCTGATTACCCCGTATCACTTTTCTCAAACCTCTGAGCTGGCCTAATGAGATTGTCTGAAGTGAAGAAGATGAAAGTGTTACGAAGTCAGTATTTAAAAAACAATCAGCCCCAACTAGCCAAAAATTTGTTTTGGGAAAACTGTATCTGCTTGTTTGTGTAAAAAAATAAAATAACAGCCTAAGTTTGATGAAACACCCGGTTGCTTCAAGCATGAACTATATTTGTTTCAGTTCATGTTATATCAAAACTGAAGGAATTAATATCAAATGGAAAATATTTTCTTTTTACTCTTTCCTATTGAACCAAATGTCAGTGCTTTGRTTTTCTAGATTTGCTGCATATCAAATCAGATATAAGGATCTCTGCATGTGCTTCTACATTGTGTCTACACCATCCTGACAGTTGATTGTCATCAACTTTGTAAACATGGAGCATAGTTATTGACAAAAAAATTTAAACTGTGTCTTTTAATTAAAATAAATAATCTTCTGTGTTGTGGTTTTGCAGCAGTGAAGGTAACAAATATGAGATTGTAGGTGTTGAACTTCATCCATCCTCCCTCAGGTGGTGGTAGCCATGGTACAGGAGAGGAGCGAGACTGGTGCAAGGAAAGGGAGGAGACCCATCATGTGTGGGGAAGGACTTGTSTTCCACTATTGCTGTTCTTCCTATAGTTTTACTATTTGATTACTTTCATTTACTGTTCATCTGACATTCTGAACACTTTTCTCTGAGGAAGAGTCCTCACAATACCTAAAGTATGTTGTTCTTAAGAATTACCTAGACATGGCCTGAAAACAGTATTGCTTTTAAAAGCAATACTGTTTTCAGGCCATGTCTAGGTAATTCCTTCCTGATATATTTACCTTGATAAACAAGCTTTTTTGAATCCTGTAGAATGTTTCCTAGTAGAGCAGCAAACAGCTCAGCATGTTCCCTGAAGATTGCTTTGTTTAATGTCAACTTCTTTTCAGTAATCCATCTTCATTTATGAATTAATCAAGGAGCACATTTTTTTTAYAGCCTTACCTTCTCCCACATTATGGCTCGGTAATACCGACAYGGGGACTTTGGGTATTGTTTCTAGCTGATGCGTACGATAGCTTCAATACAAATGAGTATATTGAGGTATACATTACTACTGCAGGATGGSTAGTCCTGGTGAAAAATAGATTATTGCCTCGAATCTAGCCCACCTCAGGATGGCAGTGGTAGGTAACAACTCCTTAATTCCTTGTAACAGTCAGTCCCATCTCCTTACAGCAAGGATATGCAGACAGAGCTGGTGATTGTCCCGACAGGACAAGAGTCTCCCGTGAGCGCTCTGCACAGGGGCAGATACCGTGTTTGCGCGGCTCGGGTAACAGACCCCCGCAGCAGGTTGGGGGCGTGCTGTTCTTTGCTGCTCTCTGTCTGCCAGGTCCGGGCTCAGCTCGCAGGATTTGCAGRCCCAGCGCTGTCTGGTTCAGCAGGGCGGCAGGGGGCAAAGAGCATCGGAGCCCCCTCTCCCCACCGCCCTTCCCGSTTGCTTGTGGAAGAGCCCTCAGCAGGCTGAGGTATACAGCCTGGCAGGCTTTGTACAAGCACAGAGATGCCACTCGATATTAGTATGTTTTTTGTTTTGTTTTGTCTTTATTTTTTAATCTTGTGAGAAAAGCCTATTAAGTGAGGAGAATAGCTAAGCTGTGAGACAACAAGAAAGGCAAGGAGAAAGGGAGAGTGGGCTGCTGGAGAAGTCATCCCGAAGCTGTGGTTCTCTGGGCGTTCCYTTCAGTGGCAGTTTGGAATCGGTTTGTTTAGAGTTTGTTTTCCTGTGATTACTTTAATTCTGSGTCTTCTCCCGATTCTGTTTTGCTCATTGCTGGCAGCTCTGAGGGGCCGAGGCAGGAGCGAATGGCTGCGGAAGAGGGCATGGCAAGGCAACGAGAAGGTGAAGGGAAGGTGAAAAAGTACTGGCACTGCTTAAGGAGAGCAACGCTCGTAGCATCCTAATCTGAGTGAAGAGGCTGGGGAAGGGAGGATTTAAGAAGGACATAATCAGYACTGAGCAAAGAAAGTCCATACTGTAAGTTGCAGAAGGAAGCATGGTAAGAGCTGAACAACATAGGTGCAAAGAAATGCTGTTGATCCTTTCCTAAATGTCATACTTCTAGTTTCTATTCTGCTAACACATTTTTCCTTTATATAAATAAAAACATCTTTTTTCAGGAGGGTGTATACTTACTTGCTACCAAGAATGCTCTCCCTTTTCTCTCCCAGATGTTTCCTTTGTGGTCTTCCTATCTTTCTTTCCTCAACATTCAGTTAATTGATTRAGATATTGGATGAGAGCCTCTCTATTTGCTATTGATTTTGTTTTGCCTACTAGATCATATTGCATGCCAAAATTCATGTTCTTGGTGTGATCAGCTCTTTTGTTAACACAATAAAAGAGTTCATATTTGATGTTTAAGATGTTCTTGGCCTATTTTAAAAGTAAACACTTTAAATAATCAGTTATTGCCACTAACTGTGTAACTGTCTAGATATTTCTCCATTTATAGAAATACAACAGAAAGTGAAGTCACCCCCGTACACTAAGAATAGGCCTTAAATAGCGAGTTTCTCATGCATAATGAGGAGCGTGCCACAGCAGGTCCAGAGAAGTAATAAGCTTGGCTAACTGATCCTGCTTTGAAGGTTTCAGAGAGGAGAAAGCTTTGCAAACCTGTGTGCTGGAAACTGCACTTTCTATCTCTGTAATAGATGGGATTTTTAACTAAACATTAATTTAAATAGATTTTGTAATATAATAGCAATAAATTGTAACCCAGTGTGAGCTAGACAATATATTCGTCAGATGCACAATATGTTCTTTTATTTCTGTCTTCAGCTCCTGTGCTTGTGAGACCTAAACTGTTGAGCTTTAAATATAATATAACAGCATCGATGTTTTGGCACATTCTTCTGATATTTTGTATGAACAAAATTATGAATAGCAATTGGTTGAATAGTTTTCACAAAGCATAAAACTGTTTTAGTTCTTCAGTAAATAGTCATTGTTTCATCTGTGTAAGGCTTTTTCAGTGCTGCCGTTCCACTTATGAGTGTCTTGAACGGGGGACTTAAGACAGGCAAGGAAGAGCAGGGGAGTGATGGTAAAGAGACCATAGGCAATCTCTCCCCTTCCTGCCCTTGATCAGCTGAAGGGAGAAGGAAGCTGAGTGGCTCTGTGCCCCTCTCATACTTTCCAGGTTTTCTGAGACACTTGCTTTCCTTGCAGCTTGAAATAAGCTTTGCGTTATTTGGGATGCTCCGAGTGGGGCCGGATTAGCCACCGCACCGTGACGCGAGGCCTGGCAGCCCCAAGGCACGCACGCAAGCTCTGCTGTGTCTGCGTGTGGAATGGCTGCACTAATTGCTAAACACAAGCCTGTCCAGTGTTGGCTCCTACGAGGACAGGCTTCCACGCTGCTCGTCACGTAGCTGTATAATAGCCAGGTTAATCTGGGCAACTCTTGCAGTATGTTTAATCCTTTTGCTGCAGCAGGTTATGCAGCACAGCCGACCCTTTCCCAGGGCCAACTGAACAAAGTGTATTACTGCTATTTCTTGTGCTTATGGCCATGCACAAATCAGGGGGCGCAGTCTRATCAGCAGTACCCTATATTACCACAACCGCCCTCCTTCTTCCAACGGGAGCCTGCCTTTGCCTGACTCATCTCTGCTTTAAGGCTTGCACCAGTGTAAGTCTCYAGACGAATTAATTATTCCTCTGCTCTCTTAATTGATCCTTTCTATTTCACAAGTGATTTTCACCAASTACGTCTTGGAACCTTATTTCTTTAAGAATGGGGTAACTTGTATGAAGCTGGGCCTATTAGAGAAGCCTTGGGAAAAGAGAAGATTTAATTTAGGATGCTCAAGGATAATTTTCTCTGGTAGTCTTTTGTGGTCCTCAAACTACTGAGTACTTTTCTTTAGAGGTGAGCCCAGTTTTGCCTGGGTTTGGTGTGTCTAGGAGTGCCAGCATGCTGCACTGGCCCCACACTGACCACTGGGTTCCCTTGAGTTCCTGGTGGCACAGGGACTATGGAGCTGGCTTTGCTTTAGCAACTTTGAATTGGTGCAGGATCATACAGACCAAGGAAAAGAAGCTACTTTGCTTCCAGACACGGAATGGCTTTTCATGGAGCCAGCACCATGGTGCAGTTAATCTGGACACAGCACCCAGAGAAGCCTTGTATAGCACATGTAGAATTGAGATTGCCTATCACAGAGCTTCACCTTCTAATGGCACTTCCTGTTAAATTATARTACTATGGTCAGACTATTATAGTGTTATCGTATAAGGTCTAAACTTGAGAAAATTGCCATCATACCAGGTAGGTAAAATTATTTTCCTACAATAGATACTGAACTGCATCCACATGCAAATTTTCTCAGCCTTTTACCGAGAGTGCCAAATAGATTAATTTCACAGGGGTTTAATAGCAGCTAACAGATTCAAAATTGTAAGYTCATGGACAAAAAGAGAAGAAAGCAGATGAACTGTAAGGAAACAAAGGTGTTCTCCATCTGTTGCCTGTCTGTGTGAAAACTGTTTACAAGATCTTCYCTGACATATGTTGAGTACATCAGTGGATACTGCTGCCCTTGATTTGGCATAACAGATATTATGGAATTAGAAGTTGTTGTGGTTTCTCTTTTAGCTTCGTTCAGGGTCACTAAAAAGAAAAACATCATCACTGAAACGAAAAGCAGGTCCATATTTCAATTTATAAGTTTTGAGTGGCTTTTCTTTTTAATAAGAGCAACCTGTTGACCAGGTTGATCTTACTGAAGGTTGAAGGTGCTTGTTCAACAGATGTTGATATACACAACACTTTCTATGTGACAGAAGTGCCTGATTAGATAGAGAATAGTTCAGTCATRGAGATTATTTTGATCTAATATTGTTTTCTCTTAACAGTTTTCCCCAGATGCTGAACTGTAAGTGCAAAAGCCTAAATAAATGAAACTACTTGCATATTTTACAAATTTGAAGAGTTGTTACAGATTCCTTATGCTCCACTAGGAAAGTTGTTACTGCTGTCCATTTAATACATAAACACTCAAGATTCTTACATGATAGCTAGCCCAAAATCTCTGTCATAAAAAAACAGGTAGGTGGGTTTGATGCCTTCTTTTATTTCTTTTGTAATTTTCTCAAGCTATTCCTTGCTACTTCCTGGAAATGCAGATGAGGAAAGATGAACTTAAAGGAAATATTTGAAAATTATAGATGTGTCAAAATGATCTGAAAGGGCATGTTGTTTCATAATATAGAATGTAAATATATTTTATGAATAATGCACTATAAATAGCAGCTCCAGTAGCGCATTAATACAACAGAAAGCAAGTAAATTAACTGCTTAAATATAAGGCTATGGAAGCGTAATGCCTTTGCTTCAAGACCAACCTGTGCAGGCTAGTTAGAGAATAATTAAGGAAAATGACATTCTCCAGTCCGTTCTCTGGGATGCCTGTTTTCTGTAACTATCTGCTAATAAACCCCGAGAGAATTCCAACAGAGCAGAGAAACAAAAYGTGATGCAATTTATTCTCAACAATTCTTGTTTCTTTCATAGTAATATACCATGTAACTAGCAAACTTGTTCTGGGGTCTCATAAAACTTTGACTGGAAATCTCTAAACTGGTTTTAGAGCATCTTTGAAAAGAATTTAAGATGAAATACTGAAAAAAATGTTTGTTTTCTATAAAACGTAGGCGACTGTTACTTTTGGAGGTGGGCTAGGGCAGTAGTTCCATGACAAATGTTAAAATATTTGCATTATTAGAATAAAACTTCTATGAATTCCTTTAGTTTTCTGGACAGAGTCTGAACATAGCCTTAATAAATACTCAGTGAACACTGTGTCATGTAGGTACCTGGGCACACAGTCCTAAAAGTCCAGAATTACATTAAAAGTGCCAACCTAGTAATGACAAATCTTCTGTTAAAAGGTAGAGATTCTTGAATCCATTGAAATATYCAAGAAAAAGATGTGAATCTTGTGATTAATACCTACAATCAATTGAATTTAAAACAATGTAGTTTCTTTAAAGACAAAGTATTTCACTGGGAGCTGTTTGCTATGAAAACTTCTGCAAATAGTTTGATAGGACACATTTTTTATCCGTGTATTTCAGAAACCTCACTAGCATTAGAGTCTCAATTTTTACACTGTACAATGTCACTTCATTTTTGATGCTGAACAATAGTTGGGTGACAYGGAATTGCAAATCTAAGATAACATAACCAAATTAAGTAATTGTGATGGACCTGGAAAAACTTTAAGTGCTTATAGTAACTGTCATGATGAAAAATCATATTTTTGGAGCCTTAGGCTTTTTACATTTCATAAATCTATTTGTAAGCTGAAAACTAGCTTCCAGGGTATCAGGATTATGCAAAATAGTGTATGAAGGCATGTTGTATTTTATCTGATGCAGTTATCAGAAAGTGACATGATAAGTGATGCACAAGTAAATACTACAYGTACTTTTCCAAGAAAAAGTCTCTGTATGAAGTGATAACAATTGAAATTATTAACATCTCTCACATGGATGTCCAGCAGCTCATATTAGAACTTTGCTTTCTCTATTTTTCTCATCTGTAGCTGAAGGCAAGATCAGTTAATCCTGTGTTTGCAAGCTGCCCAATAGCTTACTGCTACTTCCCCTCACATGAACCATGTTAATTAGTTATTTTTACTTTACAGCTTGAACTGTTTCAGAATTAGCAATGTCATATTAGAGAGAGACTGTGCACATGATTTTCTTTTTAAATCAGCTATTTTACAAATCTATTTATCTGACAAGATGACCTTTAATTAGCGTATTCTGAAATACATTAAGTGCTGTTTATGATTCTATAGCGATGCTGCGTTTTGCCCTCAAAACAGTGATTCACTGCCACTATTACATGTGAAGAATACAACTAACTCACTTTTTGATTCTAGAATGACTTTTGAGGAGTATATACAGGTATGCTTTACAAGGGATATTTCTGTTCCCTCTGTATAACCTTGGCTGAGACAAAGAGCCACAACAGATCTGCTCACAATGGCTGTTTTCTCACCCTGAAGACACAAGCTTTATTTAGATTCTGAAACTGCTGTTAGTAAAAAATAAAATCTATGGTGAGGACTAGGAACATGGATTCTGGATACAGCTCAAGCTCTTTCATAGGATCCATAGCCATGTTGCTTTTTTTCTTGTTTTCATTCTGTTACGGGATGACAAGGCTAGCGTGGGTACGTGACTTACCAGATATATTCAAAAGGTTTCTTCAGACACTGAAAAAGGAAGTTTCCCTATCTCAGCTGTGGGGAGTTCCTTATCAGAACGAGCTGTATGTTGAGGCCTGTCTCTCAAAAGTGTTTTGATGTCTGCTGTCGTTTAAACACCTCTAATACTGCAACCAGTATTCCTCCTTTAGCTGAAACCTGGAGGTGCCCGAGCCTTCTAGGCACTTCTATTTGTTGGGTTGCTTTGCAGAAGCTCAGAAAGCCCTAATTTCAGCTCACATGGGTTTTATCAAAGCCCGTGGGACCCTAGCCCTGGGACCCCAAATTAAGATTCTCAGTTTAGAAGCAAACATAACTCAAGGAGATGGTCTTGAGCGGGGGCAGATGTGTAGCTCAGGTATGCGGCTGCTTTGTCAGTTCGGCACCGGGATTAGATGCTTAAGTCGCGCTCCTTTCTCAGCGTCTGCCTGTGATGCTCCATRTCGTTCTGATGCGAGATGGTCAGCTTGTGAGCTCAACTTTTTAAGTTCTCTCATGATCTGTACAGGGAGCTGAGGGGCTAGCTCGAGACTTCTGGATTTCATTTGAGGATAAGCCCCCAGGCAACTATAAAAGCTGAGAACTGATTAAAAACACATTCATTTCTCATGCGTAGGTTATATCAAGGAAGTATAACAGGAATTGAGCTAATKTACTGAGAACTATTGCTTCTTGTTGTAATTTTTATGTAGGCATCTGAAATTAGCTCAGAGTTTTAGGGTAGAATAGGCAAGAATRGGAAACGTTCTGTAGCTGCCTGAACAGAAATAATCAGTCTGCATAAGTTTCAGAGCTYTAAACATTACATCCAGGTATTTTTCTGTACATATGAAGGGATTTGCCTTCATAGTTTTCCAGTAGATGCTCTGTTATTAGCCACCTTGTAAAGATACTTCTGTTGCTAATCTCCTCTGAAACAAATTCCCCTGTATATTATAATTTTACTCAAAAATAGTTTTACTGTTGTGACAGTAAAAATTGGTAAGGAAGGAAGGAAGTCATTTAGTTCATTGGTGGTAATAGTGAAATATGTCTACAGATAGAGGAGACCAAAGTGGCTTAATTTTTCATTTTTGTGGTTTTAAGGAGGCATTCTCWACATCTACTTCAGGTGCTCAAGCTTGGACGTTAGGCTTTGTCGTCTGCCGGCACTGTCAGTGCAGGAGCGGGGACGGCACGCTGGAGCAGCAGGCTGACTTGCAAGCCCTGAGTGTGTCTCTGGGGAACCCTACCTCCCTCCATTGACAATAAGCACGGAGTTATGGAGATGGAGAGTACAAATTAATAGTCCAAAGGAAATAGTGGGATGATGGATATCTTTCTCCYTGTATCAGCTGTGTTTACACTGTTTGTTGGAGGCTTTCTGTGTCATAAAAGGTACTTCAGCCAAGCCTTGTCCTTTCTCAGTAGTCAGTTTGCATCCAACTGTCTGATCAGGAGCTTATCAGACCCGATGCATGTCAGAAGTTGGGCAATGGAAAACTGGGCAACTCAGAAAGTCATGCATCTAGTCTTTTTAGTTGCAAATGAGATCATTTGGTCTAAASAGAGACTAGAGATGAGAAGTACTTCAGTAAAAGAGTAGCATGGGTATTATGAGAGAAACTGTAAAATAACTCTTTCTTTTCCCTTCTCCCCTAACTAAAATTATTAAAAAAATATATTTCCTCCAATCAGAGATAGTGTATAAAAATATGTACCTCATAAATTATATTGTATATACAATTCCAATATCAGACAGAATTAGACTGAAGTGTTTTCATGTATTCAGCTTATTTGCACTTTGATTTTTAATATTATCATTATGATTATATATCTAAAGAGCTCAATATTTCCTAGACTAACTAAACTTGCCTTGACCTAATTATAGTATCTATATTCTCTCCATTTTTAACTCAGTGCTTAATCTTCTGTAGAAACAGAGAACTTTCCAGATATTTCCATTAATATTTAGAAATTGCCAAAGATAGCAGCAAGTTGTTCATAGTCATTTTATACTATTTTCATCTTGATATTATATAGATTTTAAGTACTAGACGTTGTCTGCTGTTAATATTTTTCAGGATGCTGTACCATTATAACTGCTTGATTTCTTCTTGTTTACTGCTCTTGTGGACTTCCTAAGCTTCCATTTTTATCTCTTGTAGAGAGACATCACTGAAATTTCTGTAAGCAAAACAACTGTTTATCTTCTAAAAATAAAAATCATCTTGAACCTCATGAAACATTCAGATGATGAGCACCATATACATGCATGAACATAATTACAAAAATATAGCTGTAGAGCCTTTTATCCTGAAGTGATTTACATAATTACAAGGAAATCTTTGATTACTTTAATTAGAGTTGTTCAAGTGGCTGTCCAGTCAGATTTTGAAAATCTGCAAGGATTTCATGCCCGCTCACCTTTTCCAGTTAATGAGAAACTAGAAGAGACTTACCGAGGAGAAAGAGGAATTTTGATAGCTGATAGTCTTTAAGAGCAAATAGGAAAAGCATCAGCCAAGGATGAGCCTAGTTATCTCASTACCTAGTGGTGAATGTACTGTGACCTCTTGAAATTCTCTTTACTCCTATGATTTTATGAAATGCAGTGAGATGTTTTAATATCCATCAGCAGATATTTTAAGGTATATGCATTTTAATCATGAACACTTAACATTGGATTAACAAAGGACATCGAAGTAGGTATTTAAACTGAGTCTCTTCTAAAAAGGTTGGCCTAAGAGCAATGAAAAGCCACATATGACAGCAGAGCCTAGTTACTGCTTTTTCGGAATGAAAGGTCAGAACTGCAAGTGTCTCTTTTAGCAAATTCTGCAACAATGTGAGGTACTACCAGAGAGTTTTATCTAATGCAGTTATTTGGCTTAGTTTTTTTTTTTTTTTTTTTTTTTTTTTTTTTNAGAAATCCATGTTTTAATTATAATTCTTTTTGATTAATCTTGTTTAATGTTAGTGTTTCCTAAAGGCATGATACCATAATGAAAACTAAAGTAATATGTGAAAAACTGTCTGACTTYGGTATTTGGTCTGCTAGGGATTATCACTGAAATATGGCACCAGAGCGTAACAAAATCCTTTTCTAATTCTGAGACCAAAAGACTAAATCTTTCTCTATTTCTTATTCTGTCCTGTGTATCAAAAAATATCTGAAATTGATATGATAGCACAGTATGGCGAGAAGATTTACGGGGAGCTTCTACAGAACAGCATTGGGAATGTGGCCCTCAGTTTGCACTGGCTTCTGCAGGATCCGCACTAAACAAGCAGGTGASGGCAAATAAAATATTTTAGTGTTTATTGTCTCAGGTTTGTTTGAATATGCTACTTCTCAAAATACTTTTGTATCCTACCCTGGAATTAAGCAGGTTTGAGCCCACTTGTTCTGTGTATGGGRATGGATGGGTGTGGGCTCCATAAATACTGCAGCTGGCCGACCTCAGCGGTGCTTTCCATGTCAGGTAGCTCACTGCACCAGCTTTTTCAGTTTCCCCACTGTCATCTTGCAAGTCCATTCCCAGATTCATTCATTCCTGAAGGAAAAGGTCTTAATGGTACATTTTCTTAAACAGTACTTGTTCATATTCCTTTCACTATTTGCTTCTGGATTTAATGAGTGATCTTGGATTTTTTTTTTTTTTTTAATGTATTGGTTGCCTGATGACAGGATCCCTCTCCTTACACCTCTGCAATTTTAGGACCCCCAGTCTTAGCCTGCCTCAGTTTCTCTGACAGGGTTTGATGTGCAGTGGAGACAAAGTATCAATGAAGCTCTGCAGATCCCAGTGCTCAAGCTGGCATGGGACAAGGGAACAAGAGCACTGGCAGCTGGGCCAATAAATTCTTCAGATATAAATTCTTCATCTTACTTTGCTTGATGGAGAGGACAAAGTGTTGAAAAGCAGGGTAAAAGGCACTGTTCTAAATTTTGTGCTGTTCTGGCTACAATAAGAACAAAAAATTATAATAAAAGATCGCTGAATTCATTTCTGTTACTAGAAGGTCAAAGGATTTGCAAAGGTATAATTACAGGCAGTGAAATAAAAGGGCTGTGAAGAAAAACATACTGACAGGAAAAGAAGTAACTCCTGCCCTAACACAATTTACAATCTTTTCAAGCATGCTGTCCAATTACTTTTTTGCTGTGTTGTTTGTATTTCATACATGTTCAGTATAATATAGTTACCAATCAGTTTGGCAGAATAAAGTTATGATTTCAACCACAGAACATACAAAGAACAGTCATGTTTCCTAAATTTGAATAGTAGACCGTATTCCGTCTTTACTTGGAAGCGCTATATYGAAGAATTTATTTTTCTAGTACAACTGAAATCACTGTCATAGGACATAGAAGGTATTGTGCTTCTCCTGGCAGGGCTACTTTTTGTAAAGAACTTGGTGTGAGAACACTAATTTTTTTTTGCAAGGAATCCAGAACAACATTTGGAAGTAGCCTTTCTAAGACTTAATCTTCATCAAATCAGAACCAGTTTACTTCACAGAAAAGGCTATGCATATCATTACCACTATAATCCTCAGATCAACTCGATATTTCTTGGTTTTCCATGGAGCAGTTGGTTTGTAAATTTGCTTAGTTTGCAAGAGATTGTTCAGAGTTTCCTAATATGGCCTAAAATAACTTTTTWAAGGCTCATTGCTGATTCTCTTTTTATTTTTTGCTGTAAGAAGAAAAACWGTGTTATCACAGTCTTCATATAGAAGTAATTTGTGAGATTTTACTTTATTCTGAATAAAACTGAATGTTTAATAAATCAGAATTAGATTCCATAGTAGGTTAAAGCTATAGACASAACTGTACTTGTTAGCCTATGGTTTTTTTAGCCTAGTATAAACARTGTTTGTGGTAATTAAAATATATTCAACATTCATCTTGCTGCGTGATATCAGACAGAAAAGGCAAGATGTTCATTTACCCAAAATACCTATTAAAGGTGGTACAAATCCCCAAAATGCAAAAGCCTACCTATAGGCTCTGGGGAGGCAGTAGTCCAGCTCGCACATCATCTAATGTTCTCTTTGATAGGGGTAGGTGCTCCCTATAGAAGCAGGTGCATGCTGCCAGTTAGTCTTGTCTATATTTCCCCTTGGGATGCTTGCTGTCTTATTAAGACTAATTGGTGGGCTGCTGAAAGCAACTGCAGGGCTTCAAAATCTTGAGCTAAGATAGTTAACCTTTTGTTTTCTGGACATTTTACTGAGCTCATCCATCACCATGACTTAACATATACTGATGAGTTCCATGTTCCATGTTATCTATGGACACGTGGTTGTGCACAGAAACCTCTCAAAGTGGCTTTCCTGTCATTTTGAATCCCCGAAGAAATGGAAGGAAATTTAACAGAATGAAAATCTTTTTTTTTTTTTTTGTTAGTGTTTTCCTTTAAATAATTTCTGAAAACTTCCTTTTGATCATATGGTTTCTTCACTGAAGAATAGAATTTTAAAGAAGAGACTTTAAATTGGATTAAATACCTTATGCAGTGCTATAGATATCAATGTATTTATTTTCAATAAACTGAAAGCGCTCTTCACTTCAGGAGGAGGAAACATTTTATTTTTTGTGTATGCACCTTTCAAAGTACATATATAAATGTTTGATCAAAGGTGTTAAATTTCTTTAAAAGTTTTTACCTCATCTGCCTAACGTACATGCACAGACATGAGTTTTTAATTTAAAAAACTCTTAGGTTTCTTTTTCACATTCTCTCTGGTTCTATGATAAATCCTGAATAGTATTGCTATGGTGTGCTCTGGCGACAGAGAGAATAAAGGAAATTGAGGCAGTTTTTTTTTT